>NC_091122.1:129561120-129899454 GCF_040183065.1 Periplaneta americana | reverse complement strand
ACCGAACCAAAAACCCGCCTATTGATTCTGCCTGTACTATAGTTGCTACTCTACAGCATAAACGACGGAACAATCTGCATTGTGTCACTCCCCCCTGACTTCATAATACAAACTAGCATCCCTTTATTTAATTAATTATTAGTTGAAAAAATTTTGTAAAAACGACACTAAAATATACTGGAACATGTAATTGTTAAACATCTGTGTCACTGTATTTTATATCCATTTACGTACTTTATTTAATATTTTATTTTCTTGTGTGTACAACTTGGGGGGTGCACGTATAAGAGGTAACAGCTACCGGTCTGTTATACTGACGGACCCAGGGCAAGTAGAAGGGGAAAGAAATGCCTTCGCATCCTCTCAACTTGTATGAAATGTCGTTTAAATGAAGTTCAGTGCATTACGATTGCTGTTATTACTATCCACCTATCTTTATCTGTCTGTATGTCTGTCTGTCTGTCCGTATACCTGTCTATCTGTCTGTCTGTCTGTCTAATAATATTAATTGTTCAGCTACTGAATCCAGATACCGATTATTGTCATAACATAATCTCGCCAATAATAGGAGAAAGTACATGGAAATTAAAGTGCGTGTTAGCATGGTAAGTACAGTTGGTAGTTTTAGAGACTAATAGGATAAAAAGGCAGCGCATTTTCGTTCCCAAACAAGTTAGGAAAGTTATCGGTTAGTATATCCTGAAAGAGTTCAATCTCTCCTAAATGCTTACGTCAGGACGCTACGAAAGGTATAGCTCGCGCAAGGGACGTTACCGAAAACCAATGGTGGCGTTGCTGTCTGTTTTGACGTGTGTATGTAGGCACGCCGTGGGAGCGAGAGGTGAGGGCCAATGGAAGTACTGTCTCTTCCAAGAAGATGAACATATGAGGACATCGCTGTGGAAATAAAGAAGTAGCAAGAGAAAAATTCGAAGTTAATTAAACGCGCAACATATGTTTACGAATGAAATAATAATACCGTGCGATACAAGACACGCATTCACATGCAATGGAACAAACTAAAGTCTTAATGTAACTATCACAACGCAAGACTGATTCTATCGATATTATTTTTCTTTCGACTGTACTCTTGAATATAATTCAAGTTATCTCGTGACCTTTCCTGTCGCCCGCTCTTCCTTATCGCATTCATATTCCTTTCGTCGGTATTCCCTGCTTGCGAGACCTATATAACCTAACTCCGGTACATAATAATGGAGCATGACAACTGTAAGTGAGATCGCTACTAAATTGAAATGGTCTGTCCAGCTACTTTTTAACTATATAAACGCACTAACACTGTGAAACTAGCTCTGTACAAAATATTAGTGATACATATTACAGAAAATATAATTAGATGCTTAATACTACTGGACTAGTATATACAGTATATATTATAGAACATAATAATAAACATGGTACACATTAACTGTAAATACTCTATATATTCTGAAATTATGAAATTCTTATCTTTTGCTATGACTGCCAGTAAAAATTTGTTTAAATTAAGAAACTGTTCTTCTTACGTCACATGACGTTACAGGGACGAAATAATAATAACAGAAATCAATATACAAATTATCAATACTTAGCTACATTTTACACAGTATAGGCCCATACAAATAATTCGTTTATCAAAACCTATCCCGTTGCAGTGAACGAAAACATATATTCTGAGTTTATGAAATGCAAATCTTTTACGAACATCACATAAAATGTGTTTAAACTAAGAAGCTGTTCTTTCTACGTCATATGACGTTACAGGGACATATTTATAATACATTACATCACTATCAAATGACTCCAAGCGTACCTGCTTGCAGTTCTACCTTGCTTATGAATCCACGTGACGTAATAGATGTAGCAAACAGAAGAAGGTACTCGATACGCTGTACGTTTGGGAACGAAAATGCGCTGCGTGCTAATAAATCTTCAGTGCAGTTGATTCCTAGTAGTTGTAAAAGTGGAAGTTCTGCTTTGTGTGTTTCTAATAACTGGCGCTATTGACCCTACAGATGACAGTAGGGAGTAGAATAATCGTGACAGGACTCTTTTCTTATACAGCAGTCTTCTGTTTTATTAGTACCCGGCAATGCCTGTGTATCAGTATTTTCGACTATAACTTTGGAGAGAGGTTTTCCTTGTTATAATCAGTAATCTGGGAGCCTGTAAATCAGAATTTAATGGTTTGGCTCAACACATACCCCTCGTTAGGTTTTATGCTGTTAGCATACACCAGTTGCCTTAGGAAAGTCGGAACTTCTTGCACGACATTGTATCATGAACTGTAAAAATTAAGGCACGGTCGCTGGGACATTGTTTTCTCTTGTTTTGTTTCCTGTGAAGATGTGTTCGTGTGGTGTAATGTGGAGTCAAAGAGTGTGTGTGTTCTCAAATTGAGTTGTGTGTTGAGAATTTCATTGGGGTGTGTTTTTGTGTGTATGTACAGTTTATTTCATATTGTTCTAGTGTGTTTAGTTTCTGGCTTTTTGTTTGGATGTGTAGAATTTCCATGTCTATGTTGATGTCTCTGTAGGTGTGGTTAGCATTTGTGATGTGCAGAACACAGATATGGAAATACTACACATCCAACCAAAAAGGCCAGGAACTAAACACACTAGAACAATATGAAATATACAGACACACAAAAACACACCCCAACGAAATTCTCAACACACAACTGAATTTCAGAACACACGCACTCTTTGACTCCACATTACACCACAAGAACACACCCTCGCGGGAAACAAAACAAGAGGCGCCAAGACCAACAACGACCAGTTCTGAGGATGACCCATAATAGATCGAAACATGTAAACCAGGTACGATACAAGTTAACACAATAAAGTCATATAATACATATTCTGAATTGTGATTTTGTTTTTTTCCTCCCTAATATCGAAAAAGTGATTTGTCATAGCGTCTGTGCAGAGAAATGCGGCATTTTTGTTTGTCAGTGGGTCCATATGAATGGTTGTTCTATTCCCCAACCTTTGTAATGCATTCCAGGCTATTCATTGGCTATAATTATAATCCTAGTGGGGTGTTGATAAACACAAATAGAAATTGATAAGTTCTGTCATAGGCTTCTTCATAAGTCATTTAGCTATTTCTGGAACCTTACCCGGGAAACCTTCCAACTAGAGCGCTGTATGCGTCTACAAATACCGGTATTAAGACTTAACTGCATGTTGCTCTCTTGTGCAGATTTTCTAGGCTGATATCTTCGAACTGAAGGAAAGTTAACAAGTTTGGAGGGCACAGAAGTAAAATCAGAATAACTGTGACGCTTAATGATAAATTTAAGGCGTATGTAAGGTTAGACTTGCAAACAAATTTCTTGAAATCGTAGTAAAATATTTTTCAACAAAGAAATACGTTTGATCCCCCCATGCATTTCTAGCTACATACAAAACTATTTTTGTTATTATTATTATTATTATTATTATTAGTAGTAGTAGTAGTAGTAGTAGTACTAATACTACAGTATTATCACAGTCTAGTATATACAGTTACGAAGCTCAGTACGTAGTAAATATTCATCCATAGATAGCTGTTAACCACTAGGATCGCTAATATCGCCTCATTACAGACAATGCGAAATAGTATCAGCACAGTCTATTGTTTCTAGCATCCTCACAACTCAAGCTTATTGATTAACTATTTGAATTTAATCTATTAATCGATAGATTAATCGAGTTTTGATCGATTTGAAAAAAATGTTTTAATATACTGTAATACATACTTATTGTTAAATTTAATTTGTGTTCGGTGCTAAGTATAAGCATTAAATATCGTATATCTGTATATATTGTATCATTATATTACAAAACAACCATTTTAATTATTTACTAACACATTTGTTATGAGACTTATAATTTATTGTGTCAATTTCTCCGCAAATTTCTGAGAGAAACAAAAATAACAAAAAGTATGAAGACTCACCTAGTTAATACTGCTTCATCCATGATTTTAAACATGTGAGTGCATTCATATGCTCCGAATTAAGTACCGCTCTACGTTTAGCAACAATGTTTCCTGCATCACTAAACACGAAAAAACATTTTTTCTGTCAAGCACTTCTCCACGATCGTTCAATTTAAATCCAATCGTTTCACCGAGTTTACGTCTCAAATTCTCATGTGACATAAAGGAGTTTACACTTTTCACACACCACAGAAAACTGATTTTTTTTTTAATTATCAAAAACACACAACTTTCATATACAAATTCAGTACAGCGGTCGAAACAGAAGACTGGCCCCTATTGTAATCGAATTACCAGATTTTAGAAAGAGAAGAAGATAGTTACGCTCTCACTTGCACACAGTGTAGACATGGCTATTTTATAAGGGAGGAGCGGTCCGAATCCCAGAAAAGTATGTATTTCATATGCTAGGAAGATGAGATGACAACGAGGTGAAAGTTTTCTTGGAAAACCATAAAACTTAATAAGAATCCCATTGTGTTTCAACTTTCAATAGAGGTAGACTAGATCACTGTCCTAACATTTCCATCTCTTTCTGAAGTATTTGTGCAAAGATTTTCCCTACGCTACCTGCTTTGCAGTTAGAAAATAACACTACTATTGTGTTTTTAAGTAAGTAATTTCCGAGAGAGGAATATTGTCGGAATTTTTAGTATGAGTTTGTATTAACAAAATAATAATTAATATCAACTACAACCGATTAATTTTAATCGACTCGATTATTCGATTAAATATTTTTGATCGATTAATCTTACAATGCTTTTAATTGCAGTGTGATATTTATAATAACAAGGACCTGTCTCTGAATCCCATCTTTTCGGACGTGATTAACTGGGTACTCATCTCTTAATGAAGAAGATAAAGTATGGCGGCGCTCTACACAATATGACTGGAGTTGTACATGGGGGAAGCCCTCAAGGAGTAAGATAGACTTGCAGCTCTCTTCGAGTCCCAACTTTCTTGTGTTGTTCAGGCTCATTAGTGTTCAGAACTAATAACCACATGTCCATCCTCCTGAATAACATGATGTGTATCGACTAAACAGTTCGTGGAAGGGAGGGGGATAAAGTTATAGACGGTGATGGACAAAAAAAGGGAGTTTATTTTGACGGTAACAACCCAAGAAAATTAATGCGGAAGTTTGATAGGGTTCATAGTAGCTGTGTTGTAATAGACCGACAAAAAATGTTCTTGGAATTACGAACGTAAGTTTTGGCACTAGCTTCCGCAAGCATCTATCATAACCAGAACCTGTATTTATCTTGAAACTGGTAGGGTATGGAAATTCATTCTGTAATGGATGATGTTTGATAGCAACGTATTGTGTTTCTTAAAACATGCTACATTGATATCGAAGTCTGTTCTTATTTTGTAACAAACAATTCCATTGTTCGCGGGATAGAACATTGTTTCTTAACGTTTTTGATGATGAGCCCCCTTTTCTTCGCATTACTTTAGTGCGGGCCTTGGGCCTAAAGTGTTGAGAAAAATGTAGAACCTAATATTGTGAAATCCATTATTAATATACTAGAAAATTAAATCTCTTTCTCCGATCTCTAGATGCATAGAAAAGGCTAATATGCGGAGTTGTGATTTTGATTCATTTAATGTATAGTTGTGACCAATTGCTGAACGATTTAAATTGTGTTTTAAATAATCTGTTAACTTTAGGGATTTTTTTCTATATTAATTTCACTATATGTTAGTTTTTTATGTTTTGTTTTAATTTAGCACTAGCTAAACTTGATCATTATTAGTATCATTTCTGTTTTTAAGCTGTAATACTGTTATAACACTTCTCTCTAGAATATGCCATTAGGAAAGTTCAGAATAACAGAGAGGGTTTGGAATTGAACGGGTTACATCAGCTAGGATGTGTTAGGAGAAGATCCACAAACGATTAGGGAAAACACGGAAATTTTACTTGAAGCAAGAACAGCGATAGGTTTGGAAGTAAACCTCGAAAAGACAACAAAGTGTATGGTTATGTCTCGTAACCAGAATATTATACGAAATGGAAATAACTATACAAATTGGAGATTTATCCTTCGAAGAGGGAGAAAAATTCAAATATCTTGGAACAACAGTAACAAATATAAATCACACTTGGGAAGAAATTAAACGCAGAATAAATATGGGAAATGCCCGTTATTATTCGGTTGAGAAGCTTTTGTCATCTAATCTGCTGTCAAAAAATCTGAAAGTTAGAATTTATAAAACAGTTATATTACCGGTTGTTCTGTATGGTTGTGAAACTTGGACTCTCACTTTGAAAGAGGAGCAGAGATTAAAGGTGTTTGAGAATAAGGTTCTTAGGGTAATATTTTGGGCTAAGAAGGATGAAGTTACAGGAGAATGGAGAAAGTTTACAACACAGAACTGCACGCATTGTATTCTTCACCTGACATAATTAGGAACATTAAATCCAGACGTTTGAGATGGGCAGGGCATGTAGCACGTATGGGCGTATCCAGAAATGCATGTAGAGTGTTAATTGGGAGTCCGGAGGGAAAAAGACCTTTGGGGAGGCCGAGACGTAGATGGGAGGATAATATTAAAATGGATTTGATGGAGGTAGGATATGATGATAGAGAGTGGATTAATCTTGCACAGGATAGGGACTGATGGCGCACTTATGTGTGTGCGGCAATGAACCTGCGGGTTCCTTAAAAGCCATTTGTGAGTAACACTATTATAACTTTTGTATTATTTGTTTTTTTTTGTTGTACTAATGTGAACTTTAATTGGGCAACGGCTGTAGACCAGCACACAAATATCAATAAATAAATAATGATAATAATAATAATAATAATAATAATAATAATAATAATAATAATACTTACCTACAAATGGCTTTTAAGGATGGTGTTATTTTGTTTGTTACGGGCCTAACGTTGCTCTGTGATATATCTAATTTTTCTTTCGAGACATTAGTACGTCTGTTTTGTTTAGGTGTCTCTTATTTTTTAGCTTTCTCATGAAAGAGCCTTACTCTACTTCCACTTACCCAGTTCCAATGGGATTTCATATTTAGAAGTTGAAATAACTATATTAGTAGACGGGGTATAGGTCATTTTACTGTCTTGATATATAAGCTCGTAAGCTTCGAACAAAATTGACAATTGACATACAGTGTAAATGATAATGAAAGCCATATTAATTATCCATTGTTCAAATTATTTCATTTTTTATTCAGTTATTCGTTCTCTTACTATAGTCTTCTGTTCAAAATCTAGAATTTAAGACTGAGGAGAAGTGCCCATACTTCAAAATTCCGGCACTAGGTTTGTCTACGATGATTTTATTTGAAATTCTAAAATTGGATTATATATTATAGAGTTTACCACGTTCGTCCATCATGTTTGTTTCATTAAAAAAATATTAGCCGTACCCTATAAATCGGGACTTTATCATACCATCGATATTTCACTTTCTTATTATAAGTATCGCTAGCTTAAAAAGTCTTAGAGTATTATAAAATCGTCGACTAGACTGCAGTGGTTGTACTTGGAGCCGACATCTATTGGTAATGCCATTAACTGTCGGATAGAGACGAACCTAGCGGCAATTTGCAGCAACTAATGGAGTTCAGTTTTGTCAGTGAAATCTTCGTTATTTCCCTGCCTTGGGGCTTGTCAGTTACACAGGCCCGAGAGTCATGGAATAACAAATATAATACAAAATACACAAATCTGTGTTTTCAGCGTAAAGTGCATTAAGTCCAGTTTTCTTGTGCAACTTTCAATTTGAACAGTTATTACTGAAACACGTGACTAGAGTATAGTAGTATAGCATAGAGCTGTTAATTACAATATGCAGTACTGCACGTTGGTGCCTTGTATTTGGGAAGTACGGTGTTCGATCTCGACGACTGTCTATTCATATTGAGATTTTCAAGGTTCTCCGACAGGGTTGCCAATCCTACAGGACAGAAATTCGGGATACATTAAGAAAAATTAAAAAGCACATAAAGTTCTAATGAATTTAATTTTTTTCCTGTATAGAGAACTGATTTCCTGACAATCCGGAAAATTTTTCGACGGTTGGCAATCCTATTCTCCGAGCCTCTGCAGACAGTTACTGGAAGAGTACCAATTAAAAAGGAGCACGACCTTCTGCACAGATCAACCATATGTTCTCTAAGTAGCGCACTAAAACTGGCCCTCTGTCGGAAGATAAGAGAGATAGTTGGGGCTACCGCTCGTAATACGTGGAAAAAGGAAGAAAAAAAAAACACTCACAACATTTATACATAGAAGAAAAGTACTATATTTACTGGCCCCTTTACCGTATTTTGTTAGACTTTTTAATTGAAAACTTCTCAGCCGAATAATAAGACATTTCCCATATTTATTCTGCGTTTAATTTCCTCCCGAGTGTCATTTATATTTGTTATTGTTCCTCCAAGATATTTGAATTTTTCCACCTCTTCGAACGATAAATCTCCAATTTTTATGTTTCCATTTCGTACAATATTCTGATCACGAGACATAATCATATACTTTGTCTTTTCAGGATTTACTTCCAAACCTATCGGTTTACTTGCTTCAAGTAAAATTTCCGTGTTTTCCCTAATCGTTTGTGGATTTTCTCCTAACATACGTCATCCACATAGACGAGAAACTGATGTACAGTAACTCGTTCAATTCCAAACTCTCTCTGTTATCCTGAACTTTCCTAATGGCATATTGTAGTGGGAAATTAAAAAGTAAAGGTGATAGTGCATCTCGTTGCTTTAGCCCGCAGTGAATTGCAAAAGCATCAAATAGAAACTGGCCTATACGGACTCTGCTGTACGTTTCACTGAGACACATTTTAATTATTCGAACTAGTTTCTTGGGAATACCAAATTAAATAAGAATATTATGTAACATTTCTGAAAAAGAGTTACAAAAATTATGATAACTTTTAAATATTACTTTAATTTGTATTTTTCATTCTCCCCCCCCCCCTCCCCGCCCTTAGGATTAAATTATTATATACAGATCTGGCTTTCAGGTATAGCTCTCTGTAAAGCTGACTTCAATAATTTCAAGGGAAAAATTGTTCCCGGGGTCTGGTAGAGTTCCAGGGTAGCTCAGTCGGTAGAACGTTGGTGCGCTCTGCCAAAAGTTCCGGGTTCGATGCTCGGCTCCGGAACAATTTTCCTCTTGAAATTGTTGAAGCCAGTTTCACAGGGAGCTATAACTGAAAATCAGATTTGTATAATACACGTTACTGTTAATTAACACAAAATCACAAATTTAAGTCGCACAGAAAGTGTCTCTCTTGACATATTGTCAATCCACTTGAGATATGTGGATAAAAAGGAAAAAAAAAAAAAAAAAAAACTGAGCACGGATCTGATAGAGTTCATAGGTAGCTGAATCGGTAGATCATTGGCGCGCTCAGCCAAAAGTCCCGGGTTCGATTATCGGCCCCGGAACAATTTTTCCCTTGAAATTATTCATGTTTAAATTATAGTTAATCTCCTTGTCTTTCGTTCCGATCTCCTATAACCTTATTTATAATACGTATAAGTTTTAAGAGAATTTTTTTATCTCTTTCTTCCATATTTTGTATCGTTCTGTTTCATTTTGTCATTAAATTAAAAAAAAAATCAACAGCGCGATAAATAACCTCGTATAATGTTACCACATTCTAGTATATACAGTCACGAAGCTCAATACGTAGTAAGTATGCATCCATAGATAGTTCCTAACCACTGGGATCGCTAATATCGCCTCATTACAGACAAAGCGAAATAGTACCGGCACAGTCTATTGTTCCTAGCACCCTTACAACTCAAGCTTCGTGACTGTATATACTAGACTGTGATGTTACTCTTACGTTTCATACGTAAAAAGTAGCACTAGCGACTGGTTATATTGCAGGAAGTATACTGTTTTTGTATGAATAATTGATATTTAAATGCGAACATAGATCAGTTATTATGTAATTTCGTACCAATTTTCCTTGTTTGACTACTACGTCATGCGTAAAATGTTCTGCTGTTTACTATTAATGCTTTTCTTTCGTTACAGGTAAGTGCTGTTCATTGTTGAGAACATGGCTTACAACATTCATCACGACGGCTGGTAAGTCATATGACGAATTATATATCACTGTCTCACGTGTTTGCGGTGAGAGAGCCTTATTATGGGTTTTCTTGTTATCTCAGTATAGCTCAAGTGGTCTGTCTTGTGACTAACCTACATACTGTGGTCAAATACTTAAGCTAACTTCAGTTGAGGCTGTCTCTCCTGTGAGCCAATTCCAGTCGGTTTTTGGATGCGATCAAAGGTGCCTCGCAGTGATTAACTCGTTCAGTATGACTGGTCGTTGGTAAAATGTCATTATTTTTATATTCTTATAATATAAAACATAGTATCAGATTTTAAAAATCCCTGATTATACAATTGTTCTTTTTAAATAAATTAATAGATAAAGATGCCATCATGCAACCTGATGTTAACCACGGTACCTCAATTGCCGCGCACTAACTAGTTACTCACGCTGCTTTGCCTCGCTACCAAAAGAACAAACCGAGAGGCAAACAACAAGCGAGGCTGTCGCGAGAGGCGGCCTCGCTTCGTGATACGTGGCTTAATATAGCAACAATTGCTGGTCTAGTGGTTACCATGCTGGCCGTTGGATCCAGGATTTGCGGGTTCAAACCGGGCCAAGGGCGGTAGTTTTAAAGAACTGCAGTATGTAATTCTTAACGAATGGTGAGAAGTAATGTTGTGGATCCCTGGTAGAGAGCTCCGGGCAAAATTTATCGGTCATTTCTCTTCTGCGTTCAATTTTTACGCTAAATGATATCCAAGTAACAGCCTGTGTAGCGGTGATTTCAGCGTGTCAGCTTTCGGCAATAAAATCAAGTCACTAGTACAAAACATTACAGATTAGGGTGACGAACTCACAAAAATACGAGAGACTTGGTCACAACAAATTTTAGCGCAGTTTTTTTGGGAGTGTTGAGCCTAGACTCATTGAAGGAATTGTTTATGTTCAATAAAGTGCGTCCGTTTTATTTTCATACCGCCAAATGTTACTTCCACCGTCCACAGCAACGCTACCGGTTTTCGTCATGCGGGCCGCAAGATAGTCGCAGAAGAATCTTTGGACCCTCACTAATCATTACCATTAATTGTTATTACATAGAAAACAATTTAAAATACATACCAGTAACTGCTTTTTTTTTAAATGTTCTATGTGAAGTTTTATATCATTTCCTCCCACACTTTTTGCCTTTTAAACTTTGAGTCTCTTTAAATGTTCTAACAAGGTTATGCGGTTAGGATGACTAAGAACTTGAACACAGCTGGAAAATTCTATGCCAACCTTCCTTTGCATTCGTTGGACAGAGCCAGTCCATGAGGAACATAAAACACATGTTCTTGTATAGTAAAGCATGTAACATCCATTGCAATCACACGATTACAACAAAAGAAATTCTCGATTTGAGTGCCGGGTTCAGCTAGAAATACTGCGTAATTTTTTTCTGTAGGTATTGAATGAGTCCACTTGTCTTGTGCTATCTTCTTGTTATGTCACACCTGAATCTTAGCATACTCAGCGTACTACTACTACTACTACTACTACTACTACTACTACTACTACTACTACTACTACTACTACTACTACTAATAATAATGATAATAATAATAATTGGATCGCGAATTCTGGAGGAAAAAGTGTTTTGGTGGAGGACATTAGTCAAGAAAACAATTACTACTACTACTACTACTACTACTACTACTACTACTACTACTACTACTACTACTACTACTAATAATAATAATAATGATAATAATAATAATTGGATCGCGAATTCTGGAGGAAAAAGTGTTTTGGTGGAGGACATTAGTCAAGAAAACAATTACTACTACTACTACTACTACTAATAATAATAATAATTGGATCGCGAATTCTGGAGGAAGAAGTGTTTGTTTTGGTGGAGGACATCGGTCAAGAAAACAATTAATACTACTACTACTACTACTACTACTACTACTAATAATAATAATAATAATAATAATAATAATAATAATAATAATTGGATCGCGAATTCTGGAGGAAGAAGTGTTTGTTTTGGTGGAGGACATTAGTCAAGAAAACAATTACTACTACTACTACTACTACTACTACTACTACTACTACTACTACTACTAATAATAATAATAATAATAATAATAATTGGATCGCGAATTCTGGAGGAAAAAGTGTTTTGGTGGAGGACATCAGTCAAGAAAACAATTACTACTACTACTACTACTACTACTACTACTACTACTACTACTACTACTACTAATAATAATAATAATAATAATAATAATAATAATTGGATCGCGAATTCTGGAGGAAGAAGTGTTTGTTTTGGTGGAGGACATTAGTCAAGAAAACAATTACTACTACTACTACTACTACTACTACTACTACTACTACTACTACTACTACTACTACTATTAATAATAATAATAATAATAATAGTGACGTTACTAATAAAGTAATAATAAATACCGCTACTGTACGTTCATTATAAAAATGCATAATGAAGGTTAATTTACAGTATATCTTGTTTTTCTTAACGTCTTCGTTTTGTCTAAAGACACGAATTTCATTACGTTGATGACACTCATAATACTCCGTGAAGGCGTAGGGGCCTATACGTAATCTTTAGAAGTGCAACTTTCTGCTTTCACGAATCTAAATTTCAAGAAAGTGGGTGTCGCCGTTGCGTTCTGTCCTCATCCGCCGGCAAATAAAACGACCTCCAATTCACTGCGTCTCAGAAGCAATCTGCAAATTGGAACGAAGAATATGAATATGCGGACACACACAACCACACACACACACACACTATTTGTATGTGTTTTCAGTCAGGATTGTACCTGCATCCCTGTGTTTCATAGTCATTTATCCTGGTTTAACGAAAACATGTAGTTTACAAGTTATTGTTTGTTAATAGTAATATGCGTTACAAGAGCCGTATGTTGAAGTTTTCATGTTCGAGGAAAAGTTTGAAAAAGCGAAACGTAGTGGAGGTTTTTTAATTTCCGAGAATTAAAAAAAAAAAAAAAAATACCGCTCGTGTATCGTACATTATTTTGTGCGAAGATCGTTTATTACATACCTGAAAGAGGAATTTCTAATTAGTTGCAATGAAATCTCCATCTTGGTTTCTGTTCAGTGACGGCAAATTTGCAAAACAAAAATATCTATCTTCAACATTGTTGCTTTAAAATGTTTTCTGTATTTACTATACTCCAGCAGGCCGTGATATACGTCTGTCTTTTTCCCCCCCCCCCAGTATATAAATGCGAACTTAAAACAAACGGCTTTCTTAATGTTACATGCATCACGAATGCAGTAACTTTAGTGGAGTTGTAGAGTTTACTTAATTTTTGCAAATATTTAAAAACAATAATTAACAGTGCAATTTAGGTGAAATTGCAGTGGTAAGTTTCCAATTTATAATTATTACTATATTGAATATCTCTAAAAATAATATGTTAAAAGCCTAACGCAGTAAAATCAGTATGTCACTTAAGCGGTAAGAAGAGGGAAATTGTTATGTGTGTTAGGTTGGGAATACTGAATGTGGAATTTTAGACTTTCCGCGGATTGGTTTTGTGCGGAAACCAAGCAAATACGCACGATCTCGCAGAAATTATCTTTTACGTACATTTCTGCGTGTATTCAATCAAACACGGAAGTGCAGTAACATCGCTACATCACGCATGCAACTTTCGTATACCAGAACACTGGGGAACAAGATGGTATCTCTTTGTATAGTTAGGTAATATACGAGTAAATCATCAGAAATGCCATAGGAGTCCCTAAACACGTAGAACTAAAATGGCTGCAATATACGAAATGTGAAAGACAAGGCGGCATCGGTTAATAACGAAATTAAAAGTTTACATGGCACTACGATGACTAAAGATGGGGTCATAGGTTATCCCTGACACAGAGAGAGAGATGATTACATCACTTCGTAACTACGTAATTGGCGTATTTATGATATCATTATATGAAATACGCTGATGTCCTTACTATCTGCTCTGTACATGTTAAGTGTACACTGTTAAATTTTATTAGTATGTAGCTGACAGGCACTTTATATGGTAGTTGAATTCATTTATCTTACTATTGTGTCTCTGGTAAGTGGGTACTTCGAAATCGTCTACACACACTATGGTCTGCGCGGTAAGACAGTTTCACTTGGATGTCTGCACACCATTGTTGCCACTTATCAGAAATAAAATGTACCAGATCTCAAAAGAATTGTACCAAACT
Organism: Periplaneta americana; assembly: GCF_040183065.1. Lineage (NCBI taxonomy): Eukaryota > Metazoa > Arthropoda > Insecta > Blattodea > Blattidae > Periplaneta > Periplaneta americana. The sequence goes on along the minus strand of NC_091122.1, from coordinate 129,885,183 downwards.
GTTTTGGTGAAACTAGCGCTGAGGTGGTTCCGGTGATTTTGGACGTGAAAGTGGTTGAATTTATGACTGATTTTTTGTGGCGCTGGATTTGAAAACTTAGGGATTTTACAGGGAAATATTTCAAGAAAAGCAAATTGTTCCGAATTATAGTAAATTACATGTGAAATGAGAGGTGCGTGGTAATGAAAGTGCAGACGTTGTGGTTGCTAGCGAAGGAGAGGAACGTAGGGATATGCTATAAAGCCTACGATAATGTGAAGAACTCAAAACTTGCATTAAATGACTAACCACTCAAAATAGTTAAGCACAATAATAATAGTGAAATAAACACACACTTTCCATCGTTTGTACGTCCGCCATTACACTGGCCAGTACTGACAACATCACTAAACAAAAATCACCAGGCTTTGAAAATCCTGCACAGATAATAATAATAATAATAATAATAATAATAATAATAATAATAATTTATTTATTTATTTATACTGGCAGAGTTAAAGCCATAGGGCTTTCTCTTACTCTCTACCAGGTCACAAAGTATACAAGCAGTGAAAATTTAACAAAAAGTTAAAGAACAGAATACTAACATATTACAAAAATAATAGCATAACAAAATCGACAATAAACAACATGAAAATAATACCATAATAGAAAAAAGAAAGTAAAATACAGATGTAAAGATTGGAATATAATAAAAGCAATTCAGTTAGTACAAATAGTTAATAGGGAAAACGTAGGGAACATTACAACAAAATATAATGTAATAAAATAACAATAAAAAAGGGAAAATACGAAAATTAAATAAAATCCACAATAAAAGAGGTATGATAATAAATTCATCCGATTATCTAGAGAACAAAAAAGGGGAAAGGGAGAAAAAGAAATACACATTACAAAACTGTCGCAGAGTAAAGGGCTTATAATTGAAAGGAATCTGAATTGAAAAAGTGCAATTTTAGTTTATTTTTGAAACTAGATAATGCCCGACAGTGTCTGACATTTTGTGGTCGAAAATTCCAGAGATGAGCTGCAGAGACGATGAAAGATGAAGAGTAGAAGGATTTTCTGTGTTTAGGAATGGAGAGTGTGATATGGTGTTGTGAGCAAGTATCAATTTCGTGATATGAGGACAAATGTGAAAACGAGAAGCTAAGTAGCTAGGATTAGAATTATGAAGAATATTGAAGAGTAACGTGAGAGAGTGAATAGTTCTTCGCTCATCGTATTCGTATATGCAAGCATAACAAAAACCTAAACTAACCTAACCTAACGCAGATTCGTATAAGTCTAGGGCAGGGGTCGTCAGCACAGAGTACGCTGGGTCTAGAGTTTCTTACCCGCGGAAAACGCAGTGCACTAGGGTGCACTCCGTAGCTGCTAGCGGGTATCCTCTCTATCTCTCCCTGTTGCACGACGGTGCACACCGGACAGCACCGCGTACCCTTTGGACATTTCAGCGAGTGCTGACGACCACTGATCTAGGGTATAAGCAAGGCATAGCGTGAAACTTTGGTAATGCCACATAAGTTATGTTGGTATGACTGGTAAGGCAGTTGAAGGTGCATAAGCGAAGTAGGAAAGGAACTACCTCAGCGCTATTTAACCAAAGTTTTAAGTTTTAAAGTTTTTATATTGTAATAATAAATATTATAAAGTGGATTTTAAGAAGAATGCATCATTCATATTTACATTTTGTTGACTGACATGGAATTGTCTACCATTTTCACTCATGAATATAAAAGATAGATAAAAATCACACCAGTAATGGTTTACGCAATGATTCAGGTGCGACTTTACGTTGCATGAAGGTCACTTTTGTGTGAGATCGAACCTCGTCAAGGGAGCTATGTTCCACATGGCTGTTGCTATGTTGTTGTAATACATGGAAGCCCGGTGTGGTTTGGACCCTCAAAACACGGGAGTCCACTTTGTGTAGTTTGTAAGATTTGGACTATCTTGAAGGAAACGAATCAGGCTTGTCAGATTTAAAAAGAAAGCAGTGTTACACAGATTTAGATGATACCGCGATACCCTTCACAGAGACTACAGTGCCAAAAGTTGATACTGACGGGTTGACGTATTGTACAAGCCCCGTGTCTTATGATTCCCGTATCCATCCACACCTGCACGGTCCGACATGCGGCACTCAGAAGGCGCAACAGGTGGTCCTGCTTAAAAAAAAAAGAGTTCGCCAGGTCGATGCGATGTCGTAATATGTTCAAATGAAGGCGCGGAGTGCAACAATGTTTGTGTCATGGCAGTTACGAATTTTAATAACAATGCATGGACTAAATTATGCACAGATAGGAAGAAGAAGCACTATAATGTAAAATCTAAAAGCTAAGATCATGGTATTCCAGGAGAATAGGCTACCTAGTAAGGGTAAACATGATTTAGAAAATAAATGTTTTGAAGAAGTTCAAAATTTTAATTACATGGGTTGGATAAAAAGTAATGGCAACAGTTCGATATTTCTGACATGGCTTTATTCACAAGGGTACAACATTTACGTATCTTAAATATAGTCGCCCCCCTTATTTATTACCTTTTGCCAAATGTTTGGAAGTCGTCGTACACCATCAGCGCGTCCATCTTTGTTGATGTTCCGTATTGACCGCCCTAAAGCACGGATAAGTCTGGCATTGTACCGGGTCCCTCGCACTGGTTCTTTCACTTTGGCGAAGAGACCGTAATCGCATGGACTCATATCGGGTGAGTACGGAGGATGTTCCAGAATCTCCCATTGCCAGCGACGCAAGAAGTCCTTGACAGGAGCAGCGGTATGACTCTTTGCATTATCATGAAGAATGATGGGGTTCTGTACCTCCAAGTGTCGTCGTTTTCTCCTGAGGGCTGGACGAAGGTGGTGCTGCAGGAACCTGCAGTAGTAGTCCGCGTTTACCGTCTGCCTTGGAGGTACATTTATTTATTTTTTTATTTTAGTAGGTTATTTTACGACGCTTTGTCAACAGCTTTGGTTATTTAGCGTCTGAATGAGATGAAGGTGATAATGCCGGTGAAATGAGTCCGGGGTCCAACACCGAAAGTTACCCAGCATTTGCTCATATTGGGTTGAGGGAAAACCCGGAAAAAACCTCAACCAGGTAACTTGTCCCGACCGGGAATCGAACCCGGGCCACCTGGTTTCGCGGCTAGACGTGCTAACCGTTACTCCACAGGCGTGGACTTTGGAGGTACAGCGTGGTGCAGTATTACCCCATCAATGTCATACGCCTCAATGAACATCACCTTCACAGCACTTTGTGTAGTGCACACTTTCTTCGGACGAGGAGAACCTGGATGCTTCCATTCATTTTACTGGCGTTTTAAGTTTTGTTCGTACGAGCGAGCCCAGGTTTCGTCCATAGCGACGATTCGTCCAAGAAAGTCGTCACCTTCCCTTCGGTATCGGTCCAACAAGGCCTTCCCGAAACGCTTTAACCCATGGTGCCATTCTGCGAAATGGCGACGCTGCATCGCCACATGCTTCACGCAGTCCCTGAAAACATTCTTGTGCACTATGACCTCGTGCCATTTCAATTTTGATCCAGAAACGTTGCTCTAGTTTTGTAAACGTGGTCTTAGGGCGCTCGCACTATCCCTATGAAAGTGAACGTTCTACACACTGCAGTACATTGACAGAGTACGGTCGCCGCTGGCTTCACTAACTCATCTAACAGTCCTTGTTCATGTCCACAAGGCTGGCAGCTCTCGAACGCACCATCGTCACGTGACAGCAGTGTTGCCATTACTTTTTATCCAACCTATGTATCTGGGCTGCAATATTTCTCACAATTTTATATAGATATATAGAAAATATAGGGCATTTCAAAAGTCAGTTCAAACATTTAACTGCTATAAATATTATAATATTTGAAATCGGGAAAAAAACAAAAACATCACAGTGTTGAGCAAACAACGGGGTTTACAAACCATTGGGAAGAAGTCTGCCGTTCTCTTGTTCAACGTACAGCATTCTGTCTGCGACACCATGCACAGCATTTTGCAGATAATGTCTTTGGAATATTGACAATTTCTTGCGAGATGGCAATATTCAGTTGCAGTAGGGTTGTTGGATGTGTCAGGAAAACTCGTTCCTTAAGGTAACCCCACAACCATAAGTCGGCCGGATTGAAATCTGGAGATCGCGGAGGCCTGAGACAGACGTTAGAATGGTGCCGGTCTGCATAGAAACTCTCTGTATGGCATGCTCCGAACCACTTCTTGAAATAAGATGCTGGAAACGTAGATTTCAACGAAAATCTCTAAATGGGTTGATTTCTTGCAGAATTATAATACCTTCTTCAATGAGAAATTAAAGATAAATTTCAGACTCATAAGGAAGAAGCAAAGATTATGATTAAACTATGATTGTGTACTGTAGCGCCTATAGGCTATGAAGTTATATTTTCTAAATCAGGGACGGGAAACTCGTTTTGTAAACAGAACAGTACACGTAAAGTACCTACCTACAACAGCAGAGGGAGAAGCTAAGTTTTCTGAGAGAGACTGTTCCCGGTTGTTCTAAATGACCGCAAAAGAAATGCAGTACACGGGCTGATCTATGTAGTACAGTAGAATCCCTCTTATCGGACACCAAAGGGACCAGGCTAGTTCAGGATACGTGATTTTGCTGGATAATTGAATAAATACCGGTATCTACAAACAAAAAAGTTCGTATTTCATGATGCCAAATGTTGAAACTGCATCCATATGAATTACCCTATATATAACCTGCATGCAGTAGGTGCATTCTCATTCTTACATAACTACAGCCACCCTGAATCATCATCCTTAGCTCGACAACCCATCATGGGTAGCCACCCTGAATATACAGTAAAATTCCTCGTAACCGGCACCCAAATAAACGGCAATATCAGAACAACGGCACTTTTGGCTGGGCCAAAAAGAATTTTGAATCTGTCACACTGCCACAATCAGGGCCGTCAGTTTTGCCACATTAGGAAGTTCGCATGAACTTTCATCTTCAATGAATATTTGAAACTAAAATTGGTGTAGAGTATTATTTGTGTTGTGTGATGTGTTTTAATAAAGAAAATCCACATAGTTTTTATATTTATTTAATTATATTCCGGACGCCAGTAATTCTACATTAGGAAGTTAACACTAACTTTCGTTTTCAGTGAATATTCGCTTTTTGTTTTCAGTAAATATTCAAATCTAAAATTAGTGTATTATGTGTGTTGTGTCATATGTTTTAATGAAAAAAATCCACACAGTTTATTTAGTTATGTTAGGACCGTCAGTGTTGCCACATTAGGAAGATTGCACGAACTTCAATTTTCAGCGAATATTCGAACCTGGAATTAGTGCATTATTTGTGTTGTGTGATGTGTTTTAATAAGGAAAATCCACACAGCTTTTATGTTTATTCAGTTATGAGCAAGTGATAGAGATCACATGGTCGAAATCAACTGTACGTAATAGGGGTGTACGAGTAACAAACATCTAACGCAGTCGCTATGTAGGCGAGCATTACACATCCGAAGGTTTTACTGGTCCATGTTTTTGATACCTAGCAAGATAGGACATTTTGCATCATAACTCTGAAAGTAAGGAAAAGTTGAATAGAACATTTTAGTTTTAGTTTTACGTCTACATTACACCCACAAAGTTTTTACAGGTATTTATGAATCACCCTGTATTGACATGGAATCGATCCTCGAGAAAAGCTCAAATTCCTGGAAAGGCTGTAGTGTCCGGTTCGCATTGTATGATGCATTTGTAGTAAGTCCGGACATAAATCTGACTTGAGATTGTGCTGTAATGTCATGGGAGTTCCATCACCCCGCTTTCCTGTATGTACGAACGACCTCATGGTCTTCATGCTGGAAGCTTTGCTTCACCTGAGTTTATTATGAATATGTGATCATATGTGACGCGATGCGTTTCGCTTTTGTTTGATTTGCATTGAACGCACAGTTGTCTGTGCTGCTGCAGAAGAATAGAGTTTACGTCACTTCCGTAGTAACCGTTGCTTGATTACAGTGCGTGCCAAGCCTGTGGCGAAGGAAGGAAATCATCTCAACAGAATGCTTGGCATTGTTTTACGAATTATGTTTCCTTTTCTTCAGTCTTCAGTTATATATCACATAATGAGCCGGCCACGGTGCATTTACTCCAATCTAAGGCGCAGATTTAGCGCTGTGTAGAAGCGACAGTCGTAGGTTAAAATTCCTGTTATGCAATGGATGTTTGATGGCAGTTGCTGTGGTGTTTGCTGCTATCTTAGGAAAATTGACCGATCTGAAGGGTGGAGATTGGTGAAATTCTGGTCATTTTTCGTGAAAAAAATCGGGTTAGGCTGTCTCGGATACACAGCCGGAAGTTTTATGCGTAAATACGTTCATCGAGATGAAGATGGGGGAAGAAATTTTCTCATGAAATTTCGGCCAGCGTATGGGACCGGTGCCCACCCAGCATCGTGATGCACTTGAGGGGCTACGATAGGTAGCGAAATCCTGTTACGCAAACCAGCTATAACTGCTAGGGAGCTCATCGTGCTAACCACACGATACCTCCATTCTAGTTGGATGATCGTCCATCTCTCCTTCGGCATGTGGCCGTGAGGCCAGCAGCCGGCTAGTCGGTCTTGGGCCTTCGTGGGCTGTAGCGCCACGGATTATTATTTATTATTCTTATCACCTGGCTGTTCTTCTGCAAAACGTGCCCTCCGTGGGCATGACGAAGAATCACGCCACTGCGCCGGAAGATAGAAAGAACTGTTCTGGTATGGTCGCCGCAGTGATTTTTATTCCATACCAGCAAGCTCTGGATTATTGGATTATATTTTTTGCGTGCAACAATACTTGTAATGTCAAGCGGTGTTGTCACTTTTTCATTGTAAAATTCATCCCTTGTTGCATTTATTTTTATACCAACATCAATACATTGTTTTCTACCACCACCATCCACAGTGAATACATTTTAAGCTATGAGATGACTTAATTAAATTTGAAATTAAAATTACTAATCATTTTTGTAAACATGAACTTGATATACGACAACGTTGTTTCAAACTCTACGTGGAGTTGACATGGACATGTCATTTGAAAATACTAACCCATCTTCGGTAGCCATTTGTTACATCTTCTTGTGATTGGAGCTTTATCTGAGAAGGCTTAATCAATAAACAAACTTTCATCTTCTCTCTTCAAAGGAAAGCATCGTCTTTAACCGCGGATGGGTATTAACTTATCGAGGAAGCTATACATATTGTGCTTATCCCCTGTACTTGTCTCTAATTTTGTGATATAAGCCTACCTGAGGACTTGCCTCTTTCTGTGGAGCAGTTATCAGGTTTTAAGTACGCGTCTTTACCTTATCAGTAAGATCCTGCGACGTTGAAAGATGTTCTTTTTCTCTTTAAATGTACCTTGAAAGACAACAGACACATTTTACGTGGAGAATATCTGACACAATAGTTTTGACGTGCAGTTCTTGCCATATGGGTAGCTAAGGGCAGTAGTGTAGAAGGGTGCTGGGTAGAGTTCAAGCAGATTATATTAACAGGAATATACAAATTTATCCCGGTTAAACGATTATCAAACAATCCCTATCCGGAATATTATAATAAATACATACGGAAACTGAAAAGAAAACAAGTATAGTGAGTAAGCAGAGACACATAGTGAATCTCCAGTGATTTATATTGGGTATGCAGTGTGTTGTAGTGAAAGCGCAGTGAGCTTAAAAGTAAATTCTGAGAGTTATAGTGGCAGAGAAATGAGATAGATTTATAGTGAAAGGGTGTGAGTTATAGTGAACGTCCTAAATTTCTTGTAATTGGGTCTAGACTAGCGATTTGAGGTTAATATAGTAAGTAGAATTCCACGGAATAATAAGGGTGTAATTGATGATTTGTTATTTGAAGTATTGTATCAGTGAAGAAGTGTGTTGTGGTTGTGAAGTGTGTTTGTGTTAGTGAAGTTTTATAGTTTATAATGGTAGTGCAAAGTATTTGAACATTGAAACGTTTTTGAAGTGTTAGTGAAATCAGGATAGTGCCAGTGAAATGTTTTATAGTTCCAATGCAGTGAGTGAATTTATAGCGAAATGAGTGTAGTGCTGAAAGGTGCTTATGCAAGTATGAACATATATACTCGTGAGTTTAACCCCTTCAGACCTGAATTTATATTAAAAACAATTGAAAAAAACTGGGGATCCAAAATTCCCAAATGAAGTCTTCACAGAAAATAAAAATTCGGGGACAATTTTTACCCCTGGGGCCCCAAAATTTTTAATTTAATTTAAATTCAGGTATAGAAATGTTTCAAAAATAATATTCTCCATTTCTATCACATTGAATTTTTCAAAATATTTGAAAGAATCGAAGACATTCCAAAAAAGAAAAAAAAAAAAGAAACAATGTACATTATAATGTACATCAGGCCCAAGTTCGAACTTAGGGTTAAGATATAAATTAGATTTACTTTAATTAAATATGTTACATTAAGTGATTCATTTAATTTAGAATGCTCCTTGTTAATATTATTATATATTGCTATTATTATTTTATTATTAATATTATGAATTTTAATTTATTATTAATGTAATTATTGAGTGTAATTAGTTACCACTGCCACCGGGTATTTACCCATTTGCAGTGTGAATAAATACACATACATACATACATATTTTAGTTGCAGAAGCAACTTCTAAGAAATAAACGCCTATTCACATAAATTCATTGCCAGTTTACCCTATACGAATTTTTAGTACGTCTTTTTGGGCATATTTTGTAGGACTGAACTTTTTAAAATCATAGTTGTATGTTCATTAAAGGGGTTATTAGGTCATGAACTTCCAAAAGTAGTTATGATGTAGCCTATGTTAGAGAATTGAAGAAAATGCAGCATGAATTGTGGCAATCTTTGTTGTTAGCAGAAATAAATTGCTGTTGAGATCACAGTTTTTTCAATGTCCTAGTAAAATTGATATCTATAATAGTTTTGGTATCGATGTGGAATTAGTAGATTTAGCCACCACAGCATCAGAGAGCTCCAGTCGTGCTGCTCTGTTACGGATATTTAATTCCGGAGGCTGCGAGTTAGTTTAAATACATTCGAGTCGCAGGTCATGGGACGCTGGAGGGGCGACCCGACGCACAACATTGGACGACATGTTGATGGACCAGAGGAGGGGGTGCAAGTCCCCTACTCCCGCTAACAAAGGGATGGCAACAAACATTTTTAAAATAAAAATCTGCGTGGAACTGGGGCACTCCCAAGAAGAGGACACACATTTTGTGCTCCGGTCCTTGCAACTCGTTCTGTTTTGTTGAGACAGTTTTACTCGACTTTCCTTCTCTTGAAACAGATCCGAAGTGCGGTATGCTTCGTGGATTTTGTTTCTGCAGAAAATTAGAGAATTATGATAGCTGGACATTAAAAAGAACTGTTAAATGCCAAGTCAGTTATTATTACCACTTTAATAGATGGCGTCTTGGATTCATCCTTTCTTCGTTATTTTCTCCCGTTCTCTCGTTTATTAAACGTTATATTCATTTTTCCTAATTTCTCTCTTCCATTAATTTTTTATTCGTTCTTTCCTGTGCAGTAACGGTTAGCGCGTCTGGCCGCGAAACCAGGTGGCCCGGTCGGGGCAAGTTGCTTGGTTGAGTTTTTTCCCGGGGTTTTTCCTCAACCCAATATGAGCAAATGCTGGGTAACTTTCGGTGCTGGACCCCGGACTCATTTCGACGGCATTATCATCTTTATCTCATTCAGATGCTAAATAACCTAAGATGTTGATAAAGCGTCGTAAAATAATCTACAACATACAACATATACTTTCCTAAATTCCTTTGTATAGGCTTTGTTTTTGTTATACAGGGTGATTCATGAGGATTTACCATCCCTTACGGAGTTTATTTCCAAAGACATTCTGAGCAAAGTATGTCATATAACATTTGTCCTAATCTCAATATTTTCAGAGTTACACTAATTTTGAAGTTGTTTGTAAAATACCATTATTATTGAGTTTTAAGGGTAGAAGAATATTACAAATAAAGAATGAACTATTCAGGAGTGTTATTCCTTTAATTATCTAGTATTTTGAAGCTAAAAACGTGTTGTGAATTCCGTAGTTGCTTCGTACAGAATTTTTTTTTCGATGTTTAACTACAAAATTACGTTATCTTACGCATTTATCACAACAATTGTTACAAATCACGCCACTCTTGTAAAGTCTTGAAGACTGTACATTAGGATGCATAATTAAACTGTAAAGAATCAAGTTCCTAAAGTGGTGTGATTTGTAACAATTCTTGTGGTAAGTGCGTAAGAATAATGTCATTTTTAGTTAAAAATTTGAAAACAAAATTTGTACAAGGCAATTAACAACATATTTTTAGCTTCAGAACACTGGCCAATTAAAGGAATTGTACTTCTGAATAGTTCATTCTCTATTTGTAATATTTTTTTACCCTTAAAACTAAAGAAGAAAGGTATTTTACTAACAACTTTAAATTATTGTAACTCTGAAAATATTGAGAAGAGGAACTATTATGATATCTTTTGCTCAAACTGTCTTCAGAAATATGCTCCGTAAAGCACGGTAAATCCTCGTGAATCACTCTGTATTGTACTTCATTTTTAATAAAGTCATTTTTGGTAGGCCTCCGATATTCAATCAGCTGAACGTTAAAGCATTCCTTCTTTCTTTCTTACATTCTCTGATTCTTTCCATTGACTTACTAATTAATTTATTCCTTCTGTTATTAATTCATTTATTCGTCCCGGTATTAATTTCCATGTTTTTTTTCTTTCTAAGTATCACTATTACATTCATCTATTCCTTTAAATATTCACCATCATTTGCTTATTTTTTTCTATTCTTTTTCTTTTAGTCACGTTGATTTATATACGCTTTTGCGTGTAATCCTATACGCGTGTACGATCCTTCGGAATATCAGTAGGGCGTGTACTATTGTTGTGATTCTATTTCTCTTCTCATATGCTGTTGGTATATGGCTTATATTAATTTTAATTGATTTCAGTTTTATTAATGATTATAATTTATAATTGAAACGGTGATGAATCATGGTACGTAAATTTCTAATGTGACATTTGCCTTTGTGACTGAGAAAAACCATGAAAAATCTTAGATTGACCATGCACGGGATTTGAACCCGTGACCTCCCGAATGCGAGTGTTGTGCGTTACCATTGAGCTAAGTTGCTCGGTGTTTTCTATTTTTACTACGGTCATTTGTAACGTATTCGTGTATCCGTTTGTTCTTTTTTGCTATTTATTTTTGTTTTGAATCTCCTCTTTATTTGCTTCTTCGTTCCTTCGTTTTCTTTAAATTCTTCTCTTGGTGTATATTTATTTTTTCCATAATCTTCCTTGTTTGTAGCCTTTTCTTCTGTTATGTCTTCCTCTTATTATCCTCTTCTTAATAGATTATGCAGGTAATGTAGATGTTGTTATTCAGATTACTTGCAACTTCAAATTTACATTGTAAACGCTATTCGGCATGTAAATTAATAACACTTTCTAAGAAACTAAAAATGAATTCCAATTTTCATGTTCCTCATTAAAATAATAATGTTGCTCATCTCGGTTTCTTTATTCTTCTGCATTCTATCGAATGTTTTGTATGTAGTAAGTAGTTCGAAAGGCACATCATTTATGAGTGAAGATAATTGTATTCTTTGACCTCATCTTATTCTTCTTGTTTAACTGTCATTTTATACATAGGGTAAAGGTTGGTAATATCGTGATAGCAGTAATATTGTGATACCATGTTTGAAGGTCTACCATGGGATTACCAATCGGAATAGAAGCGCGTTTGTCAAGGCAGTCCGACCGACAGGCAGTGGCCCTTTAGTGAGCATAATGGCGCCGCAGGAGAAGCCACGTATGAGTGTACAGGCTTCAACAAAGAATGAAAAGTGCTGTAAAACAGGGTGAGTAAACATAAAAATTAGTGTCTGTCGATATATTAGCAGTACGTCTTTAATATGCTGTATAGACACATACTCTGACGATTTTATACAAGTGTAACATCTTCTCGATTTTTTAGAGTGCAAGCAGTTTATGTAGCTTGATACTTATGACGGAGGGAGGCTTACGAATTATGCCTTCTTCCTTACAGTTCCGTTCCGTCTTCTGCTAGCAACGGTAATAGGAAAGTCAACAAAAGGCGAACATACAGTGTTGTCAACCTACAAAATTCTGTGAAAAAGGTGTTGAATGATAATTGGACTATATACAAGCCAGCAAAGGAGTGTGATGTACCGTGGAGTATACTGAAGGTTCATATTAGTCGTAACGTTGGAAATGCTGATGTTGGAGAGGGCGGGCCATTTGAAGTTCCTAAACTCAGGCGTCCGTTCATGCTACCGGTACCTAAATTAGTAGAACTGAGGTTAGTGAAGTATATAATTTAAATGCAAGAATTAGGTTTTGGGCTGAATGTGACACAAATAAAGCGTCTTGGATTTGAGTTGTCGAAAGCCACTTCGAAAACGTCTTCATTTAATGAAGACAGAGAAAAAACAGGACCATTTTGGTGGTGGTCATTCAGACAAAGATATGGCTTATCACTGAGAGTACCAGAAAAGTTAGCAGTAAGTCGAACTGTTACAGCTAATAAAGAAAAAATTGAGGACTTCTACGATAAACTGGAACAGACAGTAGCCAAGCTTCAGCTGCAACAGAAGCCAGAAATAATGTTTAACTGTGACGAGACAGGAGTCACTTTTGTGGTGAAGCCTTCGAAAATCGTCGCGGAAACAGGAAAGAAAATAATTTACAGCAAGACTTTCGCGGAGAAGGGAGTAACACAAACTGTATTAGGTTTCTGTAGTGCCTCTGGAACAGCAATTCCGCCTATGATAATTTTAAAGGCGTGAGACTAGTAAATGGTTTGGACAAAGACGCTCCAACAGGATCACTAATCAGTGCATCGAAGAATGGCTGGATAAGTTCAGAACTTTTCTTAAAATGGATGAATCACTTTGTAAGGAACATTTCACCAGCCAGACCAGTGTTGCTATTATTAGATTCGCACGCATCACATGTGGGAATAGGCGTCGTTGATTTTGCTCGTGAAAATGATATCCACTTGATGACATTTCCGAGTCATTGCAGCCACATTCTTCAACCACTGGATCTCAGCGTTTATAAATCATTGAAGAATGCATGGGCCAACAAACTTGAACGTTACAAACATAACAATCCTGTAGGTGCTCCAACTAGATTCGACTTCGGCAAGTTTTCTGTGCCGTATGCAATTGAATTCAGTGCAGAAACGATTAGAAATGGGTTTAGAAAAGCTGGAATTTATCCCATGAATCGCAATGCAGTACAATCTGAAGCAATTGCATCTTCTCGCCTAATAGCTGGAGATGGAGATTCCAGTCAAACTAGAACAGCAACACTTCCATCAGACAGTGCCAACGGGATTGTGAGGAACAGTTTGTGCTTGCCCAAATGCTCTGATGGTAATGCTGGAAAGCGCCGCAGAAATGTAGATCCAAAGGCCAGAGTGCATACTCCACTACCAGAGAAAAGATTTCGCGGTAGACCAAAGAAGACAGAAGCAGCAAACGCAGCTCCCTCAACAGAGCCTTCATCGTCTAGTTCTGAAGAGAATGAAACGGCTTGCAAAGTGTGTCATGGCATGTATTCAAGAGATGTTGCAGCTCGTAATGGGGCACAGTGGATTCAGTGCATATTTTGCACAAGATGGTATCATTAACTATGTGCTAATGCTGATGATTCACCCCAGTTCATGTGCTTTGAATGAGACAAATCCGTGGAATTCTCAGATGACGACAGTGATTAGTGCTTAAATGTTCAGTTTGCAAGGACCTTTCAGTGTCTTTAATTGTAAGGTTGGCAATATTACTTGATTGAAAGGGACTTTGTATTAGATACTATGTTGACTGAAAGCTAATATTCCAAGCTTTAATTAAGTTTAATTTGAATTTGTATATTTGCAGTCTAAGTTAAAAGAATTATCACGATATTACCAAACATCTATCACGATAATACTCTGTATATCACGATATTACTAGGTATAATTTCATTTAATCAATTAACTTTTTCCTCCAAAGTCTTAAAATTGTTTATGTTTATTCTATAATGTATGTGTAAGGAACACTCTGAACTTCCATCAGTGCCAATTTAGTTATATTATGAAATTTTGTTTTGAAGAAAACTGCATTTTATTTTGAGTTATCACGATATTACCAACCTTTACCCTATTCATCTTACGCCTCGACGTTTTAGCACAGTCTAGTATATACAGTCACGAAGCTCAATACGTAGTTAAGAAGCATGCATAGATAGTTGCTAACCGCTAGGATCGCTTCTGTCGCCTCATTACAGACAGTGCGAAATAGTACTGGCACAGTCTATTGTTCCTAGCACCCTCACAATTCAATTTTCGTGACTGCATATATTAGACTGCGGTTTTAGGCCTATGATCTATTACCTGTTGGTGGGTTGATGTTAGGAGTTTGTTCCTTCTTCCAGTGAAGATTGTCCGATTTGCCACAGTAGTATAATAATCGCATTTTCTTTATATATATATATATATATATATATATATATATATATATATATACTGGGTGTTCATTTCAAAGTGTGTCATGACGTCACTGTTGTTGGGTCACCGATTTGAAGCGAGTTTCAACTTATATGTTAGAGAAGTTGCCTATTATTTAAGGCGTTCTTCAATCTGAACTTGAGAACGTGTACGGTATAACTTGAACGTCGTAGCAACAGATGGCGGTCTGTAAAGTCTGTGTGCTACCCCATAACCTCTTTCGAACTGTGTTTTGCGCCGGCAAGTCGTACGCAGGGTATTTGTTATCATCGGTTGCGTACGGTAACATTCCACAACACAAATCAAATACTCCGTGTCCATGTTGACCGTCGAAGTTAATGTCAACAAATACGTAAGTAATCGTCTTAACCCTCTCCCCATATCCCGACAGTACGTATTTCCAAACAGTTCACATTCCTGCCACTACCGGCGTTACCGTACGTATCGGTACGTACTCTTCAGAATGAACGCCGTACTTGCTAGCCAACTTCTCTGCCTCTTAAATTATACACCTGAGCTGCAGAAGTGTAGGAAGATTGAATTCTCTAGGCTCATCAGCTAGCCACATGACGGCATACAGCGAGCCAAGACACATTTTGAACTGAACACCCAGTATATATCCGTGTGTGTGTGTGTGTTTGTGCGTGCGTGATATTAAATTAAATTATGGTTTATTTAATGACGCTCGCAACTGCAGAGGTTATATCAGCGTCGCCGGTGTGCCGGAATTTTGTCCCGCAAGAGTTCTTTTACATGCCAGTAAATCTACTGACATGAGCCTGTCGCATTTAAACACACTTAACTGCAATCGACCTAGGCCGGGATCGAACCCGCAACCTTGAGCACAGAAGGCCAGCGCTATACCGACCACGCTGTGTGATATATATAGCATGTTTAGAAATTCAATTTTACTGTAAATAATATCTTTGTTAAAGTATTAGAAGTGAAACGAAGTAATGAGTATGTGATTAATGCCATTATCTATTGCAACATTAAAATCGTAGGTCGATTCGTATCGGAACCTGAACATGGCAAAATATACTGTAATATAACCATAGAAAATACCATGATATTAATTGAATCTCGCCGCAAGTAAAACTATGTGCAAGTAATAGAACATTTTTTACTTGGCATGGATAAATGGGAATGCCACAGCTGTTCACTTGTAATTTTCTCTTTCTATGATTATTACGCCTTACTTAGTCTTCCTCTTGTGCATTGTTCTTCTGAATGAATGATGTAGGTAATGTAGATGATTTCTCAAATTATTACCAACTCCGGATTTGCTTTGTAAACGAGAAAAGGCCTGTAAATTAACATTTTTCAAAGAAACTAAAAATAAATTCTGATTTTTTATTTAACGATTTAAAATCATGTTTCTCTTCTTGTTTTCTTTAGCGGTGTATATTTTATTCGTATTTATTCCTCAAAGGATCGGTTCAGATATTGAGAAATCACTTGTATGAGAGTGATAATGGAAATTTAAGTTATCTTAAGCGATGGCTATTGATTGGTTTAGGTATCAGTGTCAATAAATCCGTAGCTATTATTTTTCCCCGGCATATGGCATTCAAATCATTCTAACGTTACAGATGATACTATAATCCCTTGCTTACTGCAAATAAGCATAAATGCTACTTAGGTGTCCTACAAGTTTTGTATATTCTATTCCCTAACCGTTTCAAATGTAAATCATTTTACCTTTTAGGTGTGTTTTCCAAATTATATATTACGCTTTGTCAAATCTGGCAACCTTTTCATAAAGGAAGCGTAATTTATTATTATTATTATTATTATTATTATTATTAATATATATATATATATGTGTATATATATGTTGTAGTTCCAAAGGTTCATTCTTTGTAATTAAATACGTATAATAAAATTGTATTCTACATTGATCTTATCTTGTCATCATAGTCTTATCACAGTCTAGTATATACAGTCACGAAACTTGAGTAGTTGAGGGTACTAGAAACAATAGACTATGCCGCTACTATTTCCGCAATGTCTATAATGGGACGATATTAGCGATCCTAGTGGTTAGCAACTATCTATGGATGCACACTTCCTACATATTGAACTTCGTGACTGTGTATACCAGACTGTGGTCTTATTTTTTTTGTTTTACTTTGTAGAGCATTCCACATTAAGAAAGAAAATATTAGTTTTATGGGCCTTGCCTACTACATTATAGAAGATTTTGTGGTACGAAGGTGTTACTATAACAATTGATCATTTGATGGAATAGCCCCATATACTCAATGCTTTTTACTTAACTCCATAGTCATGTTTATTTCACAATCTTGCGCTTCGATATTTTAGGCCTATGTTCTTCTACGGTTGGTAGTAGGAATTTTAAAGTTCATTTTTGCAGTGATAATTTCCCGATTTCCCACCTTGGCTTAAGAATTGCTTTTCGATTTAGGAATATATGAAACGATTTCTGTAAAAATATGAATATTTTTTGAATTACTGTAAATTTAGATTTCTGTTTATGTATCAGATATGAAACGAAATAATGAAGTAGAAAATATTAATACTGTAGTATGAAGGTACTGCATATTCCAAGAATTAGTCTTGCTTAACGAATAAATATGTATTATTGCTGATACTAACTCATTCAAACTATTTACTACAAACATTAATTTCATTTGATGTAGGCATACTCGTAAATATGTGACATGTACTTGGTGGATATTATGTTCCGAATTCAATTTAACTAATTTGCGAATGTGTTTTAACAGATTCGTCATAGTGCCTCAATTTTTATGTAGTAAAATTTACTGCTACTCCGTTAGATGTCTCAAACGAGTCAGATACTGTTAGAGAGAGAAATGCTGTGCACAATGTTTGTGTTAGATTTCATAGGAGCGCAATAACAAAAAAAGACACTGACGCGAGAGTTTTAAATGAAGGATCATAAACTAACATTCCACATGTTCATTATTAAGTAAGTGTTGCAGGAAAATTGTTGTCATGGTGTAACTTCAGTTCGTTTGCGTTCTGTGTAAAGTAAAGCATTGCTCTGCCGCATTGCAGGGGAATCGTGCCTCGTCTTGGCGGTAGTTCCCTTGTTCAGTCGCCGTCAACATGCGGACCATCACTGCGGTCGATTTTAGGCCTACTGTCGTTAGACCGGCGTGGCGGAGCGCATAGCAGGGGCTGCATGGGCAGGCGTAACGGCAGCGATCGTGGGGAGCTGCTTCGGTTTCTACGCGTCACTCTTTAAACATAATGTAAATCAGATTGATTTTGTAGTCTACAAACTGGAGATTTATTTTTAAATTATACGTTATAGATATAGATAGCTGAATAAGCTAGTGGAAGCGAATTTCCGAGTTTAGTTCACGTTTTCTTTGTAATTTTGCATTTTTTTAATACCGTAGTAAGTATTCATCTATTGTGTGATACGATTCTAGCACATGGTTTTGTTTACTTTTCCTTTCCTGTCCTTGTCTTTACTAGTTGAGTTTATTTTATTCATCCATTTTCCAGTTTCCAGTCGTTTTTTCTTTGATTCTCTTTTTGATAACTCATTTTGTTTTCCTTACTTTGCATTTTTCTTCCTATTTATATACTTGTCAATTTCTGTACTGTTTTTTAAAGTATTTTTTTCAGCTTTCTAGTTTTCTTCATTTTACTTCCTTTCTGCTTTGTTTCTTATCGTTTATTCTTTTCTCTCTTTGTTATCTTTATTCGTAATCACCACCATCATAGGCGGAGAGAGAACCGTTTGCTTCTTTGGGGGGTAGGGGCAAAGCAAAACCATATAATCCCCATATAATGGGGCTATGGGGGACATCATTTACCTCCTCTCCCCATTATAACTTGACCGTGATAGAGTATATCGGAATATCATCATTTAATAAAGGTATTTGCAGGAGGCATAGGCTATTTCTTACAGTGTTACATCCATATCGCGATGTTTCGAACCGAATTGTATAGAGCTTCAACTGTAGATATACTACAAATCAGGCTATAATAGGGCATAATTTAAAACTATCTCCCTCGTTTTCACTATCGTACAGAAACACAAGCATACATCAATAAAACTACGTAACAGTGCTAACAGAAACTTTTTTATATTAAGCTTTCCTCAAGATTCCATATGAAACTTATACTCTAATTATTTCATTTAATCTCGTCTTTACACATTATACCGGGATCACTTTTCTTTTTATCTGCATTATTGTGCAGTATGTTATTCATATTTCTTCAAGTGGCGGCCTGAACACCTGCAGACTTTCAACACATGAGTACATTCTGTCACAAAAGAAACATTACAGTGCTTCCATTCCTCAAATGAGGTATAGAAATTCTTATACATTTCAAAAATTTAAAATAAGCATTATAGTCCAGACAAATGATCTGAAGACATTAATTCATCAATTTAAGCACAGAAACTTAATCATAAACAAAAGCAAAAAATATTTTTGAATTCAGTATTTTCTAACGTTAATAAAAAAAAAAGAGTTCAGACAAGTTTGGGGGGGGGCATATTATGTTGTCCACCGTTGTGGATGTGGGTAGCGCGCCCGAGGTTCGATTCTCGGCATGGAAAAAATGTATCTTCGGTTCATGGGATTGTGTGTTTGTCGTCTTTGTTATTTTAGCGGTGAACCTACGTCATGCCTATCCCATGACTAGGGAGCCCGCATTTATGAAATGCCACGTATACGATCAAATGAATCTCCCTCATTTAGTGTAGCGATCTGTAAGTCAGATATAATGGAAGATTAAGTCGAGTAAGAAGGAAAGCATATGTAATTAATTAGTCACTTACCTATTTTTATTTATTCATTACCTATTTTAATTTGTTTATTTTCTTTCTGTCTCTTACCCTTCCTGTCCATATTCGTCTGTCTTCATTTTCTTTGTTAGTTTTCATTCTCTTTCAATCTTCCTTTCTTCATTTTATTCTGTCCATAGTACGTTTTCTTTCTTTAAATTTTCTTTCTTTCTTTCATTCTTTTTTTTTAATTATCTTAGATTTTTCGTTTATTATATATATTATTATTATGTATTCTGCTATTAACCCTTTATTATAATTTATTTCTTCTCTCTCTTTCAACTCGTACCTTCTTATTCCTTCCTCCGAAATTATTCTGTTATGCCTACGCTACTATTACGTTTAATTGTTACTGAACTAGCAACAAGTAATTATTATCGTACATAACTGTGACAATCTCTCTTCAAAGAACCAATGCCATAGAGCCCGGATGTTTAGGCATTTATAACAATTAAAATAGGCAGGCAAAAAATGCAATAAAAACGTAAAAAAAGGGCACAGTAATGTTTGAAAAAGACATTATAAATTTTAAAAAGGCATAATATATTTTAGCGATAAATTTAAATTATATCAACATAACTCACATATTTACTTCGTAGGTGACACATGTTGACTTATAAAATGCTTTTTTTCGTATTAACTGTCTTTTCACAAACCTTTTCCATCGGTTGAAAACACATGGGCACCAAATTCAATAACGTAAGTATGAAGTTTACTTTTCAATGGTTTACTGAATTTAGGTATTCTAGCTAACCAATCTTATACCTTCTGTCACCCGACAATAACTGACTGTTCCAAGCAAACAATTGGAAATGCTACGTGACAACTTTTATGAGAACGACCTTAATATTTAAAATTATATAGCTGATTGTTTTTGTCGTGAAGACATGACAATATATTTGTAACTGTGGATTGTTGATGATTATTCATATTACACCAATAGTATTAAAGCACGATTATTAGCAGATTACTATTGTTAGTAAAGTTAGTCTTTGTTTCAAATATTTAAATTTCATACACATTACATTACAGTCGATTAGGAAATTGCAAATAATCAAGAAATAATGCTTTAAAATGACAGAAAAGGGCATTTATTAGTCAGAAACACCTTAAAAAGGCAAAATAAAAATTGGCCCTATCACTTTGATTCACTCCAAATCACATTTATATCTATGCAAATAATGATTCACTTCCACCGATTAAAAACAGGCATTTTGCCAAACATCCGGGATCTAGCTATAACTTTAGTTGAAAATTATTTATAAGACAATATAATGCTGCGATAATACGCGAACAGAAGTACCGAGTGCACCCAACAGGTCTGCAACCCCGCAAACACGAAAGTTGTATACAGCAACGCTCAACGCCACACACCACACGTATGCCTGTGCAGAGCATCTGACCGAACTGCGTAAGAAAGAGGCAAATCTAACCTGAAACTCACTGTGTTACAGCCATGTAAGTTAAAGTTCCCAAGCAACCCTGAACACGTGAACATATTACGAATGTATATTTCCTTACGATTACCACATTATTGTCGCCCTGGGTGACGAAGTTGGTATAGCGCTGGCCTTCTGTGCCCGAGGTTGCGGGTTCGATTCCGACCCAGGTCGATGACATTTAAGTGTGCTTGAATGCGACAAGCTCATATGACTAGATTTAGTGGCATGTAGAAAGAACTCCTGTGGGACAAAATTCCGGCATACCAGCGACGCTGATATAACCTCGGCAGTTGCGAGCGTTGTTAAATAAACCATAATTAAAATTAACCGCCTCATTCTGTTCGTATCAGTGCAATGTGTATTACCACACATTTGTTACTAGCATATCGTTTCTCAGGTTCTGAAACTACTTTTTTAAAGCATTGTGCTAATAAAATTATCGAGAAAAACGTTTCTACAACACAAAATGTAAATAATGTATAATAGTGGTTTCCTTTTTTTGTCTCACTCTCTATTTTGTTTCCTGCTTTCTCCGCCAGATTCCCCCATGATAGCCTATCACGAGACGTCTTGCTGAGGAATGTGCATTCTCATTTCGTTCGCAGATAACCCGAGGTCGATGTATTTTGATGCCACGAACAGTTCTGCCACTGATTTTGAGTGAATCAGGTTTCTTTTACGTGTTGTCGACTTATATGCCAAAAGGACACTTTTACAACAGCAAAAAATGAAGATTGGTTGCAGTTTATTTATACAGTCTAAGTAGCAGCAGTTAATATCAGGAAACTCTATGAATAGACTTGAAGAAAGCCTATGACGTTAAGGGAGTGCTTCATAACAATAAATAGCCACCAGTGTAGCTCAGTCGGTAGCTCGTTCGCCTGATCATCTGGAAATACTCCCTGGCATGGGTTCGATTCCCGCTTTGGCTGATTACCTGGTTGGGCTTTTCCCCGACGTTTTCCCCAACTATAAGACAAATGTCAGATAATCCCATGGCGAATCCTCGGCATCATTTCGCAAAATATGAGCTCGCAATTCCCAATTTCCATAGACGCTTTAGACCTAGCAGTTGATATAGCGCCGTTAAATAACCCACTAAACTAAAAAAAAAAAATAAAGAAACAGTGTTATGGTTAAAAATAGTAATACCACAGTCTAGTATATACAGTCACAAAGCCTGAGTTGTGAGGGTACTAGGAACAATAGACTGTACCAGTACTATTTTTCATTGTCTGTGATGAGGCGACAGTAGCGATCCTAGTGGTTACCAACTATCTATGGATGCATATTCCCTACGTATTGAGCTTCGTGACTGTATATACTGGACTGTGGTAATAGCCTTAATATTTCTTGAAGAGAGCAAGTATAAATAACAAAATTTTCATTTTCCAAATTGCTGTTGAACATACTGATTTCATATTCCCATTAGACGCTTTGACATTGCTGCAAAATGGTTTATGAATAATGTTATTCCTAGCGATAAATACTCATATTATCAGTTATTTTCGTTTTTATACAAGGAAGTAAAAGTTGGTCTGTGTAACTATTTATTAAACATAGACATCAAACACAGTAGCCTCTGATGTCAAAATGACACTTTTCATTCAGATAAACTGAAATATGAAGTCCATCAGTAAATGTAATGTCACTATTTCTTTGCTATCAAAACTTGTTTTAATTCACAACGGCATGAATACTATTAAGGCTATCAGTTGTCGAAGTAAGTGAATTTGTTACAAAATAATCGAAATCTTTTAGTACAGAATGTAACAGGACAGGTAGAATTTTATGTCACAGAAGATAATGTTAAATTCATCCTGGACCCGAACCAGCGACCATGGTTTCCACTCAACTTCAAAGCCACACCTCTGGTTTTGCGTACAATATGTAAATAATATTATGCATGATGCACTTATTGTAGTGAAAAGCAAGCTTCTGTCCTCAAACGCAACAGCCACTCGAGGTAAGTACAAAAATAAATTTAGTTTTTTTTTTATGAATGTTCCTTTGACTTGTTTATAATTATTTGTTCCTTTAAGCCGAACTGCTAAGGCGTGGACTTTCGACGCTAGAAACTGTCGTTCTAACTCCAGCGAATTTGCCAGAAATTAAGTTTGACGAAAGGCGTTTTGGGTTTTTTCCCGTTTCATCTGCCATAAATCCACCGATTCTCCATCATTATCGCATTATTATCGCTCTGTATTGCCAGTAGTTTAACATATTTTCCAGCACCAGGCCTACTGTTTATATATTATTATGGCTTGCCCCTTACATTTTCACTTTCGCCTCCCTCATGAGTTATCTTTTAATTCTTTACCTCTTGGTTTCACTTCTCTTTGTAATTGTCTTCATATCATCCAACTACCTTTTAAACGGAAATGGCTGCCGGAAAAAGCAACATCTTAATCAGAAACTTGTAAAATTGTAAAATTTGAAATTTAGACTTTATGCACTACTCGGTGAAAGGTAGGCCTATAGACAGTCAGGCATTAAATAAGCCATGTCAGATTTCATGACTGCCTGTCATTTGTAGATAGTTTGCCAGGAGTCAGCGTAGCCTAAGGGATAACAGTGTAGGCTAAGTTGAATCGTGAACGCACTCTGTTTTAATGGCTGATCTCCCACTTTTTCCTCTCATATTCTTACTCCAGTATTTTCCGTTGTTAAATATATGTGTATATATATTTTTTTTACTGTTTCATTACATTAGCACATATATTTCTGTAAATTTCACTTATATCAACTAACTGACACAAGTCAGTACACGTGAGAGATGTGCTATATATTCGTAATTTAAAGGAAAAATGATAAATATTTTATGTATGTAGGGTAAACCTTGGTAAATTCGTGGCAGTGGTTATTTCGTGATATTTTTTCCTGGCTCTTTAGTAAACTAACCAATGGTCTTACGGGATTCCAATTTCCGCCAAGAGATTGCTTATGTTGTCCGGTTTCCAGAAACATACAGCTACGCTTTGTGAAGCAGTTACAATAGTTCACGGAAGAGCCAGGAAAAATATCACGAAATTACCAATATTTACCCCTATGTATGTATGTATGTATGTATGTATGTATGTATGTATGTATGTATGTATGTACACACTTGCGCAGACGAAGAGGAAGTCGGAGGATAGGAAAGTTTGGAGAATGCTGGTTTTGCAGTGAAAGACCTGCCCTTGGGCAGAAAACTATGAATGATTGAATGAATGACTGAATAAATAAATAAACAAATACACAGACGGCATGAAAAATGAAACACATTATTATTATTATTATTATTATTATTATTATTATTATTATTATTATTATTATTATTATAAGATCAAAGTTAATGCTATTGGTAAACAAAATAATATACCAACATTTCGTGTAATTAACAGTTCACAATTCAGTTAGGCCTTTTTTATACTCTCAAAAACACAGCCATTTGTATGAGTAACATAAATAAAAAAAAATGGAGTGTTTCTCTTTTTATGCCGATGAGTGTATAGTTAAAATGTTAGTCTTACGAAGACGACATATTTTTCCTCATATTTTGTGCATTCCAAATACCATTTACATTCGCATTTACGTTAAATAAGCACTGTCTTACATTATGATTAACCCAGGACTTTATAAAATCTGAAATTGTCTAAGTACGGTAATTTTGAAAACATTAACATTATGGAACTATCTCTGTTATCAAATCATAGTGGAGCAGGAGCTGGAGCACTCTAATCTTTTATCACTCATTGAATCAGAACGCAACAAATTTTGATTGAGAAGTGGCTGCTATATATTGATATCCTTGCAGAATTCATTGTACAATAGTGGCAAAAAAAAACCCCCGTACCGACCCTTGTAGCTGATTTCAGGGCCTTGTTCACTCCAGAGCACAATACTGGTAACTAAGACTTTAGTGGTTCAAATTCTGCCTGGGAGGGAAACTTTTTTTTGTTCCTCATTCAAATTTATTCCCGATAGTTTTCGATTGCTGGTAAAATTCATGTTCTGGGAATATTAAGTTAATTAAATAGTAAAACATCACTGGAATCGAAAAGTATTGGGAATAAATTTGAATAAGGAACAAAAAAAAAAGTTTCCTTCCCAGGCCGAATTCGAACCACGAAAATCTTAGTCACCAGTCAGTCTATCGTGCTCTGGAGTGAACAAGGCTCTGAAATCAGCTACAAGGGTCGGTCCGGTTTTTTTGCCACGATTGTACAAGATAAAATATTTCCAGAATGTTGTAAACTTGTCAAATTCATGCTCACCCATACAGGCTGTAGTTGCACTATAACCGTCGAAAATGTGTTAAAACTCTAAATTGTAGAAAAATGAGTAATTGCGTAAAAGGTCATTTCATTGTGGTACAAGGTGTAATGAAATGGGAGATTTCTTGGTAAAAAAAAAGGCTGCCAAAATTAAACATACAAGCCTGTACGTATATTGAGGAAGTAGGAGTAAAGCTTACTTATATTGAGGAAGTAAAAGGAGTGAAGCTTAAAATATACACACTTGTGGTAGAAAATAAATTCGAACCCGGGCCTGACAGATTCTGGTTTACACCGTTATTCGTTAGGCTACACTGACTCCTGATAAAACAGCTGCAATTGATGGACAGTCATGAAACCTGACAACACCCTTTTAAAAAGTCATTCTTCGGAAAAATAGCCGACCCTCTACACCTATATAATTTGGGCGTGTTTGAGTGTACTCTTCGAACCCCATAATTTAGTATGTGTTTCATTAAAACTTCATATTTCCCTTTGGCGACCTCAATTTTTTTAGTTGTCTTCTTCCAAACTATTCTTTACAAGAAAAAAACATCCGGTGTGATCGATGTGCAGGCTTCTAACTTCTTAGGTGATACTGACTTGCTGTTATTCTATCGTGCTTCTCTCCTCATAATGTGGTAGCTGTTTGGTTATGTCCATTTTCATATTTCCCCTGCAAAATTCTCTAATGCTCCTCCTTCAATGAAAGCGTGAAGATCGGAGTGAGACAGGTGGCCAATAGGCTTGGAGCTCTCACAGACACTTCTTCTAAATTAAGAGTGTAGACAGCCACTATTGCATTTAGGCATAAATGGACCATTGTGCACCCCGTAAACTGAAAATCACGATTCTACTGGAGTTCATTTCCTGAGTTTCCTTGGCAGACAACATGTGTTTCCCGAGATAACGATGTCTGATTTGTCTTAGAGCTGGGCAATGCTGCAAAATGTGACGTGATGACTCAGCTCCAGCCCACACTTTCTACAAGTTGGGTCATCATTAAGGCTCGGAAGTTGAATACCTATAAATTGCCTAAATAGATATTTAAAAACCTAAAGATATCTTAAAAAGGACCTAAAGACTGAAAAAAAAAGGGACGTAAAAGTGTGATCCAAATTGATTAATAATTTCACCTTCAATTACATATTTAATGAATATAATGTTTCAAAAATACAAAATTTTGGTGGTATGCAAAAAATTATAGGAATGAAATGCTTATTCTTTCAGACATTATACTGTATAGTTTTTTTAGATTAACATAATTTGAAAAAAGTACTTGGATAATTTAGAATGAACGATTTTTGCCACCTAGAATGAAATTGAAATTAGTACAGCTAGAATCAAATTTGGCTTAACCACACTAGGGTTACAGAAATTGGACTTCGGAAACCATATCTCAGCATTGCAGTATCAGTAATCTCCAGATTCTTAGGTGTAAAGGATCGTCGGTTTTCTGACAAGAAGTTGCGGAACATCGAGAAATTTCTCTCCACATCAATAGATGTCACTGGTGCATACTTGAAGCAAGTGAGATCTCGTGGTGGATTCTTGAATTATAAAAATGACAGTAAAAATGTAGTCGAAAGAAGCTGAAGTTGCAAAAAAGGCCATTAAAACCTAAAAAAACAAGACCAATAAGCGAAAAAACGCCGAAAAAGACAGAAAAGGACAAATAAAACCCACAATTTTCTGGCCTACAGTGACCCAAAATGAACATATATTATGTTAGGCCTCGTCTTCGGATACTCGGGGGGGGGGGGGAAGTATTTTTCCTCAACTTCCGATCCCTAGTCATCATTGATGCCTAACATACAAGGGTCTTTTCGAAAGTAATACCACAGTCTAGTATATACAGTCACGAAGCTTGAGTTGTGAGGGTGCTAGGAACAATAAACTCTACCGGTACTATTTCGCATTGTCTGTAATGAGGCGATATTAGCGATTTTAGTGGTTAGCAATTATCTATGGATGCATATTTACTACGTATTGAGCTTCGTGACTGTATATACTAGACTGTGGTAATACCTCCGATTTATTTTCATGGAAACTACAACAGATCCAGAGAGGATAGTGACACAGTTAAATTTAAATAGAGCAAGATTTTAGCTACATGCAGTTATTTTTTCATATAGTCACCATCATTCTTTATGCATTTTTGCTAGCGATGAGGAAGAGCCTGTATGCCGCGCTTGTAAAAAGCTGAACCAGCAGAGGCAAGCCACTTCCTTACAGTTGCGAAGACAACATCCTAGTCTGAAAAATATTGTCCAAATAGTCCATCCTTCATGGGCTCAAAGAGATGGGAGTCTAAAGGCTCTAAATCCGGACTAAACTGTGGATGTGGTAGGACAGTCCAGCCAAATTTTGTAAATGTCCTTGGTGGTCGCGAAACTGGTGTAGGTTTTGGCGTTATCTTAATGCAAGCGAAAGGTTTTCTTCTCTGGCCTGACTCTGGAAATTCGGATTTTCAGCTTAGCCAGCGTCTTCTTGTAACGTTCCGTTTTGACAGTTTCTCCAGGCTCCAGGACATCCGAAACGACTGTCATTTTCGCCACTGTTGAAACGCTCTACCCACCACCTCACTGTGCTCGCATCTACTGAATGGCTCCGTACACCTTTGGCAAGTGTCGATGGATGTCATTGGGTGCAATTTGTTCGGTTGTGAGAAATTGAATAACACATCTCTGTTGATTACGCACCTCCATGCCAGATACCATTTTTGTAGAGTACCCTGCTGCCGCTATTTGTCGCACGACAATTAACAAGGACATTAGCGTGAAGGTTCAACCTTTACTACAACACCATTAACATCCTGCTCAGACGTAATAGGTCAACAGAAAATATATGAGGCATTAATTTCCGAACGACCCTCGTAGTATGTAGGTGCTTATTCAGATGACACTGTCCGGTCAAAAGTCCTATTACCAAATTCAAAATTCTCCTTTCTTAAGCCAGGAGTAGTTTAGTTGAGTCAGGTTTAGATACTCCAATAAGAAGTTTAGTCTGTCTCATGGCTGGTATAGATCTCCAAGCTGCTAGTTAAAACTTTCATCAGATTTTATAGAGCTTGTTTGATTTTACACTTAGAGATGCCAGCACAGGGTTTCGGGCCATAGCATTGGATGGAAGTTCTAATTGGTTAGTTTGTTCATTACCGTACACTCCACTCTTGCCTAGGACTCTACTTTATTCTTCTGGATAAGGTTTCCAGGTTATATATATATATATATATATATATATATATATATATATATATATATATATATAATTTTCGCTACAAGGATGCATTTCTCCCCCATTCATGCAAATATTTGTTTATGAATGTAAAAATAAGTGGAAAACTCTTGTAATTAATAGCAAGATTGGGAAGTACTTTTACAAAATCGAGAGAAAGTACGAAAAACGATCAGAGATTTTGTAATGCACTTCACAAACGTGTATTGTACAGGGTTGTTTCCGATCTCTGATAACGAATTTGAATGACATCATGTGCGTCAGGAGCCACACGACAGCTGAACTGTGGCGCGAGGTGACAGACCAGTAGTGAGTGATCTTATAGTCAGAGTGCACGGCGACTCACAGCAGAAATTCCCAAGAAAATCGAGCCTTTTTGGGTGTGGCCCTTTCCAATGCCAAGTACATTAAGTGAAAATAAAAGAAGCCTGCAATAAACGAGGTTTCGTTATTTCCAAGAAAGGCATCTTCTGTGTACTTAATAAGATTGATAAAGCTCGAATGGAATTAATTTGTATCATCTCGTGGGGTGCGGCGACTTGTGACGGGGCGTGGATTTTCTTGCTTTTTCCACTCTGGAATTAATCCCATCCGAGCTTTGCCAGTCTTATTAGGTACACACAAGATCCCTTTCGTGGAAATAACGAAACCACGTTTTTTGCAGGCTCCTGTGATTTTCACGTAACTGTACTCCGCGTTAGAAAGGGTTATGTACCCCTCCCAAAAAGTCTCGATTTTCTTGGGCATTGCTACTGTGATACACCGTGCACTCTGATTATGAAATCAATCACTACTGGTCTGTCACCTCTCGCCGCAATTCAAATGTCGGTGTGATTCCTGACGCATATGACGTCATTCAAATTTGTATCAGAGATCGGAAACAACCCTCTGTACAATATTTTTTACAGGATCATATTTTTAAAATTGCAAATACAATATATTTTGCATTGAAAATTTATAGCAATATTATTCCAAAACCTTCGCAAAACTATACTGTAATGGTAACTAAGTAACAATAAGTGCACTGTAATGGATCTATTTCAGTATAGTTTTATGTTATAGAAGAATGGTTTCCGTAGCAACAAGTTTCTGTGTGGGAATTCTAACTTTCAAGGCCTAACAACAATAGCTGTAAATGCAGCAAAAAATAAAATGCAATACAAATTATTTATTAAAGGTATTTATTTTCTGATTATTTTACATACAAGTTGTATTGCCAATACGCTGTCCATTCCTGAGTAATCAGCAGTTGAAGGTAACTTATCTCGGCACTGGATATTACACTTAATTCTATCGTAATCTTGTTTTTGTCGACTGACCCTTCTCCGTAGATGTGTTTACGTCAGAATTAAAATAAATGCAGTACTCATCGGCTAGCATTGTTAATAGCAGAAGAGACTTCGTTTGTGACCACTTACAGAAAGATAAAATATATGGCGTATTTAATCTCTATGTAAAGCCTGGAATAGTTCTGTTATTCCTAAATGCACCGTTCTGCTAGCGTTGAAACAGACGATGCAACTACCTTTTAGTCTGGAATATATAGGGGAGTAAAATATTAATTTAAATTATAGATTTTAATGATTGGTAATTACATTATTTTACAATTTGTTGCGTCATTACTACATGCAAGTTTATAATCATGTCAGTGACACAGAATGACTGCATTAAATATAAAGTCAGTTATTGTATGTAATTAGAATTTCCATAGTCCATAATGCGCAAGCAACATTTATTATTTTTAATGCGATTTTTTTTTTTTTTGCGTATGCGGTTGAAAAACGATTAGGCGTTATTGTTTCAGGAAAGTAATAATATAACACTGTAATAAAAATTAATTCGGGCGTGGTATCCATAAAACAATATGATTTTAAAATGGAAATTTTATATCTGTGGCAATAACGTTAGTTTTACACTTCAGCGATATTTAATATATATTTTATAATCATTATGGCCCATAGGAGCAATATATAAGAGAGGACTTCACTAAATTAATGAACATTCTCGGTGATCTACCGTTTTCTGTTCTTGCCTCTGGGCTCGAGAATCGAGGAATCAGATTTTCGGACGGCAATGGATTTAGCATGCAAAGAAGAAAATACGGCTTTTCCAGAGGGATTAGAAATTTTGGTGCAGTTTCACACTATGTTTGTGTCTTCTAAAATGATCTCATTTGGTTACAATGGTTATTAGAGGAGAAAAATTCGCTCCGGCGCCGGGGATCGAACCCAGAATACCAAGTGCTCTAACCACTGAGCTACGCCGAAGTTCAATCCACATCACCGGATCAAATCCCCGTCATCTAATGTTTTTCCCTTTGTTACCATAACAGATATATTCTGTAGGACCAAATATTAATCTTCATGTAGATTCTTCGCCCAACAGTGCATATTACTGTGGAATCCCGTCCACCAAGTCACTCAATTGAGTGCGCTCCTTGTATAATGGCAGTTGACTTAATATATGTCAACATATTTGTCGAACTTGGAGTCAGGCCATAAAGGGAAGTATACTAGAGGAGAGGGATTCTATCCGGTGCTGTGGATTGAACTTCGGCGTAGCTCCGTGGTTAGAACAGTTGGTACGTAGAACCAAGGACCCGGGTTCGATCCCCGGTGCCGGAGCGAATTTTTCTCCTCTAATAACCATTGTTACCATAACATATTCTGTAGGACCAAAAATTAATCTTTACGTAGTCATTTGGTTACGATGGCCCTGAGTTTTAAAGACTCTAAACAAACTTAGAGCAGAAGCCCAAAACAAAGAAATAAAAACATTAGGTCCTTTTAAGGTGGGAAGTACACCATTGGTGTGCAAAAATGTAGTGAAATTAATTTTTTTTATATCTCGGCTAGTATAAAAGCTAAATTAACAAACCTTTTCTTGCTTAATAGACATACTGTATATTACACTTTATAAAACACTTCAGAATGTTAAAATGGCTAATAATTACCTGTAACAATATCAAATTTGCATATTTTTTACAACCGTAAATGATTTACATAATAAAATCTACAAGTAATTTAATATCTACTTGATTCTGTTATATAAATATTTTAAAGATCTGCATCAACATAGTCTAGAATCTTTTACTTTATTTTTTCTTAATCAACAATTTTATAAAATTTAATATTGAAGGTAGCGATTAAGGATATATATATATATATATATATATGGATATATATATATATATATATATATATATATATATATATATTTCTTGAAGGAATAGGTAAAACACAAGCTTATGAAATAGCATGCCCATTCAGTACTTCGGCAGCCACCATACATGTGCGATCTCAATTGCAGAGTGATCCAAGATTAAGCACCACGTTCGTGAAAACAATCCTGCGGTGACCTGTCACTGAAGACAGTACAGGAGACGACCAGAGCAGCTGTTGACCAGGTGACGAATAAAGACTGCAACCATGTGGTGCGTCTCGAACAGGACTACTGGAAAACTGACGCAATAATGGAGGACACCATTGACGAATTTATAATACGTCTAGACATCAGTATTGATGACGACAATGATGATGATGATAATGAAGAAACGGAAGAGAAGGAAGAAGAAGAAGAAGAAGAAGAAGAAGAAGACTGCTAATACTGACTGTGTGAAAATGAAGTTTTTTTGGAAACCCAACAACTATAGACCTATAGACCTTCTTCTTGAAATACTTTATGTATCGCGTATCATCAATAAATCAGGGTTAAATACGAATTTTAGTAATTGGAGTTGTGATTATACTATATTGTACACAGACGAAGAAAAATGTAATTTATTTATATTTGTTATTTTGTGAATCCATACACTTTCACCTGCTGTATCCAATAGAATGGCCTTCTATGCCGAAGGTTGCGGGTTCGATCCCGGGCCAGGTCGATGGCATTTAGGTGTGTTTAAATGCGGCAGGCTCATGTCGGTAGATTTACTGGCATGTAAAAGAATTACTGCGGGACAAAATTCCAGCACATCCGGCGACGCTGATATAACCTCTGCAGTTCCGAGCGTCGTTAAATAAAACATAACATCCAATGGAATGTATTGAAAATAAATACCGAATGATGTTTTTGTAACTGTACGTACAACTTCTGCAGCGATGATCAGGTAGCTGCGGGGCAGTGAGAGAGCACAAGGGAATCCAGCTGCCTAGATAAGTTGCGCGGACAGTAGGCCTATATGCACAGCAAAAACATTTCTTCAGCATTTCTGCGAGAAATTTTAAGTATGCTATCAGCACCAGCGCTTAGTAAAGAGATCTCAAAAGTGACAAAAATCATTTAACTAACCTCTCTTATTACGGTAATAAAAACACTTCCATTCATTTTCCAAACTTGGATTAATGAAAAGCTGAGAAGCAACATTGCTCAGGAAAGGTGTATGGTTTAGCACTTCTATCCATCGAGAAGTCCGTGGCTAGGAAACTGGACTTTGAAGGAATAATATAGGGCTACAGGCTAATTTTGCCAAAATTAAGCTAGAAGGAACAGATTTTAAGGTATGCAAAATGTTATACTTACACATATAAAATTTAACTAGATATAAGTTCTGAATATCTATTTTGTATATAATAATTGTATTTAGAGTTACGTATTTCTAATATTTGTAGTACAGAAATTATCCAGATATTATAAAACATGTAACGGTGTTACTTTGTAACTCTAAAAACTTAAAAAAAAACTTTTGCACGGGCCTTTAAACCCTTAGTTACCC
Source organism: Periplaneta americana (assembly GCF_040183065.1). Classification (NCBI taxonomy): domain Eukaryota; kingdom Metazoa; phylum Arthropoda; class Insecta; order Blattodea; family Blattidae; genus Periplaneta; species Periplaneta americana. The sequence continues at coordinate 129,852,162 of NC_091122.1, read as the reverse complement.
CACTGGTTATACTGTATCTGTTGACAAGTTAGGAATTCAGGTTCAGCGCTCTTTGCGTTGACGTGGTGTAAAATACGAAATATGGTCTGTGTTAAAGGTCTTCTTAATGGTACGGAATTAATATTTTCTTTTGTTCTTGTTTGACCCTAGTTCAAACTAAGCAACGTCCCTACAACCCTTCTTCATTAGGTCAAGTTCAGTAATCTAATGTTTATGTGCATGACGCGAAATATTACAAAGAACAAAGCAATACATAATGAACGGTCTCTTGAACTTGGTGTTCTTCATTGCGGGCCGCAGTGTACGAACTTCGCACTCCCTCCATCGTATTGAATTTGGAATGAGGGGGCGTTAAAATCTACGCCAGCCGAGAGATTAAGAACCTTCGCCATATCAGATTGAATGTACTCAAAAGAAAATAGGGGTTCAACAAGAGGGCTTTCTTAGCATCTCCATAGAAACCCCTTCTCTCCGCCATCTCTGGTTTCCCTTCACTGTCTTCAGATGGCCTTAACATGGAGAGTAAACGAAGTCCGTATAATTTTACTTTTGAGGTATTCCACTTAGAAATGATTGCAGTGTGTGAATACAAAGACTGAATCAAGCAATAATGCCACGTTTAGAGAAGATTAGGAATTTGAATTCAGTGGACCAGGATTTAATTCATGACATGAAGGTTATCATTTAATTCCCTTCATGTGTGCATGTACCCCTTGGTTCTGATTTCTTCTGTGTTGTTTCAAAAACGGTGGCTTTACGTTTTGCTGGCCACGTGACTAGGGTATCTCGCTTCTTGTGACCGGGTAAGCAGTGACCATGGGTCCTAGACTAGACGGCATTTCGGAAAGGGATCAGCTGCTATATGCGCCGTAGCATTTCTATGTGGCGTCACAAGCTTGTATAGTAGAACCAATCAGAATCAGTATGTAACAAGTACTTCCCGAGTTCGTTTGTTCACGTGTGAGCGTTTCAATACATTAAAACCAACATTTACTCCGTGTGTGTAAGATAAATAAATGGTAGACGAGACTGTAAAAAAGACAAGTATTGCACAGACAGGCGCGGAAAATAGTGTTAAGGCGTATGATTATTTTAAAAACGTTGACGAGCAGAACGCTGCTGGCCATCTTGATGCTGGGTGCAACATTGCCAACGCGCAACAAACGACTGCAGAAGCATGTTGTGTGGAATTGAGAACAGTGCAAAGAATATTGTTAGTGAAGGAAAGAGGGTTTCCTTGGTGTCATGCTTACAGTAATTAACGGCTAAGGTCATTATTGCCTTTTGACAATTTAAATTCTCTCCTGCACTATTTGTATTGCACGTGCGCGTGAAGTACGATGTGGCAATGTTGTACGCTGCCTTGCTCTCTCTATCTGTCTCTCTCAACGCAAACGCTAGCAGACTACCGCCTTCCGAATTGCCGTCGACTCTAATAGACAGTGTATTTCCTACAAAATTATCTGATGAAAATCACGTTATTGCATTTCTGCAAATATTCTTTTTATTTTAATTTAAAATAGGTTGGCCTATATATTTTTAATTTTTATCTCGTTAACTTCATTTTCCACCAAATCGGCGCTCCACCCATTTTTATCGGGAAGACCGTAAATTTCTTAATGAAATTTTCCTGCACTTCTCGATCGAACGCGTCGGTGTCCATGATTTTGTTCTACACCGATGGCTACTTCGATCTCCGGAACCTAACGCCTTGTCTCTTCAGGTGCACATTACTTGCTACAGTCTTCACCCATATTCCTTGTATTTTTTAAAGTTATCTAATAATGTTTATTGTAAATTCTAAAGCAATATTTAGTTAAATATTTCACCCTTAGTGAAACAGAAAAAATATTGAACTTTACTAACATTTTTTGCAATTTTTTTCAGTGCATATATATTTTTATTCCTGGTTTATGCGTGTTGTATTCTTAAACCCGTAGGTCTTCTATGTAGAACGAAAGGCTACAGAAAACATTGTAAAAATTTCATGTAAATTGATTCAGTATTTTCAGAGAAAAATGCACTTAAGTTTGAAAAATGTAAACTTATGGAAAACTGCATTGAAAGAAAAAAGTATGTAGGCCTATGAATTACATGCACCACCAACGTTAAACATTTTTAAACAAAAATAAAAATTCGGATTTTTGACCCCCAATTGCTACCTGGTTCCCTTAAGGAAAACTCCTGAGAAACCTCCACCAGATATCTTGTCCCAATCAGGATTTTGAACTCTGGCCCTCTAGGTTCACAGTCAGACATGCTAAACGTTGCTTCACAACTGTGAACTCAAAGATACTAATGGAATATAATTCTATGTAAAAATTATCGTTGGGAGACCTATGGTGAGATGGTAAAACCGGAACAGACAGATGTCTAATCCTGAATGGAAGAAGAAAGGTTCAAATGACATGTTGGGATTGACCAATTCACTTTCCATGTCGTTAATTGCATTTAACATGCATACGTTGTTATACCTAGGACACGCCACAGTCAGCGTCTGTGATTTCTGTCGAGTGTTTTCTATAGCATAGGAAGTACGGTTAAATATTGAAATGGTTGACAATACTTCCCGTTCACGAAACCAATACATTGCGTACCACTTGGTCGAACCTTCACATTCCTCTCCAGTATAGTTAACGCTTCGTCGATTTGGCCAGACTTTGAAATGTGTGATTAGTGTACTCTGCAGTCGATATTCCAACTCTGGAATGTGTAAGCAGCACTTTATCCCACATTCCACCCTTGTTCTTGTTTGCATAGGATTGTATTTAGGGAGAGCATGGTCATGTAGAGACCCAATTTCAAACCTCCGAGCGACAGACTTGTCATTTGTAGCGCGCGGATACATATTCTTGCTAGTAGTAATATTTATTTATTTAACCTGGTAGAGATAAGGCGATCAGGGAATTATAACTACAATATGAAGAATAAAATTACAATTAATATTAATTACAATTACATTAAAAATCAAAGTACGAAAAGATTACCTGATTAATGAAAGCTAGACAATTTGTTATAGAAGTTAAGAACAAAGAATATTTTTTGTATTTACTGAATTACAAATTAAACATAGAATAACAAAATTCTATAGTGATGAAATTACCGGATATTGAAACATTTTGTGATAGATTAAGAGAACTATTTATAGTAAGCCATGTCTGAACGAGTCTCAATTACTACCAAGTGCCTAGTAAGTTTGCGTTTGAATTCAATTTTATTTCGACAATCCCTGATGCTAGCAGGTAGCGAATTCCAGAATCTTGGCAGGGCTATTGTGAAAGAGGATGAGTATGAGGAGGTGCGATGGGATGGTATTGTTAGTATTGTTTCATGGCGAGAGCATCTGTTCATGTTATGATGGGAAGAAAGGTATGTGGAGCGAGACAACAGGTACGAAGGAATAGAAGAGTTCAAGATGTTGAAGAGAAAGAGAAGTGAATGTAAATTTTTTTTCTGATCTAGTTTAAGCCAAACTATTGCTTCCAGGGATGGGGCAATATGATCATATTTACGAACATTGCTTACAGAACGTACACACAAATTATAAGCACATTGAAGTTTGGTTTTGTTGTCTCTGGAAAGGTCAGTCAGTAAAATGTCAGCATAGTCAAAATAGGGAAATACAAGCGTCTGCACAAGAGACTTTTTTAAGCAAGAGGGAATATGAACATTTATCCTTTTTTTTACTGCTATGTTCGTTTTGTACAATTTGTCCAAAACTCTCATTATCAGTGGCGTAAGATGAGAAAACCTGAGGTTCTTTAAAAAGAATTCAAATGCACACACTGATAATGAAACTGTGATTGAACTAGATTTGAAGGAGTAACTGAAGGATATACCCGGAGAAAAAACAATTACATATCCACTTTATTTACACATTATATGATGAAATTAGGGAAATTTTAAACCCTAGTTTTGTTGACAATGATAGCTGACAAGCAAACATTCCGATGGGGGCAGATAAAGTTATTTTTTTCTTTCACCATATTAATAATGTCAAAAGAAATGTGTATACAAATGTTAGGCACTCGATCGCAATTACGAGGGCAGTAAAAGAATAAGTTCGCCAGAGGCCGTTAACAGAACGAAAACACAATTTCATAGGAAAAATGCATTTGAACAGACACAGCAATTGTTGAGCTATTTTTCAACATATTCCCCACCGAAATTGAGACATTTGTCATAATATGGGATCGACAGAGAGGTTCAGACAGCTTTCACTCGATGGTTCCGATCCCACGCGGCTGACTTCTACGACACAAGGATACAAAAATTGATTCCATGGTATGACAAATGTCTCAGTTTTAATGGGGATATGTTAACAAATAGCTCAACAATTTCTGTATCTGTTTCAATATATCTTACCATGCAATTGTGCATGCCCCAGGGAAAATCACTTTCTGGACGGTCTCGTAATTGCGGTCGAGTGGCCAAAATTTGTATAAGCACTTCTTTTGACATTATTAACATGGTGAAAGAAAAAAAAATAACTTTTTTATCTGCCCCCATCAGAATGTTTGCTTATCAGCCCTCAGAATATTGATGGTTTGTCAACAGAACAACTAGGGTTTAAGATTTCCGTAATTCCATCCTATAATGTGTAAATAAAGTGGATATGTAAATAATAAGTTAAATAGAGCAATGGTCGTAAGTTTAACTGTCCGTTATAAACATATTCTTCACAAGGTAAAAATTGATGAGAACATTGCTCGATATTATGCTCTTAAATATGCACATTAAAATAAAATCGCATTAATGGCAATAAACCTTAAAATATGCAAGATAAACCTCGCTTTATTCGAACCTTAGATCAGCAAGAGATACATACAGTTTTCGGACCTGTGTGCACTTATTAAAGATATGCATCTGCAGTCTAGCTATCACAATATTTTCCTATCACATCTTTAATTCTCCAGCCATTCACTGACGTTAGCCTATACTCCTGTTTCGTAAGATTTAGTTCATGGAGGTCACAGCTTGTTAGCACCCTGAACAACACGGGCCAATTGCGCTTAAGCAACGTTGCATAGTTGTAATGTTAAGAGTCAGTCGCTGTTAGTTATAGGCCTAAGTTAAATATTACATGCGGACAGACAAAATATTGTAGCCACGAAGAATATGAGAAAAGCAATATACCAATCTTCTCTCTGTACAGGTGTCACCTGCGCCTTATTTATACGAAGTTATGCAATCCCGCATATTCAATTCCATGAACACAGTAGCCTACTCGTAATCATAGCTTAATGCAAAACGAAGTAGTGTGCTGTCATACTATAGATTAGGTGATTAAGACGTGTAGTTAATAATGGTTTGCGAGTTACAGTTTTAAACACTTTGTACGTATATTTCTAAATGCTGTAGTTTTAATGTGGGAATCCCGGAATATTCCACATTTCCTCCTCGTCGATTCTACGCCAGCGGTGTCGTAAATGTTCTGCAAAAAAGGTCAGCAGTTATGGCAGGCATTATAAAATGGTTATGCTTTCGACACCAACAGCTTACATAAGGGGGTTTTCAAAAGTAAGAGGTAAATTTATTGTAATTGCTCATACACAATCTTAAAAAAAATTCTGGCATTGGCTTATTACACAAGAAATGGAATTTTTGCATCACCATGACAACGAGTTTGTTCCTTTCTGATGGTCGTGTTGTTAGTAGACACTTTCCTGTAACTTGGCCTGCAAGATCACCACATATTTACTGAGCAGTTTATTGGTTGTGGAGCTATCTGAGGGAAAAAGTGTTATTGAGTGAGGAGTCCTACGACATTTAATGAGTTGAAGAACTCCATCGCACACAACTGTTGGCAGATATTCCAGAACACGATGTTGGAGCTAATATATACAGCATTGAAGAGACGCTGTTACTTGTAGAGAACAAAATGGTGGACACATACATCTACGATGAAGTTATGGCAATGACTTCTAGGGTAGAAAGACGGGCGGGAATATAAGCTTGAAACAGTGGAATAAAAAAGGTGTACTAGTATGGCCGTCATTTTACGCATAGATCATCTCTTTTTCCGGTATGTTTATCAGCTGTTTTGTTCTTATTATTAGGATTACGAATTTTTTCGTGTTGTGAATATTTCAAAAGTGTAGTCAAGTTCAGCAGTTATTTTTTATAAATAAGCTAATATTCTGTTCGGCTCAACTGTAGAATATGTCCATTGATATTCTCCCCAATGCTTTAACATATGGAGTGCCAACATCCTTCTTGATAAAAGAAAGAATGTGGAAATGAAGTGTTCAGTCCATGTCACAACAATAATACTTTTAATAAATATACTGCTAATACTCCTGTTACCTCCACATCCATTTTAAACCTTACGTATGACCGACACCGATAGTAGCAATTGAATATTTGGCGGTTTTTCGCTCAGGATTATAGGGCGTAAAAGGTGTAGTTTGACATCATATACATCGCACCGATTTGAAGCATATTTGCTTGGATTGCTCCTTCCTGTCATTGTATTCTCTCAGGGCAATGAATGGTGATGCAAAAAGCCCCGTTTCTTATGTAATAGGCCAGTATTTTTAAGATTGTATAGAAAATGAAGTGGAAAATGAGTAATTGAAGTTACCTCTTGCTTTTGAAAAACTCTTTACGTATAAATAAGTAAACACAATAGCCCTATTATTAAAATTTGTCAATATAATATAATCTATTATAGGTCCTTACTTCATTATCATTTTAAAACTAAAGTGTCTTATACATCTTGATTACACAAGTTTTAACAGTATATCACACGGAATATGTGTTAAATTTTTACCATACCTCGTTAACATGTTATTACCGTAACTGGTTAACATGTTCCAGCCTGTTATCGGACATCTTCAGAACTGGTTGTTGCTGATCTTGGCGCCTTTTGTTTGTGTTTCATTGGGGGTGTGTTTGTGTAGTGTAATGTGGAGTCAAAGAGTGTGTGTTCTGAAGTTGAGTTGTGTGTTGAGAATTTCATTTGGATGCGTTTTGTGTGTCTATATGTTTCTATTGTTCTAGTGTGTTTAGTTTCTGGCATTTTGGTTGAACATGTAGAATTTCCATGTCTGTGGTTGTCTCTGTAGGTGTGGTTAGCATTTGTGATGTATTCCGCATATGTGGAAGTGTTTTGTAGTTTTGTTATGGCTGTGATGTGTTCTCTGTAACGTGTTTGAAATGATCTACCTGTCTGTCCTATGTAGAAGTTGTTGCAGGTGTTTAATTTGAGTTTATATACGCCTGTATGGTTGTATTTGTTTGTGTTGTTTGTGTGTTGAGATGCTTTTGTAGAGTATTATTTGTTCTGTATTAAAGTGTATTATATAAACTGATACTAACTTCCCTTGGTAACAAAATAAAATGCAGAGTTGCCTATTTTGAATTGAGGAATTACCAACCTTGGTATACAGAAATTTCACACCTAACCTTGCGTTAAAATTCCTTAGAAACAGGTACCGCTATATCGTGGGCATGCAGTGAAACGCAGGGTTGCAGAAAACTTAACAGTTAGGGGCATGTGAATGACTATGTTTCTAGAAGCTAAAGTCGGTGACTCAGGAGAAGACGAGAGCGGACTGAGGAGGAAGGGATGTGAACAGATAACGTACGACAACACGTGCAATATTTGTGCTGCAGTAAGCGGAAACATTAGGTCTCCTTCTGTTCAACTTAGCTTTAATTTCCATACGCATTGTTACTCATGTTTCCTGTACGAGTAATAACCTGGCTACTGGGATGCTTATCTGAGCGATGTTTATAATAATCAGCAGCGATAGTCAAGAAGGCCACATTCTTTCCGCTCGTCTTCTTCTGAGTAACGGACTATGTCTGTTGCGACCGTTTATGTCGATGAAGAAAGCGCGTTTATTATTATTACTGTTATTAATATTATTATTATTATTATTATTATTATTATTATTATTATTATTATTATTATTATTTCCCACTGCAATAGGAAAGTTGCCTGCTCACATCACCGCGTTGTGAGGTCATAGCGATTTCCTTCAGTAGCCGGCCTTCGTCGTCATAATAGGAAAGTAAAAATGTCGTGACAAAAACCGCGCACCTCGCGTGCGACTGCATGCCTCAGACTGACGGGGCACGATACCTCCCGCACTGCAAGAATAATCGAAAAACTTGGCTTAGGATCCTCTTACTGCACTAATCAACGGAAGAATACCCCATAGGGCATTATTAATGTTTTTTTTCTCCTCAAGATCACGCCACGCCCTCTATCCCCGTATTTTTTTTTTCTGAATGCAAAAGTCTACAGTTTATGAAATTAAAAGGTGGGCATTAATTGCGAGACGATATTTCGGATGGTGGACGAAGCTGCACGGAAGCAATTTAAAATAAGCGGCGTAGCGCTCCTTGCACATGCACTGAGCGGCAAAAAAGTGGATCTAGATCATTTAATTTTTTTTTTAGAAACTATAATAATGTTATAGCTTATCCTTCATTTTTTATATGTTCTGACAAATGAAGTGAACATGTGACCTGTAACCCGTCATAAAAATGTTTTTTGTTTGCAGTTTATTTTAAAGTTCTAAAGTGTTGTAATTTATGCAGAATTTCAAGTAATGCATTCATGGAGGCAGTGGCTTATATTAACACATTATGCCACTGAAACTGTCACTGCTCGTATTTTACCTTAATATTGTGTGTTACCACCCCTAGTAATAATGATTTATTTATTTATTTATTTATTATTTTGCTAATAATTGTAACATAAAATATAAAATATACAGAAAGACTTATGATGTCCTCCATTCGTCGTGCCACGCTGACCACCAGGTCCTACAACCTTTTCTGAGGGTCGACATTCCACTTCTCCTAAAATGCTGCCAGCATTTCGTTCAGGGTGTCGACGTCGGGCACTTTACCCGAGCATATCACACAGATGTCCAATAGGATTTAAGTCTGGGTTGCGTGCTGGCCAGTCTAGGGTTGGTATCCCGATGTCGCGAACGTTGTCTGTCATACAACAAGCAACATGGGAGTGGGCGTTGACATGCATAAGGATGACATTTTCGCTGGCAAAGTGAGCGAAGGAGATTACATAGTCTACTAACACTTTTATTATGTATCGGTGCGCATTCAGAGCGCTTCCATGGACAAAAACAAGCTCAGTTTAGGCTCCAACAAATTTTATTGATCCCAAAATTTGCTATGTTTAACTTCTAATATCTAGATTGTGCACCAATATGCCTGGGTTAAATCCCAAATCTCTCCGAAGTGCGTATGAAGAGAAGTCATAAGTCACTGTTGATAGTGATTCGTCCTCCGAAGTGCGTATGAAAAGAAGTCATATGTCACTGTTGATAGTGATTCGTCCTCTTGGTGCTATTCGACAGGAGTAGGTTACATGCCGGCACCGGGTTTTCCCCTTCTCCCTTCCTCACCTTCACCATCATTCTTACCCATTCCCTACATTAAACTTACACGAACACTTAAACATACACTCACCTAGTACAAGACGTAACCCTTCACAGATACACATCATGCATAAGGTGGCCCGCCGAAGTGGTGTGCAACTTGAAAATGGGTCACAGTCCTGCCATGTATCCGCAGTATGTGGAACCCGCATCACGTTAAGTGAAGTGGGTAAGCATTAGACACACACACATACACATATGGTTTAGTTAAAAGTTTCTACGAGTGCACGTGGAATCTTTTTTGTGAACGTTGGCGATATTGTGGCAGATTTTGTTTGAATGCTTCGGTTTTTCCTGTCATCACTAAAGTTTCTCCATACTTCGTTGTCATTCCTTTCTTAACCTATGCAGTAGCAGTGAAAAAATTACTGTTTCGTGTTATGCTCCTCTGGAGACAAACTCCCTAGATTTCTGATAAATATTCTGCAGAGCACATAACCATGGAACTCGTGGTATAGACTGTAGAGAACGGCGCTTGAGTTTTAGGTTATGCCAACATACAAGCAATGTTCGTTATTGGGCATGAGTAGTAGGCCTACCTACATGGTTTAGCTTTATAACGAGGTTGCAAAGTTTCTAACTTTTTAACTCCCATTTTCTCAGAATTTCAAGCCCTTTTCTGAGAACACATTTGAAAATGCGGTTATTCATAAGCTGTGATCTGTAATTTGAGAAGTGCATTAGTATGTGAGTGGGGCCGTTTCTTATAAATGTTGTTATAATGTGCAGCTCGCATGCAGGAACGAGGGCATTAGTGACGCGTCTGCGTGAACAATAGGAACTCGCCGTATTGTCCCCTGCAACAAAAATGAAAGCACAAATTGTTTGAGAATAGCGTTGAGGGTGTGACATTTCGCAGTTTTGTAATCTTCTGCGTATGATGCTTACAATCATAATTTATGGAAATTTTTGTTGGGAAAGATCTCATTTCAACTTACTTTATAAGCAAAACATTTCGGATATGTACGTAAAAACAAATCCTGAAATAATATGTATGCAGATATGCTCAAATTTTGCTGAAATATGCACTGTGAAGATCCAATTAAATTTAGTACAGCTATACAGGGTGAAAGTGATATAAATGTGCAGATTAAAGGGTGCAATACAATACGAGGAAGGATCGAAAAGTAACGCACAACAAATTTGTTTGCGGAATACTATTTTGTTTAGGCGTTCAAAGTTGGCAGATAGTTTGAATCTTGAGCTAGACAGCAATGACTCGATCAAGTGTCACACTGGCGGAACGAGCGGTAACTACTGAGTAAAGATGGCGCGTGTGCTAGCATCTTCTGCTTGTGAAGAACAGCGAGATGTTGTGCGTGTTTTGTGGGCAAAACGAATAAGTTCCAGGTGGTGCAAGTTCTTCGAAGAGGGCCGCTGACGAAGCACGTTCCGGCCGACCAGTGATCGCTACAACACCACCCAATGTCAGAGGTAAGGCGGCAATCGCCCACTCTACAGTCCAGACTTCGCAGCGTCTGACTGTCACCTCTTCGGACCAATGAAATTGCTAGGAGGCCAACGCTTCGGTTCGGATGAAAAATGAAGTCAGTTGTGCACAGGTGGCTATACCCCCAGAAAACGGAGTTTCATGAACGAGGCGTACTGAATCTGGTGTCACGATTGGAGAAATGTGTTGAGAGACTTGGTTCCTATGTCGAAAAATGAGTAAAATCTATATCTTTCTTGTGCATTATTTCGTTTTGCTTACCTATTAAAAATGTTGCCAAAAATTGTTGTGCGTTACTTTTCTATCCTCCTTCGTACATTTAAATAATAAAAAAGCGATTATGTGTTTTGTGATTAAGGCATCAGAAAATCAGCTGAAAACCTGCTTAGTTTGGCAACAGCTCATCTCCAGCTCACCTACGAACACACGAGCAGAATTCCATCCCTCAGTCACAGCAATGAGATTGCTAGAATTTCTAATGGCAGAAAATAACGATATGTATTAGTTAATCTTTTTCATTTAATTTGCAAGAATACCGTCCATTTTATTAAAAAAACTGGAAGGGCGTAATTCATTCCTTATCATGATAAGAGTAAAACTTAGAGGCGTACGGATAGTAGTTACCGAGTAAAGGAGTGTTAACATTTAGGGGGATGTTATTTTTTTTCTGAGATAAGTATTCATTCGGCACTAATATGTTACTGGAATTTCTTGTAGTACTCTATCCAAGGAATGTTATATTTAGAGCCCATATGTTTAGGCATTTATTTGGGTTAAAATAGGCAAGAATATAGGCACTAAAATAGTAAAAATAGGCAGTGAAATAGGCATTTATTATTCATGGAAACAGACAAAAATAGACAAATACTTAATAAACTACCCCATAGGGTGCTCACTTCCCTTGGTTACATGTCACAACGAGATGCTTTTTTAAGTTGTCAACTGTTATAGTGAGCCGCCTGTCAGAGAGAACGTTTTTTATGGTGGAAAAAGATCTTTCTAATTCTACTGAAGTGATTGGAGCAAACTTAAAACAACTTATTTCAGAAGGACTGTCTCTACTTTCTTTCAGAGATCGGGAAAAACCGAATGTGTATTGTCTCAAAATGAGGGGCGTGATTAGGGATTAGAGACTTCAAAGTACTCGTGACTTGTGCGTGCGAGCGACAACAGTAATGGGACCAGAGACTTGCTTTTATTACTTCTCTCATCCCCTTTCTTTCGCTGGTAAACTCCGACGTGACCTGAGCACTGAGGGTTATACTGTTCAAACATCTTTGTTAAGTGACATGAAAGATGGAATCAGTAGGGGAGAAAAGTTTACGACCTCTTGGAAACATGTATTGCTGGGGAACAAGATTCTCGGCAAATATTTGTGTGACGACGTGAATATATGTTTTTAATTTGTACAACCGTTCTTTTTTGTTTTGTTTTTTTTTTTTGTTATAATTTATGTGTGGTTTATGTTAAATGCGTTAAAAATATAGAACATGTACAATAACGACGTAAAAAGGTTAACCTTAAAATAGGCAACTGGAGCTGAAATAGGCAAAAAAGACAAAATGAAAATTGGGCCTATCGTCCCCAAATGTGTGGAAACGTGTTCATCTCTAATAGGTCTTTCATACATATACTCAGTTTTAAAAAGGCATTTTGCATAACATCCGGGCTCTAATTGCTTCCACCCTGTATAGACTTTTGCTAGTTACTTAACATCGTACTCTGCTATAACAGTATTATAACAGGTGAAAGGTACTGATTACGTTCCTTTTGAGAGATGAATCAGGGTGGATAGTTAAACGTAAAAGTCTAATACCATTATGATCGTTTGGTGAACGGTTTTTGAAATATTCATTCAAATAAAACCGAACAGATGGCAAATTGCAACACGTGTTTATGTAACAGCGGTTGAGTAGCAAAAATGTGTATGCAATTATATTTATATGTAACTTAACGCGTCACGGAGGGACACTGTTGGCTGTGCATTTCCTCCTTCCTTCTCTGGTCTTGCTTCCGACTTGCTTCCACCATCACTGAGTGCACGGTTGCCACGTCTTCCTGTCACACTTTCTTGCCAATCTTCAATGGAACCGTCAATGTTACGCAACAAACCGATGCGGACACGTTTATTGGTATTTGCTCTGCAAAATTACCCAGCATCACCTCTTCAACGTGTCCCGTTTTTCTGAAATACGCATTCTAAGATTCAACAAAAAATGCTACTTTTGTCAAAATCCGTTCACGAAAGCCCATAATGATATAAGACTTTTTTGTTTAACGTATTGCTCTAATTCGCCTCAAAAAGGACTATGTCCTCTTACACTCTGTCGTGAGATTTTGCTCGGTAAAACTTTTTTGTGATGTTGAATATTTCGTACGTTAGTAACATCGTTGTCCCAAAACGTTACTTGTAACCGGGCGTGACAGAAACAATAAAGACCAGTAGACATATCAAACTTCAATACTCATGGCATTAACAATGATTAGTATTCATTATCGTAAAACAATGCTTAGTACGTCTGACAATCGAACTGTTAAGATCATGTCGAAACCTCATTTCAAATTGCTTATATACCGCACTGTAGTTACAGTCCGTGCGGTAAGAGAAAGTGCTTGACGTTTAACACGTGCGCTATAAACAGCGTTACCCTTTAGTAGCGAAGTTTTTTTTCGTGCACTTATTTCCGTAATTAGGTTTAAACTTTTTATTGCAAAAGAATTAATCTATAGCGACAAGAAGTGTAAACGCTTCTAGATCTCTAACCTAAGCGACATAAACCACATGAGTAAAGGCTGGTTCACAATAAACCGAGAACGGAAACGACAACGACTTACATAAGTGATGCGACTACGCTCGTTTCCATGACAACTTAAAATAATGCAGTGCCGGATATTGGTTCGAAGAATAAGCTGCTGGGTGTAACATTTTTCTGCTGTTGACCTTGATAGGGAAGGTGGGATGAGGAACACATGCTAACGGTTTGTCGAGCACTTTCTTTCTTCTCATGAATTCTACTGGAGATAGGCAAATAGTCTACAGGAAGATCTAACGAAAAGTGGAGTCAGCCGTCTGGTTTTGTGATTTTTCGTTTCATATAGGCTTAATATATAAAACATTCTATAGAATTAATAAATAAACCAAAGATGAATAATAAATTAATTAATAGGAAAGGAATATGCGAAATGAATAAATAATAAATGGAGCATGGCATTAGACTTGCTTGCAATAATATAACCTGGTTTCTTGATATACGTAAAGATTAATTTTTGGTCATACAGAATATACCTGTTTCTTGAGATAAACGCCTTAAATATTTTTGGGGGCTCAGTTCCAAGCACACGTCATTAATCCTTTTGCAGGTTTTTTTTTTTGCTTACAACATTCGTTTTTTATTGTAATCCGTAATTCTTCATTTACAAAGATTATTATAGGCGTATGGTTATGAAGAAATAGTCTTCCCTGATACTCTCGCCTAAAATGTCGCTTGAATATCTTGTAAACTTTTCTCTCTCAACTAAATCTTTCACAATAAGAATTCTCTGTGTTACAGTAAAAGCCGTTTCATTTTCTTTATTTGCCAAACACTTACACAATAATGTCACAATGAACATAACATGCGACCAATACATCACCACTCCACCGAACCGGGCTATTGACTGGCGACAGGATTCTCTGTTAACAGTGTTCCCAACACCGATTCATGGAAAGCCACCATGAAGCATTGCTAAAGCTGTGAACGTGAAAATAAATATTTTTGCTTCCACACGGAGGCTATATTCCTATACCGTACCATAAATGATAATGTTTAAAGAAATTGCACGCCGTATGAAAGTTAAAAAAAAAAACTCTAGGTTTGGTAGTAAACTGCTGACGTTCGCAACACACCTCTCACAACTTTCGTGACCAATGCGCGGCTGGGAACTCCACCTCTCGTTGGATCGCACGGTACTATATAAAAAAATTAGCTGCACAAACTGACTATAAGGATGTCAAAATGTACTTGAAATATTTCCCTAAGAATCAACTGGTTGAAGAGCGTAGTCTGTAGTTGATTGCTTTCTGCCATGAATGCCTACCCTGTTAAATGAATGACATGTGATCAATCTTAATGCACTTTTAAGACAACTTTGATCAGTTTCACTATGCTGCCATCTAATGACTGCAAAAGAAGTCACGTTATAACCCTTATGGAATTGCAGGGAGTAATACTCACAGCTTGCAACTGTACTTTCATCTAGCGGCCGTTACCAAAAAATTCATTTTCGACGGTGTCGATCCTAGTGGTTGTTCTCTTTTATACTGGGTGTTCATTTCAAAGTGTGTCATGATGTCACTGTTGTGATTCAGCGATTTGAAGCGAGTTTCAGCTTTCATGTCAGAGAAGTTGCCTATTAATCGCGTTTAATCTGAACGTGAGAACGTGTACGATATAACTTTAATGTCGTAGCAACAGATAGCTGTGTGTACGGTCTGTGTGCTACCATAACCTCTTTCGAACTGTGTTTTGCTCGGGCAAGTCGTACGCAGGGTATTTGTTATCATCGGTTGCGTACGGCAACATTCCACAACACAAATCAAATGCTCCGTGTCCATGCTGACCGTCGAAGTTAATGTCAACAAATACGTAAGTAATCGTTTTAACCCTCTCCCCATTTCCCGACGGTAAGAAAAAACTCACCTCAGTACGTGTTTCCAAACAGTTCACATTCCTGCCACTACTGGCGTTACCGTACGTATCGGTAAGTACTCTTCAGAATGAACGCCGTACTTGCTAGGCAACTTCTCTGGCACATAGGTGCGGAAGTGTAGGAAGAATGAATTCTCTAGGCTCATCGGCTAGCCACATGACGACATACAGCGAGCCATGACACACTTTGAACTGAACACGCAGTATAATACCATTTCATAGCATGGGAATGGCTAATCTGATATATGTCTATCTACTCCAGGCCTGGATATATTCTATTTTTCGACAATATTTCATTCAGTTTCATAATGTTTCTTTCAATTTCGCAATTTTACGATCAGTATGGGCATCTAATTTGATTGTATTTGTATACTTGTGGAGTATACTTGTACGCGCAATTTGAGTAGAGATTTCGAAATAAACTCAATAATAGTTCCCATGTGATCTTTAAAGTGGGGAGGGGGAATATTGCTAATATTATGTACAGTAAATTCTCGATATTCATATGTTCCGTATTCCCAGATTCGCGCTTTCGCGGAAAATAAAGTGTAGCAGTCTTTTTTTCTCTCCCATTCACGATCTCCTCGCGGCTATTCATACAGTGAAAAGAGTTGTCTTTAAGCGTTTTCCATGTTAATGCAATTTTTCTTTATTTCATAAATTGAAATACGTTGTGTTAATATTTTGCAGTGTTTGCTTTTCAGGGATTTTGTAACGTATGTGTTCGTACGACGCGTGTGGATGTGCGAATGAATGAACGACGATAACGGTGTAGTGAATGAGTTGATAGGTAGATGAGTATTTGTACAGTAAAAGACTAGACTGTGTATATTTTATTGTTACAAGGAGAAAAAGAGTATAAATACATGTATACGAGTAAAATGCACGATATAGTAAGCTGTTCTTTACAATACTAGTACGCGAGATTGTTAGTTTATGGTGACAGGTGGCAAAAGTGCACGGTGAACAAGATCCCGTATGAATGAGATCATTGATTCCGTATTTGCGTTTTCTGTATTCATAATTTTTTCTAGAAACTTAGTACTCCACGGAATGCATTTTTATTTTACTTGTGAACTTTTTATTCCATCGAAATATCCATATAGGGATTCAGTGCGGCATAGATTTGAGTAAGCACGTATGGCTCTGTCTTCTTTTCCCTATCAGTTTGTTACTTTTGAATCCACTTTCATTCTTTGATACGGTTTCTTACATTTTCTGTCTTTCAATTTCAATAAGTAATCATTCTGTCGAACGTGGCCATTTGGAACGGTCCGACAAAATGACATTTCTCTTGCACCCATTTTCTCTTTCCCAAACCATACATAGTGAGCCATATTCTTTCTTCACTGTCACAAAAAATAGGTTAGAACGACGCTTGAAAAGGTGTTGTTTTATATTTCATGATATTCACATGTTATTTCTTCAATTTATTTTTTCATTTCCCTAGCTGAGACTTGCTACTACAGAAATTCCTAATTGCACAACTTCCATTGACGCCATTTTATCCTACTTGAAAACAAAATAACTTGAATATATCTGAACTGCGACTTGAATTCAGGTTACTTGAAATGTGTGAACAAGGCTTAAGGGTTATAACGTGACTTCTCTTGCAGTCGCTAGATGGCAGCATAGTGAAATTGATAAATGTGGTTGTCTTGAAAGGGCTGACTATTACACTTTTACTACGTCATACTACTTTTGACCAATAAAACGGTACGAAAGGACGTCTTTCAACCAATCATGGCTGCTTATCGCACAATTTTATCGCGTCCCTAGCATTTGTTTAATTTTATCGCTTCCCTAGCATTTGTTCGTTTTTATCACTGTCCTAGCATTTGTTTCTCTGTTTCCCAACATTTCAAACTGCACTGGTCTGGACGTCAAAAAACAGAAAATTACAAACCACTCCAGTCGATGCACAGCAGTTTCAAATAGGACTCGCATTGGCATTCAAGAACAAGAATTAATAAAGATCACTTGGTCATAGCTATCATCTTCCCTATTTACAAATAAATGAAGAGCACCATTCGGAAATCCTGAATAAGTTGAGGAATAAACCATGTACATCAACGAGTTCCACTTCTTTTACGCACACGTCCAATATAATATCAACTGAACCACCAACCACTAAAACATTCAAATTTAAAAATTGTACTGTCAGTAATTGTTCCTTTTAAAATTATTCATGCTTATTTTTTATTTCATTGTCCTTCATTAAACCTTTTCTTGTTTATTTCATCATCCCTAATTAAAACTTTTCTAATACTTGTTTATTATATTTAGGTTATGTTAGGGGTATAGCTTCTGCTATATGATATTATGGATAGTCACGTATCAGAGATTGTTTAATATACTAAGATTTATTGGAAATCATCTGTCAAGTGACGTTGATTACTGGGATCCGGATAATTGAAGTGAAATGCAACTGTTTTAATAAAAATTAAACTGAATCAACAAAGCCTTCTTGACTAGTAACCCACAGTATAAGAATATTTTAAGATTCTTCTTATAATGTGAGTAACTGTTCACAGAGTTCGATGAAGATTCCATCGTTGGCACAACTGATAACAAAAAAACAGCTAATCATAACACACTACTGCCATCTAGCGTAATATTTGTAATGTTGAGATAGTACAATAATATATTTGAAGGCTGTTGCATTTTCGTAAGTCAATATTTTATTGTATTGGATTACTTCGTTACGTCTAATCTTTATATACTTTCTTATAATCGCGTAATAGTGAATTAAATCCCACTCGAGTTTTGATTTTCTCTAGATACAATGAAACCTCTCCTTACGGACACTCCCAAGATACGGACAGATTTTTATGTCCCAACTGAAATAATATATAAATAATGATAAATTTAACTCTCGTTTACGGACACTCTCAGACACGGACACGGACAGCTGTTTCACAGTCCTAAAGCGTGTTTTACCTTCTGACTGCGGACAGAACTTGGATTTCAAGACCTAATGTGTTACAAAAATGGAAAATTTAGTATTGAGAACTAAATTCCTTAACATGAAAGAAGACAGTAAGGGTCTCGTAGGCTACCACTAGCCCAGCCGGCTACCCCTTTTTAGCTGGAAGTGGGTGGATAAACAGAATCATAAAATTTAACCTGTCTGTTGGGTCCAAGTTTCCGCGATCCTGAAATTGTATTCGACACATCAAGAGTTAGTAGGATTATTCTCTTCATTTCAATCAGTTGTTCTGTTTCGAGAGATATGGCACCTGAACGTAAAGGTTAAGTTGAAAACTGTAAATTGCAATACTGCATAACTGTAGATCTAGAATAAAATTGCATGGCATAGTAGGCTACTGTACTTTCCTTTTTCGGTCGTACCTACTTTAGTTCAGAGTTGCAGAGAATTTACTGTAGTACAGTAGACTGTATTTAGAATTAAACTACAGTAATACATTTCATTTAAAGCGTAAAGGGATACATAATGCATATTATAAATTTACTGTTAGATTGGGGAGTCTCCCTCCCAATAAAGGACACCTCCCAGATGCTGACAGATTGTTATATATGTCCGTAAATGAGAGGTTTCACTGTAAATCAAAACCTCTAGTGAGATTGCTGTTGATAAATCTTTTACATGTGATCAGGGATAATACGCAATATCGGATTGACAACAGATAACAATCCATATCATAGGCGGGATTCGAACCCAAGGAAGATGCTAAATCCTTTGCGTACAGCTGTCTTGTCTCCAGTCCCATGAAATTAAAATTATAGCCTTGTACTGTTAATATACACTGTTATCGTTATTGAATCTTTGGCAGTACTGCGTTAATGCCAGGCGCTCTTTGTAGAAAAGTACTTACTATAGGCTACAGAAATTGCAGCGATGTTTATGATAGCTACTTGACGAGGTAGGAATCGCTCATTACGAACCTTCCGCCGGAGTTGGAAACTCCTGATTACGAAACACTCGGCAGCGGTGCGGAAGCTCTCTGCAAGTTGAGGCGAAGCCGGAATGGAATGACTGAAAAGACATCCCGTCCTGGTCCTCAAGGTCACACTTCCCTCAACGGACGGAAAGCAGCTATGCAAGTGTCTAAAAACTCTGGTTTCATGAGCCTACGATTGGGTTCAACTTTTCTTTATACGTACATGCAGCATCATAAGAATGACCTCTCTTTTTGTAAAATTTATATCCTCTGGTACACTTGGCTTGAAGCTGAACTTCCACGCAGGCGGCCAGGTTCGATCCTCATCCAGGTCGTGATGGAACTTGTACAGAACTTTTTCGGGGAAATCCCATTTTCCTCTATCATTCCACCAATACATTCCATCTTCTCATTTCGTCCATCATCTACAAAAGTTGAAAATAGACTGTGCTGGGCGAAGTGCAGGCGTAATACGGATTTCCGATGCTGAAAGAGCCAGGTCCCATCCGCACACGAGTAGCCTGATGAGCCTCGGTGCCGTTCCTGAGCAGCCGACTCTGAAGGTGGGCCATCCTGTCACAGTCCCTGATATAGCCAGGCCTCATCCGCACATGAGTAACTTGTGAGAGGTAAGTGGGCTGTTCCATATGAAATCCGACAAAATTTCAGAAAATTTGACCTCGCATTTAAAAAAAAAGAAAGGTGCTTCTGCCATTGAAAGGCTTTCACTGGACAAGCCTAATGGTGGGTTAAAATATCCCCAACTAGTACTACTTTTCGTTTTATAGAGCGTCAAATTTATCATACTTTCGTAAAATTCTTAGTTTTGGAAGAACATTGCTCAGAGACATTTAGTGGTAGGATTTTCAACGGCATCTCTTTTTAAAGCAGACACAGAGAGTAATGTAATGACTAGGGCTGGGATTTTGATGACCTATAAATAATGATAAAATGTCCTAAAACAATGCATTTATGACCTAAAAATCTTTCAAAAATGCCCTAAAAATTGATCTTATATAATTGGCTTAGTAGGAAAAGGGTTTTGTACTAAATATTTAGACTAGTAATTGAATTAAATTTTACATAATTTTTTCTAAGTAGTACACTTTAATTAATTATTTTATCTGATGCAGTTTCCATGTATAATCGTTCACCTCTGCGTCGGCATGTGGGCATGAGGTCAGGAGTCGGCTGGTCGATCTTGGCCCTTCATGGGTTGCGCCATGGACTTACTTTACTTTTAGTTTCCATGTAGTCCACCACAAGGCCACTCTTATCCGGAATTAGCAGGTATAGAGAAGTCTATATTGAAGGGGTGGTTGGACTAATCCATTACGTGGGGCGTACTACGTTAAAATGGCAATATTTGTGTAGAAGAACGATTAAAATATTATACAAAATAATGGGTATTAATGGACAAAATATTTAAAGATAATATCAAAGGAAATATACATTATTTTACATTAATATTGGGGATTTATGGCCAGAATTAAATGAAAATGCCAAAAAAAAATGATCGAATAAAACAAAAGATGCTCTTATGAGTTGCAAAAAATGCAAAAAAAAAAATGCCCTAACAAATATGTCTTAAAACACTCAGTTTATCACATAACATATGAATACTAAAGCAGCTATGTTTCTGGCTTACTACAAAAAAGATGCAATTTCATCAAAATCTATCCCTAATAATGACTTTGGAGTGACTTTCTTTTTAATTCTTATTCACGTGACTGGGCAGATTTATTTATATTACTTTTTTTTCTTGGCGAAATAGCTAAAAAATAAAAATACAACAATATGGGTGACAATATAGAATAAAACACAGTTTACAGGTCCAAAATTTTCTTTGGGTAAGGGTGGAAAATAAAATAAAGAAAATAATTCTCATTGTGGATTTCTTCGCCGCGCGGCTCCATCCCACAGCAAGCTGAGCGAGCGCGTAGTTGGCCAACACTAGCAGCTCGTAAGTTCCGTCATGCGAGTAGTTCACGCATTCGAAAACAACTCGAAATAAAAGATGTACGAGTATTTCTCTGAATATTAAAATAATTTTATACAGATATTACATATTTATGGAATTTATGTTTTTTATTTGTTTGTTTTCTGGTTGTTTTGTATATAATTAATGCATTGTTAGAAATTTAAAATGAAGCATGCCTAATTCGTATGGATTTATTTTTAATTTATGTGCCGTCGACGCGAGATAACCGCACTGTTGATACAGTGTCGTTAAACAAGAGACTAAAAATTCCTCGGAGAATTTAAAAATGTAAAATGCTGCCCTTTTAGGCGAGATTTGTGATGCTGAAAATTCGCTGAATAATATTAGCTACTGATTTATATCCAAAGTCTGTGGCACACCCGGGCATTATTTCCATATTAATGTGTGTTAAGAACCCCTGATACTGAAACAGAGCGGAGTCCTGGTGGACCCACTTTACAGAACGAGGCCGATGAACCTTCGCCAAGTGCCTCTTGGAGAGGTACAGAGTATGAAGTTTCAGATATAACTTGTTATATCGTTTCGGGAAATAAGTCATGCGATGTGTTGCTAACTTTGTGAGTTGTTAGATCGAAAAAAATGTTCCTCTACAAAAGTTGTAAAACGAAAGTTACAAAGTTCTTTCAGATATATGTATGTCGACAAAGTTTATAGTATGGGTATTTCGTAAGTTATGTTTTCCTCTTGGTAATACGTGTATATACGAACTATTAGACCTTGGTTTCATTCCCTGCGAGTACGTAAGGATTTGTGGCTGTTACATAGGAGTTAATCCTGCGAGGGTTACGTGGTGTAGAAGAACAGACTGTCATGCAGGCGGTCCAGATTCGAATCCCGGTCAATAATGGGATTTTCCATTGAAACGTTTATAGCAGCGATTTCCAATAGACTATCGTGCAGGCCATATGTGGCCCACCAAAACTTTAGCTTTGACCTTCAGAGGAAACAATGAATAGATGTTCTCTCGAACACATTTTACGGGCACAGCGATTTGGCAGACATTTTGATACCCTCACAGACAAATGTTTCTGAAAAAGTAAAAGCGATGTTAGCCAAGTGAACCGAGGTAGCTTACGATTTGAAATGTGAATTTCGGGACTCAAAAGAACTTAAAGGACTTTTAATTAAGTTAATGTTTTTGAACAGTATAATGTGTATTATTTTACTAATTGCGAGGAACTTTCATTGTACTTTTCCTGAATACTATACAGAGTGTTTCCGAGGTGGTGTTACAAACTTTCATTCATGATGGCGAAGGGCACATGTATCAATTTGAGATAAGGAACCCTGGTCCGAAAATTATAAGCAAAAATAGTTGTGCGGGAATGGAATTGTAATTTGGCACCACGTGCCCTCAACCTTTGGAACAGTCGTGGAAAGATGGTATGGGCCGGATGTCTTCTACGTGGGTACTTGTCCCGATACAATCTGTGAGCTTGTCTACTGTTCCCATTGGCTCATCCGTATTCGAAAATCAGGTCTGCTTATTCCGCTCTCGTGTAAGTACTCCTCCATTTCACTAGGACTGATCGATTGGACACTGCAACTTGTACACGTACACTGCTGTCTACAGACGTGCATATCAGGGTCGACCATGTCCGTTACACATTACGCTATCTGATTGCTTTAGTGTAGTTTCCTGTCCCCATCCCTCAGACAGCGCACTGAATGGAATACTGTAAGTAGATAACGTAAACAACGTCAGATGAATACAGTATGTGCAAGATATACAGATAAATACACATAAATAAGGTGTACAGAGGAATAAAATTATTTCATTTCCACAGAACTATTTTTGCTTGCAACTTTCGACTCGGTAATTTCCGGACCAGGGTTCCTTATGTCAAATTGATACATGTGCCCTTCGCCATCTTCCCTGAAAGTTTGTAACACTACCTCTGAAACACCCTGTGTAAGTTACAGAGCGAACCGTAAGTAATACCATTAATTTTAGGATGTTATTGTTTGAGATGTTTCAAACAAAAACGTTTAACACAATTTTGCTCTTTTTTGTCTTCCTTTCCGAGATAATTGTTTTATATTAAACATTCATAGCGTGTTTTGGGAAAGTCATTCGATTTAATTCCCATATACTCAATCAATTTTTAAATTGGGTTATTTTACGACGCTGTATCAACATCTCAGGTTATTTAGCGTCTGAATGAAATGAAGGTGATAATGGCCGTGAAATGAGTCCGGGGTCCAGCACTGATAGTTACCCAGTATTTGCTCATATTCGATTGAGGGAAAACCCCGGAAAATAACCCTCAACCAGTTAACTTGCCCCGACCGGGATTCGAACTCGGGTTACCTGGTTTCGCTATAAAATTTGAGTGTATCTAATGAACTGAATTATGTAATAATGACTTGAAACATAATTTACTATTAAGAAGACAAGTAAAGAATTGTTTGAGTTACAGACAATTAACAGAAGGAAGATATCAGATGATAGCCATCATTAAGTTATATAAATCATATGCGGGTAATGTGAGAAAGGCGGAAAAGAGGGAATACTGAAGAATGTTGGGTTTGCAGTGAAGGAACTGTCCTTGGGCAGAAAACTATGAACTAATGATTGAAATGGATGTAGAATATTTGCGGACTCCCCTTCTGTATTGGAATGGACTCGTTCACATTTTTGAGTTTCTGGCCTTCTATGCCCAAGGTTGCGGGTTCGATCCCGGGCCAGGTCGATGGCATTTAAGTGTGCTTAAATGCGGCAGGCTCACGTCAGTAGATTTACTGGCATGTAAAAGAACTCCTGCGGGACAAAATTCCGGCACATCCGGCGACGCTGATATAACCTCTGCAGTTGCGAGCGTCGTTAAATAAAACATAACTTTTTTTTTTTAGTTTGTGCAATATTACGTGGGCCTAAGCGTTTCCATGGCAACCGAATTCGAATTTCCGCTCCACGAAATACTTTTATTTATTTTTACAGTAGTGTAGATAGACTATGGACATCAGACGCAAAAAAAAAAAAAAATGTAGGCCTATTTTGCATAAACTTTCGCATTTATGCTACAACATTGTTATGTACTATGAGAGAAAATTTCCACAAATGTTGAGAAGCGTTGTACGGCCTTTAGTGATAGTAAAATGTGAACTATCAGGCTAGTGGCTCTGCAGGCGCAGATAGGCTGCATGAACACGACATTCGTGAACCGCCGCCATCCATGATGTGAATAATTACATAGATACGCGCGTGCAAGAACTTGCACGGCACATACAGTGGCTCCGTGTTTGCTGGACATTCTGTGATGCCGCTCCAGTTTTAATTTAATCAATTATTAATAATGCGATTGTAGAGTATAAGTATTTAATTGATTTGTTTTATCAGGGACTTAATTACGACAATAATTCCGTCCTTGCGTGACTGTCTCCTCATGTCGGAAGTAGAGAAGATGGACTGATTGCTGGGAACATCATGCATGAAATTATCCCCAGCTGTAAGCCACTTCCCAGTCCCGAGAGAGGTGACCTGATGTACCTTACTTAGAATGACGCACTTGTTACATTTATCTGTCACCGAGTTATTAAATCTGGGTTGTTACCCAGTGGAGAATCGCCATGTGTTCGTATTTCGGGAGAAAGGAGAGCAATAGCATTGGTAGATATCTGGACAGTCAATATAGGCTTGGTATTCAATGATTTTTGCTATCTTACCCCCAAAATATATTTGCACCCTCAAACTGCATTGCAATTATATAAGAATTAACAAAAGACATCAAAGCTGTCGTCTTCCAGGATGCAGCGAAGTAGAAACCCTTGGACATGTTTTGGGTTATTGCCCTAAAGGAGAACTACTGAGGAACAATCGCCACCACAAAGTTAGAATCTCCATCGCAACCACTCTTCGGAAGGCAAAGTGGGAGGTTTCCGAAGAAGTGCACTGCTTGGCTGAGAATATATCAACTAGAAGAGCGGACATTATAGCCATCGATCGCCGGAATCAAAGAAACCTCATTCTTGACCCCACTGTCTGTTTTGAGAAGGATGATCAACAAGCCAATAATGTTAGCGAAGAAAAGAAGTCTATTTACAATCCATGTATTCCTCACTTCAGTGAGAGATACAAAATGAATATTAATACATGGGAAGTGAAAGGACTTCTTTTTGGCGCTAGGGGAACTTCATTTAAGTTAACCAAAACCATTCTCCTTTCTCTTAAATTTTCTAATGAGGACATTAACAAAATTTCTCTAATGCTATTGATAGATCCATTATCCATTTTACACAGTCACTGGTATAACACTACGTAATATATATATTTTTTTTACTTCATGTCATTACTCTTCATTGACTTTCATCTCAAGTTTCTTCGAAATCAAATTGTACTTTATTTTTAAATTTATCATTGTTCCATATTCTCTCCGCAAATCATATTGTATTTTATTTTTAATTTAACCTCTATTTTTATATTCTGGATCCTAGTGGTCAGCCGTAGATGTCGGCGAGATGTCCCAAATTGCGGAATTAGTAGTACACATAAATTATTATTATTATTATTATTATTATTATTATTATTATTATTATTATTCAGTAGTTACTAATGTAATAATGACAGTAATGATTTACGTAAAATGTTATTCAAGGAAACAAGAGTATTGGGATTATTGATATTACCTTGCATCTCATCTCTCAGTATCGAGAAGTTTATTCAGGTAATAATTATATTATTGTAGACACTCTTAAGTCGCAAGTTCAGTTCAACATTATATATTTATTCTTAAAGAAGACCTAAGCAGAAAATCTCAAAAAAAAAAAAAAAAAAAAAAAAATGAAATTATGGTTTATTTAACGACGCTCGCAACTGCAGAGGTTATATCAGCGTCGCCGGTGTCCGGAATTTTGTATCGCAGGAGTTCTTTTACATCCCGGTAAATCTACTGACACGAGCTTGTCGCATTTAAACACTGTCCAATGTATGTATGTATGTAGATGTAATTGATATTTATGTGTTGTATTGCAATTCGGAATTCAACGGGATACTTGGTCGTGCATTCAATCGAAAACTCGATTTCTCACTATAAGGGACTTCCTAGCAAGAAATGAATTCCCATAACATACATAGTGATTCACGAGGATTTGTCCTTTACGGAGCTTATATCTGAAGACATTTTGAGAAAAAATGTCATAAACATATTTCCTACTAATTTAAAGTTGTTTTTAAAATACGTTTTTTCTTTAGTTTGAAAGTAAAAGAATAATACAAATAGAGAATGAACCATTCAGAAGTACCATTTCTTTAATTGGCAAGTATTATGAAGCTAAAAATGTGCTGTGAACTCCTTAGTTGCTTCGTACAGACATCTTTTTCTATTTTTAACTAGAAAATTACATTATTCTTACGCACTTATCACAACAATTATTACAAATTACACCACTTCCACCGACTTAATTATTTGCAGTTCAATTTTGCCTCCTACTTTAGTCTTAGAGAGTTTACAACACATTTTAAAAAATGTCCCCGTCCGCTTGAGTACACTTGGCCGCACGCTTGTGAACGGCACTCGTCGCTCTACGTAACTGCATACGGCTATCTTTGATTTCCGTAGCTCTCGCGCTGGCTGCTGACTGCACGCTGACCAAGATCACGCGTTCACAGCAATGCGTTCCAATAACGAAACAAAATCTGTAAATATTGAGAATAGGATCCATGTTTATATAACACTTTTTGCTCAGAATGTCTTCGGAAATAAGCTTCATAAAGGACGGTAAATCCTCGTGGATCACCCAGTATGTTGATGATGTATGTCCAATATGGTCGGAAATATGTCTTTATTCATTAACATTAAAATTGAGGTAATATTTTGATCCTGCAAGTGAAAAAAATTAATTGGGTGCAAACCCCTTCTTGGTGACAAAAAATAGTTTGTCCGCCAAAAAAAAAAAAGAGAAGCTGTTAGAATAAAGTTATCTTCTGATTCGAGGTTATAAATCGTGTTTCCTATAACAACCCAGTTGCAAATTTGACAACTCAAGGAGACCATTAGTTTAATTATTTCTTTGTCATTGCTTAAGTTTTACGCTGGACGATGCTACTAAACAAAATGGGGGGGGGGGAACGAATTTGGAAAAATGGTATTAATATTTTTCAAAGCAAATCATATCTAGCACCTTCTTAAGGATTGACCTTACCTTTTAATACACCCTGTATACATACTGTATATATTTAACATTTTCCTGTGCAGTAACTTCCCTGATGCTGGATTACAAGACAGACAGAGAAGACAATGTTATACACGTATGTATAGCAAGTATGTTTTACAGTTTGAAAACAAAGAGAAGACCACCAAGATGCGACGATATAATTCGAAAACGTTTCTAATTAGAAACCTTATTGAGATCGGAAACAATGATAGAACTTACAATGCAGGAATTTTCAAACCCAGAACAGATGTGTGTATTAACTTCCGCATAAAGGGAACCAAGAAGTTGACGAACCATAACGTTCAACGTAATTAAACGCGTGTACACATAAGAGTTAAGAGCCTTCTGCGTCCATTCATCCTCCTTGGGAATGCTTACCACCGCATTCCCTGAAACCTTCATTAACGTCCGATTAAAACGAGTGATAAAGTAGGCTACACATGTGAATGCAACGAGCATGTTAGGATGTTCGGCAACTTATCGGATTCTTATTGTAACGCAAGACTAAAAATGGGCTATAAATGACATGCTGAGTGTAATTTATAGGACATTAAAAAAAAACGAACCAGTTTAATAATGTATCAATATTTATAGTGTACTGCCCAACCGCATAAAATTGACAGTACAACAGAAGAATGCCAGGGCGGGGCGGATAGGATGATTACCAAATTTTAGTGCTGAAAAAAAATTAGTCTTGGTTCGGATGATTCATTGGAACTTCGCGTTCCACAGCAGACCATAGTCTACAATTTCTACTCGATTCTTCCGTTCACATACACACTAATAATAATTCTCTTTTATTTTTTTCTTTCTTTCCTTCATTTACTTCACCGACTTTCTTAGCTCTGTTTTTTTCTTTGCTTTCTACATTATATTATTTCCCTCTTTTCTTCCCTTAATTATTGATCTTTCTTTATCTCTTTTCCTTCCTCCAATTTCCATTATTTTCCATAAATCCCATTACTTAAGTAGAAGCTGATACAAACGAAAACCTGACACAAAACATCGTGACATTTACAATAAGATTATTCAGTCCTGACAGTCGCCGACAATGTGCGCCTGGGTCAGGCGAGTCCATTAAGTTACACCAAGGGGTGTTCAGGTTAGTCTGTTGCTTGCCTTCAGAGCGCTCGGATTTCACACGTGCGGTATAGCGTTATGTTTCCAGTACAGTTAAGCTGTACTGCATTTCTTTACCGACCGCTCGCCCTTATCTCTACTCCGGAACTCTCCCCACTACTCCTATTATTTCCCCTCTTTCGCGTCGTTGAGCTGTCAGGACTAAATAATCGGTCTGTATGTATGTATCCAATGCCTACCCATATTGCGAATAGATGGCAGGACTGTGACCCATTTCCTAGTTGTATATCACTTCGGCGGGCCACACTGTACATAATGTGTATCTGTGGATAGTTATGTCGTGTACTAGGGTGAGTGAGTGTATGTGTAAGTGTTCGTGTAAGTGTAGTGTTTGGAATGAGTGATGACGATGAAGATGAAGGGGAAACCCGGTGCCGGCACGTAGCCTACTCCTGTCGAATAGCACGAAGGGGGCCGCCAGGCTTAACGTCCCCATCCGACGGACGAATCACTATCAACAGTAACATATGCCTTCTCTTCATATGCACTCCGGAGAGATTTGGGATTTAACCCAGGGATATTGGTGCACAATCTAGTGATTAGAAATTATTCACCGCCATCTCTCCTAGTCCCAAGGTGGAAATTTTACATGAACACTTTTGACCCCGCCGGGAATCGAACCCGGGCCGGCTAGTCTGGAAATCGTGACAAGTATTATTTAATACATACTGTATGCGGGGTGGCTCAGGTAACTCTTTCACCTCTGATAACTAGAGCTCGGCGCAATAGGCGCTAAAAAACTTAAAATGGGCTTGCAAATAGGCACTAAAACTAGTTCAAGATAGGCACTTATATAGGCACCTTCGAGAATGATAAGCACTGAAGTAGGCACTAAATCGTTTACCACTTTAAAACACATTTTCACATGATTGAAGAGTATAGAAGTACTCATATATTCAATTCATTAAATTGAACTATTCTCTTAATACAGCGTAATTTTTTTTTTTTAATTTGAACTCTAAACATGGTCTTCATTTACTTTACTATAAAAGCTGAACCGTAAGTAATGTAATTAATTTCAGGGGTTTATTCTCTGAGATATTTCAAACAAAAACTAATAAATTTTGCTCGTTTTGCTTCCTTTTTGAGATAGAAATGTTTTAGGGTAAAGGTTGGTAATGTTGTGATATAAGTAATATTGTGATAGTTCTTTTTGAGAATTTATTACAATTTCACTGAACGAGAGGAAGATCGGTTTTTTACGTCAACGTATTAAGGAAATGTTCGTGGACAAGTTTCTGTACAAAACCGGTCCTTCTCTCGCTCAGTAAAATTGTAATAAATTCTCAAAAAGAACTATCACAATATTACCAACCTTTATCCTATATGAAACATTGGGAAAACCATTCATTTATTTGCGAATATGCTGAGGCAATTTAAGAGAGCAGTATATTATGATAATGATAGAAATAATTTTAGTTTTCTCCTTTAAATGTGGAGAAATTTGATACAAACAAATGAAACATTAAATGAAATAACAAAAATAATGAATTATATTGGTGTTATGGTAGGAGAAAACTCAGTATTAAGAAAAGTTCTCATTTAAATAATAAGCAGGGCATAATAGGGTCTTAAGCTAGAAAAAGGCACGAACTATTAAAATAGGCATTTATAGACTCTACAAAATTAGTATATTTTGCTCCAGTAACCATTAAAAACGTATTTATGTACACAAAGCCTACGATTCTAACTAAAGAAACAGAACAGATAATTATGTAAATACCAAGCTCTACTGATAACATGTTACTGTTGTTTTTATGCCCAATACGAGAAACAGAAATTGTATTACTATTGAAGGGGACTTCTTTTCGTGGAAAAAGATGCATTTTACTGTATATTCCCATGCAGATCGAAGGGACAAAAATGTCGCATGCCGAAGAATCTAGAATCTGTAAATACAATCTCGACGCATTACGTGGGCTTAACACAAGTAATGGACTGTTTTTATTTTGTGTCGTCCAGTACGGAGTTCCAGGAACGTAGCTCAAGCTTCAGCCTGACTCGCATTTGTTTTCATCAGTGCTCTCTGGTGACTTGCACTGAAACTGCTAACAAAAAATAAATTTCAAGACTGTCCCTTATGAAATTTCTGGCGAGTTTTTCTAATAACTCTGGAATTGGCTTCCCAACAGAATCTTTATGTAATTTGCTTCTGGGATCGGGGTTGAAAATGTCGCTTATTTTACATAAGTACATTTCCGAGATAAAAATTTACAACATATATCTTATTCTTCAGGTAATGCGGGAGAACAGACAGAAGTCTTAACCGCGCTCTACTGCAGCGAACATACTGGCCACCGTTGTCTCCATTTTTCCGGAATCCATTATAGTCCGGATCAGCTTAATTAACACCCTCAGGGTGAAACCTAATCATTTTCCCTCTATTACTACATATACTAGTGGATTATAGTGATTTTCTAGTTGTCAAGTTAAATTTTCTTCTACCAACTTTGTTTCGAATTTCGGGTACGTTACTGACAAATACTACAACTGGCAATTATTTTCTAACTGGTATGTTTACAGCAATAATTTCAGTTTGCAGTACAAAGAAACTGATGAAAATGAAAGTAACTAAGCTTGTGCAATATAATTAGTATTAACCGGTATTAATACTAATATCAATACACAATATATTCAGTTCTGTTGCGTTATGATTGCAATTAAACTCTATATTCAGGTACTATATATTCACGTAAGTGTAATTAAGTAAGATACAGGTTATAGTCCTACTTGGTATGAAACATGCATGTGGCTTACTTACTTATGGCTTTTAAGGAACCCGGAGGTTCATTGCCGTCCTCACATAAGCCCGCCATTGGTCCCTATCCTGAGCAAGATTGATCAAGTCCCTACCATCATATCCCACCTGCCTCAAATTCATTTTAATATTATCCTCCCATCTACGTCTCTGCCTCCCCAAAGGTCCTGTCCCTCCTGTCTTCCAACTAACACTCTATGTGCATTTCTGGGATCGCGCATACGTGCTACATGCCGTGCCCATCTCAAACGTCTGGATTTAATGTTCCTAATAATGTCAGGTGAAGAATACAATGCGTACAGTTCTGCGTTTCTCCATTCTCCTGTAACTTCATCCCTCTCAGCCCCAAATATTTTCCTAGCACCTTATTCTCAAACACCCTTAACCTATGTTCCTCTCTCAATATGAGAGTACAAGTTTCACAACCATAAAGAACAACCGGTAATAGAACTGTTTTATAAATTCTAACTTTCAGATTTTTTGGCAGCAGACTGGATGATAAAAGCTTCTCAACCGAATAATAACAAGCATTTCCCATATTTATTCTGTGTTTAATTTTCTCCCGAGTATCATTTATATTTGTTACTGTTGCTCCCAGGTATTTGAATTTTTCCACCTCTTCAAAGGATAAATTTCCAATTTTTATATTTCCATATCGTACAATATTCTCGTCACGAGACATAATCATATACTTTGTCTTTTCGGGATTTACTTCCAAACCTATCTCTTTACTTGCTTCAAGTAAAATTCCCGTATTTTCCCTAATCGTTTGTGGATTTTCTCCTAACATATTCACGTCATCCGCATAGACAAGAAGATGATGTGACCCGTTCAATTCCAAACCCTCTCTGTTATCCTGTACTTACATTTCTTTCTTTCGAAAATGTAAGAATTCACAGTCTCCCATGTACGGCTGCCATAGAAGGAATAGATGTGTTTTTTCTTCCTACTGAAAAATTTTATATTTTGCACATAGGAGTTACTGCAGGAACAACGATATATTCTAAAAGCTGGCAATTTGGTGTAACGCGAGGAACGGCGAGCCAGTAAATTTGTCTTCGCCAGGGTTATTACAAATTCACTGTCTCGAGTCTAATGGCATGCATTGTAACCATTCGACCACCAAAGACTACTTTAATATCATACGGGAATTATAGGGGCAGAAGCACAAAGTGGAAAATATTATTTCAATTTCAAAATAAAATGTGTCCCACACGGGGCGATTTAAGGAATAAGAAATAACATGTGATTACAATTCAAGGCATTTCGATCTCCTGTTATCGATATAAATATGAGAAGGTAATATAATCAGGCCCATTTCCATTCCAGTTTGTCTGCTGTGAGAATCCCAATTGCCATAAACAGAACGAAAGTTCATTAAAATATAGGAACGATTCTTGTTTTAACATA
Organism: Periplaneta americana; assembly: GCF_040183065.1. NCBI lineage: Eukaryota > Metazoa > Arthropoda > Insecta > Blattodea > Blattidae > Periplaneta > Periplaneta americana. The sequence continues at coordinate 129,819,243 of NC_091122.1, read as the reverse complement.
AGGCGCATCATAAAAATCAAGCACAAAAACTTTAAATTAGAAAGAGCTACACTTCTGGATATATCGATCGTTACAGCAACTTTCATAAAGATTACCGTGGCCCACCGGACTAAATATATTAAAGACGGAGAAGGGAAAGAGGAAGAAAAACTCCAGTAGGCAACTGAAGGCACTGATCAAATTGTCTAATAAATCCAGGAAACATTCCACAACAATTTTCCCCCAGCCACAATGACCGTTTATCATTTCTTATATCTTGGTGGGGGGAGGGAGGAGGAAGAAACTATTCCAGTACACTAAACAGACCGCAATAGTTGCTAAGGAACGGCGGCCATTTCAGCTGGAGCAGGAACTCGATGAAACCGCACAACGATCCACTTTTCTGGGTCTGATGACAAATGTAAAAGCACCATTGTCACAAATGCACCCGACGGTGCTTCTGTCTTCAATGCAGCACTCAACCCCCGGGCTTTACATACAGTTTCAAAAAAATACACAAGACTATAAAATGTAATGTCATATCCCGCACATAACAACTTGTAATCCGATTGGTGGACTTCTTTTGAATCTCTTTGGAAACGTCGTTAAAGTTATGGTTGAAGTCGCGTGTTTTAATGACTATGAGAACTTCAGAGATGATAATTATATTAGCGCGGAAAGGGAGTGGCGGAACGTAAAAGTTTCTTTTCTACCAACTTTCCAGAATTTAGAATTTTCCCCCCTTTCTGGGCAATTTTAACATTATGTATGTATGTATGTATGTATGTATGGGCTATTCCATCTCAAATCGACCGAAATAGAGAGAAAATTGACCTTGCAATTTTTAAATACAATGAAACTTTTTCTGTCTGTTGACAACTGTGATACAATGCTTTGTGCAAAGTTTGAGGCATCAGAACTTCATAGTGTTTGAATTAAAAATATTTAAATTTATCGTATTTTCATAAAATTAGCAACTTTAAACTGTTGTGGCTCCGAAATCCTTTCACCCAATGATCAAAGTCATGGTTTATTTTGATGGTGAGAAATTAAAGTTTATATTGACATGTAAACAATTTTTCTTACTTTTTTTATGGAAATGGAGAAATTTAGATTTTTCTTCATTAAGACGCCTTTGCCCACGAAAAAAATATTTTTAAAATGTATGGTTAGATTCCGCATTAAAAGTACAAATAAACACATATTTTTTACTGGTGCACCGTTAATAAGACAGTATTGAAAATATCAAATAAAGAAAATAAATAGTACGCGCGTGAACTGACCAGCTGACTGTGAGGCGGGAGCTAGCCGAGGCAAGCAAGGCCAGGAGACATAAACACGTGATGTTTCGTCTAGTAGCGCATAGCTGGGCTAGCTTTATCACAAGTTTTCATAAACACAGGAGTAAAATGACGCCCAACGCTCGCTTACCTGCAGCTCTCGGCCAGTGCGTGCGGTACTGCGCCGTTCAAGTCTAGGCGTGTGAAAATAATTTATTTAATACCCTCGAAACTTATTGCCGAGCCACTAAGCAAACAATGCCGAATTCCTCTTGATAATGCAAAGTTTTTTCTCAATATTTTTTACATCTTTACAAATTGGCAAAAAGCCTAAAAGTAAGTAAAATCAGATTATCTGTCTCTCTGTATACAATAAAAACAAGGATTACTTCTTAGCATAACCTACCTAATGTCAGCTTCAAAATGAGCTCCCGTTCAATGTTCTGCAGTAAATGGTTCCAGAGTTCTGAGCGCTGAAAGAGGCTTGTTTTTATAAAATACGCTAAATTTGTCGCTCAGTAGTACGAAAACCGTCTGACTTTCGATAGTATATTTTTGAAAAAGCACTTCCCTCAGCACCTTGTATAAATAGGGAAAAAATTAGAGTATTAAAAAAATGCGAGGTTTTTTTTACTGATCGATTTCATATGGAATAGCCCGTATGTATGTATGTATGTATGTATGTATGTATGTATGTATGTATGTATGTATGTATGTATGTATGTATGTATGCTTGTCTACTATGTAGTTTGTCCTACTGTCTGCCTATCTATCCATGTTTCCGCCTCCTTGTCTACATATCTACTTAATCTATGTTCCTATCAACACACCTACTCATACATGCATCCATCCAGCCAGTCGGCCTCGGTAGCCCAGTTGATATAGCGCTTGCCTTCTGTGCTCGAGGTTGCGGGTTCAGTCCCGGCCCAGGTCGATGGAATTTAAGTGTGCTTAAATGCGACAGGCTTATATCAGTAGATTTACTGGCATGTAAAGGAACTCCTGCGGGATAAAATTCCGGCACACCGGCGACGCTGATATAACCTCGGCAGTTACGAGCGTCGTTAAATAAACCATAACTTATAACTTAAACTCCATTCATCTATCCATCCATCCATCATTGTGTCTGTCATTTGTTTCAATTTTTGTATCCTTTTACATCCTATAGTCTCTCTATAGTATTGAGTCCTTTTCTTTAGTCCCGCCTATTGTACAAGTTTTTCAACCTAAAATTCATTGACCACATTGTCGAACTTTGTGACGTGTCGATATAACGTCATACACGACAAGACACATCATTAGCTTTTATTTTTAATTGGTTTGAGATGGGCAGGGCACGTATGGGCGAATCTAGAAATGCATATAGATTGTTTGTTGGGAGGCCGAAGGGAAAAATACCTTTGGGGAGGCCGAGAAGTAGATGGGAGGATAATATTAAAATGGATTTGAGGGAGATGGGATATGATGATAGACTGGATTAATCTTGCACAGTATAGGGACCGATGGCGGGCTTATGTAAGAGCGGAAATGAACCTTCGGGTTCCTTAAAAACCAGTAAGTAAGTAAGTAATTGGTTATTTTATGGTGCTTTATGAACTGCCAAGTTTATCTAGGGTCTGAATGAAATGACGGTGATAATGTCAGCGAAATGAATTCAGGGTCCGGCGCCGAAAGTTACCCAGCATTTTCTCTTAATGGGATGAGGAAAACTCCGGAAAAAATCTCAACCAAGTAACTTGTCCCAACTAGGATTTGAAGTCGGGCCCGCTTGTTTTTACGGTCAGGCATGTTAACCAGACGCATCCTTAGAGGTAGTAGATTTTCGAAATGGCGATGATTGCGAAATGTGCTTAAATGATGTCAGGAGAAGTAATTTTATGTTCAAAAACATGTTAAGCATATTACTGCAGTGTTTAATTAAATCCGTGATAAATTGCGAAATGTAGTAGAAAATGCGTGTGTTTCTGCGAAATAAGAGCGAAATTACATTTAATGAGACATTTTTGTTTTGATAATCAAAATTTATTTAAATGTCCCGAGACACATACAGCTTCTTGCATTTTTTTTTTTAAATAGTTTTGGTCGCCATTCCATGTTAGATTTTACAGTATGAATAACACGATAATGTGACCTGATGCCCTGTTTGTTGTTAACCTGTATAGTTATCTATAGTTTTCAATTAATCTTTCTGGTGCTAATCGTAGATTATTGGCTGCTTGTGCGATCTCTTTACGTCCAGTATTCGCTCACAAATTAGAATGTGATACCAGGTGATTATGGTTAAGAAGAAGGTCGGTGTAAATCACACCTTTTGGCATGTTTCTTAATATTAATAATTTCATTGTAATTGTATATGTTCTTTCACGTAATTACTTTTAAAAATTTTAACTGGAAAATCTAGAAAATGCATGTGTTAATATACAGAGTGTTTCCGAGATGCTGTTACAAATTTTCAGGGATGATGGCGAAGTGCACATGTATCAATTTGAGTTAAGGAACCCTGGTCCGGAAATGACTAAGTCGAAAGTTATAAGCAAAAATAGTTGTGTGGAAATGGAATTGTAATTTGGCACCACGTGCCCTCCTTTCCTTAACTTTTGGAACAGTCGTGAAAAAATGGTATGGGCCGGATATCTCCTACGTGGGTACCTGCCCCGATACAATCTGTGAGCTTGTCTACTGTACCCATTGGCTCATCCGTATTCGAAAATCAGGTCTGCTTATTCCGCTGTCGTGTACTCCATTTCACTAGGACTGATCGACTGGACACTGCAACTTGTACACATACACTGCTGTCTACAGACGTGCATATCAGGACCGACCATGTCCGTTACACATTACACTATCTGCATTGCTTTAGTGTAGTTTCCTGTCCCCATCCCTCAGACAGCGCACTGAATGGGATACTGTAAGTAGACAACGTAAACAACGTCAGATGAATACAGAATGTGTAAGATGTACAGATAAATACACATAAATAAAGTGTACAGAGGAATAAAATTATTTCATTTCCACAGAACTATTTTTGCTTGTAACTTTCGACTCGGTAATTTCCGGACCAAGGTTCCTTATCTCAAATTGATACATGTGCCCTTCGCCATCATACCTGAAAGTTTGTGACACCATCTTGGAAACACCCTATATTAATGGCCTTTAATTTGTGCCATCAAATTTTCCATCCCACAACGCTACGAAATGTTAAATTCCAACATTGAAAGTGTGATAAAATGCTAAATCTGATATTTAAAGTGCTAAATTTTAAATATAAGTTGCTAATCTACCATCTCTACACATCATATAGCATACGAACAAACATTTACTATCTAAAGTTTTGGCTCTATGTGAAAATTTATCTCCTAATTGACCAGTGACTCTCAGCATTCAAGTAAAAGTTGTTGAAAGTTTAGGATTTTTAACCTGTGCTGTATGGTCATTGACATTTCTTCGGACGAATGGTTAGTGCATTTTCCACGTCGGAGATGCACGTTCTGATCTTGCTGAATTCAAGTGAAATTTTTATACTGTCAGCTCGCTCCATTCTTTACTTTTTCTTGTAAATAGTTTCGCCTGTTTTTGTCTCGTAAGAGTAAGGACTTTGCGCAGTGGAGAATTTGCATGTAGTATTGTTCTTTGTCGTTGAGTGGCATTCCAGCTTTTCAGAAAATTGCAAATTTTGCTAAACCAGTTCTTGCCTGTCATTAACCCCGTATTCCCACGAAGAAAGGGAGAAGTTTGCCGTAATGCTGCTGTATTTCATGTGCTGAGTGTTCTGTTTTAGTAACAGATTTGATTACGATAAACGTGAAATGCATTGCTTTCTGCTTTCTCGTTTATACAATCATTTTTATATCGTCTCATTTCATGCGATATTTTCTGACATTGCCCTCGAGCTCAGTAGAAGTCCTTCACCGAGATACTTTGTCTTGTCTATGTCTCTCTCCATCTTCTGCTTTGTTAACTACTAGGCGACAACGGAGCGTCGTGAAATAAGAACTGCAGAGAATATACAGGGACATCATTTTATTTTTACTTCAATTTTTATTGTACCTGAGTTTTTGAATGTACTTCACTCCCACCCCTTCTACTAAGGAAGTTCCAACTCCACACAGAACCAAGACCGCAGATAGTAGGCAGTACTGAGTTACTGAGTATAGTACGTTCCAGAAATATGTTCGCGTTTTCCAGTGGCGAAAGAGCTTTCAATATTGAATCATATTTTCGCACAGGTACTGTCCGTTTGCCTACGTCGCATCCCGATTTCCCCCACCTGCTTCTGCTCGCCCCTCTGTAATAGCTGGGCTGTCTTAGCTCTTTTCTGAAAACATTAATTTCTCTTAGGAATTGGGCGTTTACGTAATATTATACAGCTGTTTAATTTAACTTAAATAAAAGGGCCTCGTTAAGTAATTAACTGTCACGTGATTTCCTCCCTTTCTACAATCCTGCGGCATAACCACTTGGACGGACAGTAGATAGCATGTCTGAGTAATTTTATATTTTCGGGTCGGGCAGAAGTGAAGATTGAATTTACAGTACGTAGAGTAGGTACAGAATTATTTCAACATGAGTTACTAGTACGAAGGACGAAACTGGCAATTGGAATTAGATGCAATAGTCTATAGTGCGATAATATGCACAAAAGAACTGAAGCCTGTATCGAAATGAACGGCCACCATTTTCAAAATTGTGTTTAAATATTCATATTATGATTATTTTTCAATTTAACTTCTTTCTCTATATTGTACGCTAATGTGCTGTAGACAGTATAATATACACTGCATAATGAATACGTTCGCACGGATAACTCACTTCGTGAGTAAAACACTTATTCTTAATACAGTACTGTACTTTGATTAAAGAAAAACCTAATGAAAATTATCAAACTCAAAATCGCGATATTTCCTAGTTTACGTAAATGGATGAACTACTTTTCTTCCATCCTATACCTAGCAGAGTGATTTGTGTTTTACGCCAGTATCATCGAACTCCAGTCTTGGAGGGGGAAGCAAGCGGTGTTTCCGATTCTCTAAAGGTATAGACAGGTTAATATTAAAAATGTTAGTAAAAATAAAATGATGTCCCTGTACTATACCGAATGAACAAGAAGAAATTGATACTATATACCTTAGAACCAGGTTAGGGCACGTCTGACCCTCGGAGCCTAGGGCTCAATAAAGACCATTAATATGACCCTTACCGGGGCCAGATACGTCATAATGTCATTGTCTTCTTTCTCTGTTTACCACGACCTAGTAGTAAATAACACTGAACAACAAATTTTTATTTTTTGTCTTACTCCGAAATAAAAATAGGTGAATATTACTAGTATGTGTGCCCTACATCTGAATTTAAAATCCAAATTACCCCATCACGTACCATTTTCCTAGGAAAATGAATTGAATTTTTTTATGACAAAACTTATTTGTTTTCAATTTTTCACTGCTACTTATAAAATTACAACACATTAGGAATTCAGAATTCCTCATGATATTTGAAAAATGTGTATTGGATATAAAAATGATGTTACATAGTTTAAAACACAACAATAAAAATATTTCATGCGCATAATGAGAAAAATCTCGGAATTTGAACTTACATATAAAATAATTTTCTGGATGACTTCTCTTTATAACTAGACCCGGGACTGTATTTTAGAAGGAGCCAACAATAGTCTGTAAGCATGCTGGATGATGATGTTCCTTTATATCGCTTTTCCATTTCAGATATTTCTTGATGAAATCTTTCCCCATTGTCGTCGCTTACCGCTTCAAAGTTAGGAGGAAAGAAATCCAAATAAGAATGTAAAAAGTGTATTTTGAGAGACATATTACACTCCATTTTGTCATATGCACTTAACATGGTTTCCACAACATGTTCTATGTAGTTCTCTGTCCTAGAATTTCCAAGAAAATTTAAGCAAACATCTTTGAAAGCGCCATGCCATTCTTTCTGCAACGGAAAGTTTTTCTTCAAACAAAGGGTGAGCCATAACTTTGTGAATTTGTGGAGCGATGAAAATGCACTCTTTTAATTTGCCTTCACTAAAACTGGTAAACTTTTCCTTTGAATACTAAAACCACACCCTTGTTTGTTCATTGCATAGACCTCACTTTGAACTGTTATGAAATTTACTAAATAGAAGGGACCAGTATCTGTTTATTTATTATAAGTACAAAAGAACATGCCAACAACCATAAGAAACCGAAAATAAGTCATAAACTCGTAAAATGCATTAGCTTTTGTTTTGGTTTATATCCCCAACCCGCATCAGATGTTTCCTGGGGTAGCGCTTATCGGAAAGTGAAATCATAGTAGCCTATATCTTAAAAACCATACAAATAGGAATAAAAAAAGCATTATCGGATTCAGCGCACATCAAACCATAAGGGACACATTGTTTTAAGTCGGAGCAAAATTCTTGTTGTTCAGTGTAATCAACACAAGAAGAAGTAGTGGCAGAATTTCAGTAAGCTTATGCACCACTGCAATACGATGGAAAGAAAGGAAACAAGGACACTCAAAGAAGAATAGGACGTGATTTATATCCATTTTGCATACAAAGACGAGTATTAATCGAGTAATATACAATGAAATGTTGTCCATCGTAACGTTTGCGTTAATAAATGAATCGCTCCATACAGAAAGGGCTTTAGTCCATTAGACCTAGTTTTGAGAAAACTAAAGAAAACATTCTGTAAATGCCTACTCTATTCCTTTCTGCATAGAACTCTGAGCCCTGACGCTTCAGTTTCTATCTTTCCAAACATTGGACTGAATATCTTTCTGCACAGGCCGATGGAGCCACCCATAAATATATGATTTCCATCTATATCTCGTTTTTTTTAATTTGTGACTGAAGCCCTTTCTGTATGGACCGATTCAAATATGAGATTAATAAATATCAATGTAGTTGAGAATGAGGTTTAGAGTAATAAATATCAGTTCAGTTGAGAATAAGGTTTACGTTAATAAATTCCAGTACAGTTGAGAATAAGATTTACATTAATAAATATCAGTATACAGTAGTTGAGAATGAGATTTACGTTAATAAATATCAGTTCAGTTGAGAATGAGGTTTACGTTAATAAATATCAATATAGTTGAGAATAAGATTTACATTAATAAATATTTGTATAGTTGAGAATGAGGTTTACGTTAATAAATATGAGTAAAGTTGAGCATGAGATTTATAGTTGAGAATGAGGTTTACGTTAATATCAGTATATTTGAGAATGAGATTTACGTTAATAAAAACATCAGTATAGTTGAAAATGAGATTTACGTTAATAAATATCAGTATAATTGATAATGAGGTTTACGTTGATAAATATAAGTATATTGAGAATGAGGTTTATGTTAATAAATATCAGTATATTTGGGAATGAGATTTACATTAAAAAATATCAATACATTGTAGTTCAGAAAGAAGTTTATATTAATATCAGTATAGTTGAGAATGAGATTTACGTTAATAATAATATCAGTATAGTTGAAAATGAGATTTACGTTAATAAATATCAGTATAATTGATAATGAGGTTTACGTTAATAAATATAAGTATATTGAGAATGAGGTTTATGTTAATAAAGATCAGTATATTTGGGAATGAGATTTACATGAAAAAATATCAATACATTGTAGTTCAGAAAGAAGTTTATATTAATAAATATCAGTATATTTGAGAATGAGATTTACATTAATAAATATCAGAATAGTTGAGAATGATATTTACGTTAATAAAAATATCAGTACAGTTGAGAATGAGTATTACGTTTAATAAATATCAATATATTTGAGAATGAGGTTTACGTTAATAAATGTCAGTATAGTTGAGAATGAGGTTTTGTGTAATAGTCTTATTATAAAAAAGTGAAACTTAACGAAATTCACATCAACACGATAATTTATTACCGCAAATTCAAAATTCCTCTTTTCTTGTTTTGAACCTGCGTCTGTCCTTTTGAAAAGCCCATTGATTAGCCGGCCATTTGGCTCTCCGTGCGCCCTTGTAAGACTACCATGCAATTTTCATGTGCGCAGTCTGTACAGCCTTACTTAATCTCCTCGGAATCTGAGCACATAATATCCACGATTGTAATAGGCTGTGCCAGTATCAAGGGACATTTCGTAATGTGTATCATCAATGGCGTAATCATATCCTGCACGCTGGGGAATTCATTACATCTACATCGCGTTTGATGGCATCATAGTCCATGAACGTTGAATTCGATTACCAATATCTCCTGATTCGGTGCTACTTTTAAAATTATGACAACTTCCACAATTCCTGGCTCTGCCTTTGTATAGAAACAGAGTCATAGGAGAATATTTTAATATTTACTGTAGGCTATTTCGTAATTATGCTCTCCCTTATATAGTCTCAATGAAGACCCACAACAACCTGTTTCCACTTGTGACAAAGAAAATATAAAATCTCTCTATTCAATACACGTGAGATCATCAGTGTGGTTTTACTCGTAATAGATCAACTATTGATCAGGTATTTTGTATTCGACAGATAATGGAGAAAAAATGGGAGTATAAGGGTACAGTACATCAGTTATTCATAGATTTCAAAAAGGCATATGACTCGGCTAAGAGAGAAGTTTTATAAGATATTCTTATTGTATTTGGTATTCCCAAGAAACTAGTTCGATTAATTATTAAAATGTGTCTCAGTGAAACGTACCCACAGTAGAGTCCGTATAGTTCAATCTCTGTAAGATGCGTTTCCAATTCACTGTGGGCTAAAGCAAGGAGATGCACTATCACCTTTACTTTTTAACTTCGCTCTAGAATATGCCATTAGGAAAGTCCAAGATAACAGAGAGGGTTTGGAATTGAACGGGTTGCATCAGCTGCTTGTCTATGCGGATGATGTGAATATATTAGGAGAAAATCCACAAACGATTAGGGAAAATACGGGAATTTTACTTGAAGCAAGTAAAGAGATAAGTTTGGAAGTAAATCCCGAAAAGACGAAGTATATGATTATGTCTCGTGACGAGAATATTGTACGAAATGGAAATGTAAAAATTGGAATTTATCCTTTGAAGAGGTGGAAAAATTCGAATACCTGGGAGCAACAGTAACAAATATAAATGATACTCGGGAGGAAATTAAACACAGAATAAATATGGAAAATGCCTGTTATTATTCGATTGAGAAGCTTTTGTCATCCAGTCTACTGTCAAAAAAACTGAAAGTTAGAATTTATAAAACAGTTATATTATCGGTTATTCTTTATGGTTGTGGAACTTGGACTCTCACTTTGAGAGAGGAACATAGGTTAAGTGTGTTTGAAAATAAGGTGCTTAGGAAAATATTTGGAGCTACGAAGGATGAAGTTACAGGAGAATGGAGAAAGTTGCACAACACAGAACTGCACGCATTGTATTCTTCACCTGACATAATTAGGAACATAAAATCCAGACATTTGAGTTGGACAGAGCATATAGCACGTATAGGCAAATCCAGAAATGCATATAGAGTGTTAGTTGGGCGGGCTTGTGTGAGGGCGCCAATGAACCTCCGGGTTCCTTAAAAGCCATAAGTAAGAAAGTAAGTATTCATTACATGTGATCTGATGTGATATTCCGTATCCATTTATCTGTTTTTACGTTAAATGTATGCGACTATGCATTTCGCCACCGGTGTGATCCAAGAGTAAGAAGCTGACGTGTGCTTCCTGGCTGCTCTCGGGTGTGGGTTTCAAACCCTCTTAAACTGATTATCTGGTTGGATTTTTCCGACTTTTTTACCAGAAGATAGGCGAATTGCGGGTAATAGCGTGTCGAATCTTTGAATTAATTTCTGTGAAATTACAATGTCGCTATTACAAATTCCATCGATGCTAAATGATCACACAGTTGATATAGCGTCAATAAATTACCAATTAAATACAGAGACATGAATTCAAGGTGGAAAGAACACATCTGGCAAGGGGAGGTCACGATTTAGAATGACGGCAATCCAATGAAACTCGTAAAATTCTAGTTTCCAGCGTGTTTTTCATAGGCGGTCAAACATTTGCCAGAAAAAGAGCGACAAGGAATTTGAGGAAATCCGTATCATTGGGTGTAACGTATATACAGGCATTAGGGTAATGGAATTAGGATAAATAAATACAAATTCCTATAAGATTTAAGGGGTTAAGTACAGCTTACAGCAGTAACATTTTTGGAAATATTCAACATTTTTTTCCTCCATTACTGTATCTTGTACAATAATGAAAATTGATATGTGTAAAACACTATCCTTCTGCTATATGAAAAAAAAATATTTTTACGATTTAAAAAAATTATATATATATATATATATATATATATATATATATATTTTTTTCAGAATTCATAACGCTGGTAGTTCATTGTGCAGTGATGATGCGTTTCCCTCATAACTCATAAACTTGTTAACTTTTTAATGTTCTCTCTCTTTTATTTTATTGCTAAAACTCATGTTTACAATATCATACATGCTCTTTCAACTATATTCCTTGATAAATAATATATGTTTTTTATTTTGTGTTAGAAGGAAATACTGATATTTGACAATTTTTTAATGAATTTATTTTTTTTATCAAACAATCTATTAAAGGCAGAGAATTGATCTTGCATCATATTGTAGATACACCATGCATAAATACACATAAAAAATGTCATTACAAAATGTTGGATAGTTTTTTAGTTACGTGGGAAACGCTTCAACACTGCACAGTGAACTGAATTTTGGGGGGAGGGGAAGTAAATATTTTGTTTTAAATCGTAAAAATATTTTTTTTTTTCATGCAGCAGAAGGTCAGTGTTTTATACATACTAATTTTAATTATTTTACAAGATACAGTAATGGAGGAAAAAATGTTGAATATTTCCAAAATTTTACTGCTGTAAGCTGTACCTAACCTCTTAGGGCCTAAGTATGTCTAATGAATGGAATGAAATGAACTATAAGAGTCAGTCCTGGAATAATAATAATAATAATAATAATAATAATAATAATAATAATAAATTCTTCCAACTAGGTTATGTGTACCTTAAACCAGGGTTACTTTGACCCACTGAAATACATTTTAAAATGTTCTTTTGCTGATTTCTTGTAAAAATTTCGGAGATAAAGCTCCAAATTTCATATGCGAGTGCGGGAACATTTTCTAAAAGCATTTCAACAATCATAATAGTCACTGATAATAGTACATGTGATAAAACTTAGTTCAAAGCTGTGAGCAAAAGTTACCTGGCACATGGGGTTACTTTGAGCCACCTATGTTTTCTCATATACAGTATAGGCCTAACCATAGTAAAATTAAGCTCGGCTAATGTAATACAACACCTGGGAAATTAAACTACAGACTGGCAGTAATATTCTTCAAAATAAGTCTGTCTGAAACATGAAAGATATTTATTTTTAGACAAATATTTAAACCTTTCCTATGTTTTTTGCTAGAAATTATTGTTTACAAGTAATGTTTACAATATAATGTCTAAAATGGTATGGCACGAGATACATTATATTGATACGACTGGAAAACAAAATAAAGAAAACAAAACTACGGATCTTTTGTATTCAGTTGACGCCTTGAAGACTGAGAAAACCGCTCAATTGTTTTTGGGAGGGGGGAGGGTTATTTTCTTTTCCATTGGTAAAATAAAATGTTCTTCTGTTGAGGTCGTACCCACTACCGATCAGTCGGACTTGCATGCATATGATCAGCATAAATTCCATTTTCGTGATAACAGCTGGATATAACTGGCTTTTCCAAGTTACACAAAGTTTTCAACAGCCAATGACTGAGTGTTTTAATTTCAATGGTCTGACATGGCCTGCAAACAGTTACAACAAAAGAAAATTTAGAAGTGTCTTATACAAATTTTGGCCACTCGACCGCAATTACAAGGCCGTCCAGAAAGTGATTCTCCCTTGGGCCGTTTACAGAAAAAACACAATTGAATGGAAAGATTTATAGAAACAGATATAGCATTTGTTGCGCTGTTTGACAACATATCCCCCAGTGGAATTAAGATATTTGTCATACCATGAGATCAATTTTTGTATCCTTGTGTCGTAGAAGTCAGCCGCCTGGGATCGGAACCAGCGTTTGACAGCCTTCTGCACCTCTCTGTCCGGTGGGGAACATGTTGAAAAATAGCTCAAGAATTGAAGGGTTCAGAACCATGGTGGGCTAAGCGCCATTTACTAAACCCGTAGAAAACAAGGGTTAAAATGAAGTTATTACCATAATTCAATTTAAACATATAGCAAGCAATATAAAGTGAGCTATGGTATTTACTTAACTTTAACCCTTGCTTTCTCCGTTTTTAGTAAATGGCACTTGACCCACTATGGCTCTAAACTCTTCAATTGCTGTGTCTGTTCCAATAAATTTTTTCCGATGAACTTGTGTTTTCTTTTTGTTAATATCCCTTGGCGAAATTATTTTTTTCACAGCCCTCATAATTGCGGTCGAATGGCCAAAATTTGTATAAGCACTTCTTTTGACATTATAATAACATTTTTATCTGCTCCCATCAGAATGTTTGCTTGTGAGAACTGCTGAAAGGTGGTAAAAAGTTAGAGAAGAATGCGATGGTGGTTCAGATTAGTAAACAGGCTGAAAGAATCTAACTAAACCCCAGCTTTATAAACCGTAAGTCCGTAAGCATTTTTCTGACTTTTCCTCCTTACATTCAAAACGAAATCTGGAGCAAACGTTCAGAAGAAGTACTAATAAGTTGATATTACGAATAGCTGCTATTGATTGTAAATAAGAATCCCGTCTTTTGCCTTAAAATATACGCAGTAGAAGATTAGTAGTACTATTTAATTTTACTTAATTATGACTTTTTAGAAGTATAATAAGCCATTTCCTACTTGCGTAATGTCACACTGATCCTTCTCAACCTTTCCGCTCTGAAACCAGTAAGTCACTGTGTCGTGTCATATTATCTCTCATAAACGCTGCAACATCGGGGAGAATTGCAGTTTTCCCATGTTAAGTGCTTTACGACACATCAAGGAAATGATGAAGATGTCACTCTAATAAGCCGGCAACATCACGTTAATGAGAGCAGGTTTCTGACATCTGCGACATTAAGAGGCAGGTTATCTCCAAGTAATTCGATTTCACCTGTTATTATTCGTACATTATGACTACATTGCCGCCACATCTTGTCGTAAAAAGACCCTGTTGTCCAAAAGATACTTAAAAGTTTACTTTACATATGAATAATTTTATGTACAGAAAAAGCGAATCATCTCAAAAAGTGAGACGAGACAAAGACCTGGAATTTTAAAATTCCGGCTCATATTTTTTGTGAGACTTGTGCGCTCACATCAACACAGGAACGAAGAAAAGAATCTGCTGAGATGAGACTCATAAGATATAGGCCCGGTTTCTTCAATCTTTGTTAAAATATAACAGTGTGTTATTCTAGTTTAACTGTAAACTTAACAGTTGAAGCATTTCTTCAACTCCTGTTAGTACTAACAGGCTGATAAAACCCATGTTAATTAACTGCTCAATTTCATGCAGTTAAATCATTTAACTCTCTGTTAGGATAGAAGTATTCAATATTGCTGGTGCGTTAGATGCTGAACTTCTATATTTTGATTATTCAGAAAATAATATCCATGAATACATAAACAGATCGGATGATTTCTGTGATTTGACAGAACAGAAGTTGATACAAAAATATAGGCTATTTTCTGCCAAGCCTCACTTTTCGCTTTCAACGTAGATCCGTTTGCTTATTTATTCTCAATAATTGGTTTATACTGAGAAATTGTTTCCAGCAGAAGGCTTCTCTCGAAGAAAGAGAAATTAGTCCAATGAATTCTTTTTGTTCCAGTGTTTTCTATTTCACAACAGCAATACCAACACTGTAATACGCCGCTCCATGCTACTGTGATACAGACGATGGAAAGAAACCTGAGAGAATAGAAAGACTTCTATTCTCTCTGAATCAAAGAACGGAAACAAGCGAGAATCGCAACTGTCAGAGCTCAGAAAACAGAATTGAGCCTATACTTGTTTATAGGTTATGGTTAAATTCTAGAATCTCTGGCCTTAACAGAGTATTAACAAACAGAATGTTAAAATGTTAAATGTAAAGTTGAAGAAACGCAATATTTTTAACAGCACTTTATACTTTCAACTTACAGTTAAGTAACGCTATATTAGGTGCATTTTAACAAAGGATGAAGAAACCGAGCCAAAAGCTTATAACGAGATAGATTAATGGATAATAAACCTGACAAAGAAATTCGAGAAGAATTACATTTAAATAGTCTCAATTCCGTTAATGAAGGAAAAGGGTTGGATGGCAAAAAAAGTCGGACGTATGATTCGAATTGAATTGTTTTAACATACTCTTACAAATTTTGAAATAGACGACATTAAGCAATAAAACTCGTAAAACCGTAACAGGCCTCACGGCTTAAACTATGTTCTTAATAATAATAATAATAATAATAATAATAATAATAATAATAATAATTGCGTGAAATAAACTTTTTCTTCTAGATATTACTTTGACATTGACCGTAGTAACTAGAGCCCGCATGTTTAGGCATTTATTTTTGTTAAAATAGGCAGGCATGCAGGCACTAAAATAGTAAAAATAGGCAGTGAAATAGGCATTTATTATTCATGGAAACACAAAAAATAGACAAATACTCAATAAACTAGCCCATACGGTACTCACTTTCCTTGGTTACATGTCACAACAAGATGCTTTTTTAAGTTGTCAACTGTCATAGTGAGCCGCCTGTCAGAGAGAACGTTTTTCACGGTGGAAAAAAGATCTTTCTACTTCTATTGAAGTGATTGGAGCAAACGTAAAACAACTTATTTCAGAAGGGCTGTCTCTACTTTCTTTCAGAGATCGGGAAAAACCGACTGTATATTGTCTCAAAAAGAGGGGTGTGAGAAGGGATTAGAGACTTCAAAGTACGCATGACTTGTGCGTGCAAGCGACAACAGTAACGGGACCGGAGACTTGCTTTTAATACTTCCCTTATCCCCTTTCTTTCGCTAGTAAACCCCGAAGGACCTGAGCACTGAGAGTTATACTGTTCAAACATCTTTAAGTGACATAAAATCGGTAGAGGAGAAAAGTTTACGACTTCATGGAAACATATGTATTGCTGGAGAGTAAGATTCTGAGCAAATATTTGTGTGAGGTGAATATATATTTTTAATTTGTACAACCGTTCTTTTTTGTTTTTTTGATATAATTTATGTGCGGTTTATTTTAAATGCATTAAAAATATAGAAAATATACAATAACGACGTAAAAAGGTTAAAAAAAGGTATTTAACCTTAAAATAGGCAACGGGAGCTAAAATAGGCAAAAAAAAAGACAAAACGAAAATTGGGCCTATCGTCCCCAAATGTGTGGAAACGTGTTTCTCTCTAATAGGTCTTTCATACATACACTCAGTTTAAAAAAAGGCATTTTGCCTAACATCCGGGCTCTAGTAGTAACCTTCCTATAACTCGAAGTAGGCCTTCTCCAGAATCCTGATCTTGACTTCATGCCCATTTATATGTGAAATGTAGGGTTCTTATGTATTATCTCGCTGTGTGCATCGATTTCGTATGTCCTTGTGGATAATAAATGCGGTTTAAAGTAAATGGATGCGTCCTACATAGCAACTAGTAGCTTCCGATTCCAGCCAGGTAATACTTTTCGGTGAAGCATATGGTCATTGAGCATTCTGACAATCTTCATGTGGGAGTTTCCGAGCCCCGTCTGTCAGTTTAGATTATGTATCACTTGTGGGATGATACTGATAACGGCTTGAGTGCGCTTGAAGACCGACTGTTGCACGATAAAATCGAGTTGCCAGGCTATTCCATTTGGTTCTTAACGAATATTAGCATTAAAGCGTATTGAAGTAGTCCTTATATTTGTGGAAAACATTCTGTACTTCCACGCATCATATTTTGTAACTGAACGTATATTATTGATCAATGGTCAGTTCTCTGCTAAAGCTGGAAGCGTTTCTGTGTAGCTCATCTAGCTGATCCGTCTTCGATTTCCAGCAGCAAGTGAAGCATAATTTAAGAGTGGACATAAAAAGACTGTAAATGCCAAGGAGAAAAAAACTTAGAAAACTTGACTTTCTTGTGCAACTAGTAGGCTTAATGTATATTTTATTATACATTTTTGCAGAACTATGGGGGAAGCTAGGTTCTAAATAAAATTACAATTGAACTTATTCTTTCCTTACTGAATTGAGACAGGGACGTAGATTATTTTGGATAAAGATAATTTTCAAAGATATTGGCACTTATATATATAAATGACTCAGGAGGAAATTAAACGCAGAATAAATATGGGAAATGTCTGTTATTATTCTGTTGAGAAGCTTTTTTCATCTAGTCTGCTGTCAAAAAATCTGAAAGTTAGAATTTATAAAAGTGTTATATTACCGGTTCTGTATGGTTGTGAAACTTGGACTCTCACTTTGAGAGAGGAACAGAGATTAAGGGTGTTAGAGAATAAAGTTCTTAGGAAAATATTTGGGACTAAGAGGGATGAAGTTACAGGAGAATGGATATTTTTTTATATTTATTCTATTATAGATCATAGACAAAGTACATACAAGTAATCAATTGAACTGTTACATTTACACACTTTATAATAATTTTTTACACAAAGATATAGTATTATTTAAATACAATTTCTACAATTTACATATTTAATAAACAAAATTTTTTTTGTTTTATCTTGCACTTGCTTTTAGTTTTGTGCAAGACTTAACTCATTCTAGTATGTAGTTACAATCAGTATTTTTTCACCTTCCTATTTCTTTATTATTTATATATTTTCTTCTTTTTTTTCATTCAATTCTATTTCATTTATTCTTTCCGTTCTAATTTTTTTAGTCAAAAAAAGATATAAAACTAATTGCTTTTGCATATATATATATATATATATATATATATATATATATATATATATATATACAGGGTGTAACAACTTTAATGTTTAGAATTTCTGGAACATGTTCCCTGACACATTCTACGTTGATTAAACCTAACATACCTATATCCGAAATTAAGAGGTTACAGAGATAACAGAGCTGTAAAAAATAGAACTTCTTGCAGCTCCAAGCATTATACCGTTTATACAAGGCCTATTTTATGGCATTACTAAGTAGAGATACGTAAGAAACATTTGAAAAGCAGTGAATGAAGGAAATTTTACTTTTACGAGAAATTACATTAAAATTGTTTAGGTTGCTAAGGAAACGAAACAGACAACAGTTTAAAATAACAGTTGCGAGAAAAATAAATCGTATTGTGACTAGTCGTTTTATTGAGTTTGACCATTAAAACATGCCTTTTGTGTACACACATCAGGAATACGCCGACATAGTTTATGTGTATGGACTGTGTGATGGCAATGCAACAGCAGCTGTTTTGGCATATCAAGCACGGTTCCCAAATCGTAGGATTCCTAGTGCACAGGTATTTTCACGTGCCTATTGGCAAATTTCAAGAAGTACAGTGTTTGGAATCTTAAGGACATTTTTTTTTTCAACTTTGCATTGCTTCTTTCATACTCACAAGTAGTTGATATTAAAATGTAATATGGTAATAATAAAAATAATGACATAGACATGTCACTTTCGGAAATTGGTGTTACTTCTTTCAGTATTCAGCGATAAAATTAAACTAAAAAATTTAACTTTGGGGTACAAATACTCCAAACCTATAGAACTTTGGATATAGGTATGTTAGGTTTAATCGACGTAGAACGTGTCAGGGAACAGTTCCAGAAATTCTAAACATTAAAGTTGTTACACCCTGTATATATAAATCAAAGAATTTGGCTTAAAAACGACGACGAACTTAAAATATCTCGGAATAAATACAGGAGAATGGAGAAAGTTACACAACGCAGAACTGCACGTATTGTATTCTTCACCTGACATTATTAGGAACATTGACGATATATTTGAAATGTAACTGAGAGTAGTGGTTACTATTGATAGTGGTAGTATAATAAACACACATCCAATTTGATTTTCAACAATGCATTCTTGTTTAGAAAAGCAGTTAAATTTAAGCAAATTCATAATATTATAACGTGATTTCGGCATTACAATATAACTATGCAGCTACACACTTTCCTTTTACTCTCGCCTGGCCTTCTATGCCCAAGGTTGCGGGCTCGATCCCGAGCCAGGTCGATGGGATTTAAGTGTGCTTAAAAGCGACAGGCTCATGTCAGTAGATTTACTGGCATGTAAAACAACTTCTGCGGGACAAAATTCCGGCACATCCGGCGATGCAGTTGCGAGCGTCGTTGAATAAAACATAACATTTAACATTTCCTTCATGTGTTAAACATTTTTGATGCACCGATTCCTATAACAGTAATGAAAACACATCTAAATACGCGTCTTTCATGTTTTAAAACATTTTTGGCGTATGGATTCCTATCACAACAATGATAAGACATCTAATTAAAATAATACACTTCCTTCATGTGATAAACATTTTTGACGTACCGATTCCTATAACAGTATTGAAAACACATCTAATTAAAATAATACGCGTCTTTCATGTTTTAAAACATTTTTGGCGTATGGATTCCTATCACAACAATGAAAAGACATGTCATTAAAATAATACACGTCCTTCATGTGTTGAACATATTTGACGCACCGATTCCTATAACAACAATGAAAAAACATCTCATTAAATTAATACACGTCCTTCATGTGTTAAACATTTTTGGCGCATCGATTCCAATAACAACAATGAGAAGACGTCTCCTTTAAAATAATACACAGCTTTACGTATGTGATTCACTTTTATCTTGTTCTGTTTTTATTTTTTGTAGTACCGATTGACATTGAAACATCTCAAAAAACTCCACGAAAATAATACACGTCCTTCACGTACTGTGTGATTATGTAAGTTGGCTCCTTCTTGTAGTAACTATTGATATGACAACAATTAAAAGGCATTATAATATAGACCTACGTCCTTCACGAATGAAAGTATGCGACTGCTTCCATTTCATCTGACAACTTTGATTATACCACTGCTTCATTATTGTTTCAGTAGTTCAGAGGATATGATATATATATAAATGGGGAACATTTTACGATACGCCTTGGTCATACTCATATAGTTGAGAATGAAGTTTCTTCTTTGACGAACTTATGAGTCTCGACGTTACGTAAGTAAATGATTAATGAATAAATTAATTAATGTATGAGTGAATAATAAAGAAGTACATAAATTAATACATAAATAGAGTAAATACACAAATATATGTAAATACATAAATAATTAGGTCAATAAACATTTTTAAAAAGCTTGAAGTGCATTTAAAATTGTACGTATAGTTTTGCTGTACAATGTTTCATTTCTTAATCAGATGCTATATAGTTTATTTTATTTAGTATAATACATCTAAGGAACAAAATGTCTGTGATTGCTTCGATTTCCTCTGACACTTCGATTAAACCACTGCGCCATCTTTGTTTGAGTAGTTGAAAGGTAATAGAATAAATAGACCTAATTTACGTAACATTATTCTCAGTGTGTTAGACATGTATGAAATATTTCAAAGCTCTCAATTTCTTCATCTGAGGAAAAGATGATTAAGAGCTTCGGTCACATGGTTGAGAATGAAGTCTCCTCTTTGGCCAAAGTATCAGCATCGTCGTTGTAAACATAAAGCTATAGCACAGTCTAGTATATACGGTCACGAAGCTTGAGTTGTTGAGGGTACTAGAAACAATAGACTGTGCAGGTACTATTTCGCATTGTCTGTACTGAGGCGATAGTAGCGATCATAGTGGTTAGCAACTATCTATGGATGCATATTTACTACTTATAGAGCTTCGTGACTGTATATACTAGACTGTGGCTATAGTTGCATTTAAAGTTGTATAGGTTTGCTCTGTCTCTCTCATGGATCAGGATTCAATTTTTTACCCGATGCTAAGGGATTTTTTTTAATGGATATAACGTTTGAGGGACAAAAGTCCTGCGATTACACATTTCGATTTTCTCTGACACTTTCATTATACCACTACTCAATTATTGTTTAATAGTTGAGAGGTCATACAGTAAATAATTGCCGTTGCCTTATTCTGAGTGTTAGGTGTCTAGACCTACAAGCACGCGACCGTGAAGTACACAAAGTACGGCATTCAACGCGTCTGCAGTTTAGTTAGGCAGACTAAATATTGTATTTTGTTTTGTTATGTCTCTCTCTCTCTCTCTCTGTCCTTTTCTGTCTCGGTCACTCGTTGGTGTACGGGCTGACGGGAGTGGGGGATATTGTATTAGGTCTGGAAAGGGGGGTTGCCTTTAGGGGCTTTTAGGGAAAAATGTTTGATGGAGGGGTGGGAGTCAGCTGAGGGATGATTTTTAGGAGGGATGGAATCGTAGGGGGTGGGTGGGGAAATCGAACTGCCTCTCCCTCTCCATGCCCTTCAATATAGTCCCTTGTGAACACACAAGCACACTACCAGGGCCAACGCATTCATTGTATGAGGAAACACAATTTCCTGTATTATTATATACATGATACTGGCTACTGTACTGGGAAATGTCGGGAGAGAGAGAAATTTTCGCCAATATGCCAATTACAGCCTAATAAGTGGTGCGGGTGAGAGGGGTGGAGGGTGCAGCATATGAAGGGTGTGTTTTGGTACCCTGAGGGCGGGCAGACATTTCGTATATGTTGGGAGACTTTTTGTGTGTATGTACGGCGGGTGGACTAGGTTTCACTAACATGTATATCACTCATTGATGGCTCCGAATAGATTTGTCAATTTACGGTAGCGTCCATTTCTGCTCGGACTGACAGTCAATCAGACCAATTCAGTCGGAATGAGAGGACGGGACATACGACGGACAGATAGACAGAGTGGTGAGTGTGTTCAGTACGCTTGCTTAGTCTTTTGCAGGGAGGGGAAAAATATCGCCTATCCGAACGTAAACCATCGTAACCAACATCAGAGGAGAGACGGGTATCAGAACCGCAACCGTCTACGAATGCGTGCTAAATACACGGGATGTATATAATCTCAGACTCGCTTCTCATAGAATACAGTAGCATTGAGATTATCGCCGTAAATTCGTTCTCGAAAAATTTTGCCATTACGGAAACTATGATAATCGCATCATATAAATCCACGTTTTCATTGCAGTCCGTTCCGAAATTCAGTCTGTTCTGTTGCTTATAAACGTATTTATATTTTGTCTTTATACAGTCACGAAGCTCAGTACGTAGGGAATATGCATCCAGTGACAGTTGAACTTTAGTTGCTAGCCACTAGGATCGCTACTATCGCAGAGTGTATTGTTTCTAGTACTCCCAGTTGCTAACCGCTTGAAGCATTGTATCGCGAGAAATCCAAAAAAATCACCTCAAGCTTCGTGACTATGTATTACACTGTGGTGTAAAGGTCCAACAAAAGTAAATTTGGAAGTTTTTCGCTGAAATAAG
This sequence comes from Periplaneta americana, assembly GCF_040183065.1. Classification (NCBI taxonomy): domain Eukaryota; kingdom Metazoa; phylum Arthropoda; class Insecta; order Blattodea; family Blattidae; genus Periplaneta; species Periplaneta americana. Next base: position 129,796,502 of record NC_091122.1, on the reverse strand, counting down.
ACATGTGATGCCAAAAAGTTGTTTTGAGCAACCTTATATCCTTGTTCCTGCAATGGCTGAATGGTCTAGGTCTAGACCAAGGACGTTAACGTTCGTAAAACTTCGGAAAGAATCATTATACGATATTTCCCGCTCCTTAAACATTTATCATGTCGTAGTTCCTATGATAGTCAATCGCGCCGTATTTTTTTTTTAATCCATAGCCCATTGCCTAACTTAGAAAAGAAATCGAAATGAAAATCTTTTTTGACAAGTGAAGAAAATAATACTAACTTCGATGTGATCTGTTCTGAGTAGACCTTTACACCTTAAGAAGTTGGTAAGCGGCAAACTTTTTTATTTTTCACGTTAGATGAGGGTCAGAGCGAGAGAAATGTTGAGAAAGAATGGAAATTACTTTTAAAAGTGGTCGTTACTCAAAATCTTTATACTGGTGTCCGAATTACGGCGCGTTAAAGATGCGTTTTCGTTTGGCGAAGTAGTCAGGACTCAACCTTTTTGTCTGTTGGAATCTCAACGAAAAAGTCTTTCCTGAGCGTTCTTGTTCTTATGATTTAATATTTTATCCATGTTGAGCTCTTCTAAGTAGATGAATATCACCCACAGTGGTAAATCTCAAACGAAATGCTATATTTTAACACCGAATTAAGCCTACGGTAAACTTTGTTCGCGTCTACGTTATCCACCTAGTCCAGAGATAGCGGGTCCGTGTGAAAACTCTCTATTTATTATTTATTAATAATTCACATTAATTAGTGTAATACATACACTAAACTATATGTCCAAGTTATATACTATCATCAGTTTCAAATATACTTCTAATATTGATATTTATTTCTATTTCTCATCAGTCTTGTCTGGACATGGCGGATTTGATGCATTCCAGTTCAAATCTATCATTCCCATATCCAATACAAAGTAAATATAATTAACGTAATAGTTTCACCAGTACTAGCCTATGAACTACTTCTTAATTTTCCAGCTCTGCTAATAACAGTATAGTACCGGTATAATTGTATATCTACCATACTATACTATATATCACAACACGAATGCAGTAATAATAATAATACTAATAATAATAATAATAATAATAATAATAATAATACTATCATAATAAACTCACTTCACTGTATTTACCATTCCTAAACGTGCTAGTCTACTATTAGAATAATAGTAGGTGCGAAATCTAGGGAGTCGTGTAGGACTATTTTCAAAAAACTACAAATAATGCCCATGGCTTGTCAGTATATCTTTTCATTAATAGTCTTCCTCGTATGTAATCGTGAAAACTTTGTAACTAATTCAACAGTTCATAGCATAAATACACGTCAAAAAAATGACTTTCATACTCCATCGGCAAGTCTATCGTGCTATCAAAAAGGAGTGCGTTATATGGCAGTAAAAATTTTTAATAGCCTCCATATCGATATAAAAAATGAAACCCAAAACATAAAATTATTTAGGGCCAAATTAAAGAAGTATCTAATTTCTCACGCCTTCTATTCTGTAGGTGAATTCATGACATTCAGTAACACTTCATGAAATTGATACTAAAACTATGTGTTGTACTAGTAGACTATATTGTAAATCTCTTCTGTATATATTTCATCTAGACTGTGACTATAAATTAAGATTTTATAATAGTATTAAGTTTTTTGACTTGTTCCATATTCTAGCTGTAAGCATGTATGAATACCATGGAATGTTAATAAATACAATACAGTAGTCTATTATTCTATTTCATCTTTTCACTTGTTTACTAAACTGTTAACAAGTTACTAATCTCGCAACTCCTTGACTAATAGCTTTTGTAGAGTGAAGGATTCTTTCACATATCTCTCTTCAACTAGTTCTTTTATCTTTTTTTCCCCATCTAATTTTGACTCTGAACAGAAATTTACCTAAAAAAACTCTATTGTGTTTTGCGAAATGCGTAAATCACGAAATGAGAAGAATTTATCACCTCCGTAACATTTTATAAGTATTTATTGAGTAACATTTACCACAGACCACTGGCCTAGATTGGGCGTTGGCGAACTCGAATCGCGCGGTAAGTTTGAGCTTAGGCGTGAGTTTGAATCCCGATTAGACTGATTTCCTCCAGGTTCTTTCTGAGCTTTTCCTTTGACTGTAAGATAAATGCTCAGTAATTCCAGTGCAAATTGTCGAACTTGTATCAGCTAAATGCCAACTCTTCACAAAGTTTATCGACGGTATATTGTCGCGCATTTGATGTGTTCATTAAGTGAGTAATAGAAAATAATATTGGCCTACACGTTGTACATTTTTTTAAGAGAAAAGCTCCTTGATTGCGGTAATTTCCTTCTTTGTGCCCGTCATACAATTTGAAGCAGTTAGATGTAAATAATAGTGCAGCTATTATAAGAAAATGGAAGGCTGTGGCAGTGCGGTGAGCTGCCAGTGATCTGACCTCACTCACGCCGTGATCTCTCTTTTGAGGTGTGGGAAGGAGGGAATCTCACAGTTGAAGCAAGAAGGAGATTTATTTCTAATAAATACGTGCAGAAGTGGGGATAGGAGAAGTTTCCAACTTGACCTCCTGCCAGATTTCCCCTCACCTTGCGTTCCTCGTGTTTGTCTCGTTCGCCTGTCGCTAAGCTGGGATGTTTACTCTTATTTACTCCTCCCTTCCATTCTCACTCACTCATCCAAGAACGCGGAGAATATAATTTCTTACGTAGAAAATGTTCCATTCAGTTAAACTCGCTTTTAAACAAGTGTTTGTAGTATTAATTTCACTCCATTCTCTGTCTTACACAAAACAACATGTGATGAGGTGTCAAAGACCAAATACGCCTGGCACTTTAGTGCTACCAATCTTCAAGTAAGTCACTAGGCCTAATATTAATAAATGTAATATGTTTGGTTTGGAAGTAAATCCCGAAAAGACAAAGTATATGATTATGTCTCGTGACCAGAATATTGTACGAAATGGAAATATAAAAATTGGAGATTTATCCTTCGAAGAGGTGGAAAAATTCAAATATCTTGGAGCAACAGTAACAAATATAAATGACACTCGGGAGGAAATTAAACGCAGAATAAATATGGGAAATGCATGTTATTATTCGGTTGAGAAGCTCTTATCATCCAGTTTGCTGTCCAAAAATCTGAAAGTTAGAATTTATAAAACAGTTATATTACCGGTTCTTCTGTATGGTTGTGAAACTTGGACTCTCACTCTGAGAGAGGAACATAGGTTAAGGGTGTTTGAGAAGAAGGTGCTGAGGAAAATATTTGGGGCTAAGCGGGATGAAGTTACAGGAGAATGGAGAAAGTTACACTACACAGAACTGCACACATTGTATTGTTCACCTGACATAATTAGGAACATTAAATCCAGACGTTTGAGATGGGCAGGGCATGTAGCACGTATGGGCGAACCCAGAAATGCATATAGAGTGTTAGTTGGGAGACCGGAGGGAAAAAGACCTTTAGGGAGGCCGAGACGTAGATGGGAGGATAATATTAAAATGGATTTGAGGGAGGTGGGATATGATAATAGAGACTGGATTAATCTTGCACAGGATAGGGACCGCTGGCGGGCTTACGTGAGGGCGGCAATGAACCTTCGGGTTCCTTAAAAGCCATTTGTAAGTAAGTAAGTAATATGTTCATGACTTAAAACAATAACTTCACATACAACTTGCTACAATATACAGTGATAATTAAACTGCGGATTTTTAGGCACTAAAAACAGTTGAAATAGGCATTCAAAATTCGAAAATAGGCATTTAAAAAGGCACTAACAATTTCTAATTCTTAATGGCTAACACGACCATAGCATGGCATTATACACTAGTTTCTATAGTAATGCCATTATGGCAGTGAATAACTAAATATTCCTCCAAATGTTGTAATGAGAACTGATGTTTACTGTCTGTAAGTACGTTCTTAAATTAGGAGAAACTCCCTTCAACTTTACATGAAGTGATGGGGCAATACTTCAGTGATCCAATCTCTGCTGGGGACCAAACCAATGGGAACGCAGTAATGTCAATGTATTTTCCAATCAGTGCTTCTGATGACTTTTACTTTGGCATATCTGCACGGTATACTTCACGTATTATAGCAGAAAACTCAACTCCATACTCAACTCTCAAACTCACAAAATGGATACACAGTTTAAAACAACTACCCTAGTCAACTACCACCAATGATTCATGCGGCTTTCGAAATACATTTTTTTCTTATTGGTTGATTTTAAATTATTAGATTTCTCCGCGCTCTAGTGGTAGTAAAACGTAACACACAGAATTATCGATAGTTCTGTATTACTGTCCTATGCTGGATAAAAAAGAAATTACAGATTAAAACAAATATCGATAGAATGATTAATAAATTCAAATATAATATATAATACGGATATTTAGGCAAATTTTAGGTATTTATAAGCAAGTAGGCATTTACTAGTGAAATAGACAATTATAGGCACTATAGAATTCGCATATTCACTTTTGATCTCATTATGTATCAGTATGTAATTACTTAATTCCGATCAAGTTTTATGTTCAACTGTGTAAGCAAGTTTTAATCCTGGTTGAGTGTAAGAGAAGGCCTTACGGCCTTAACTGTGCCAGGTTAAATAAACCTATTATTATTATTGTTATTATTATTATTATTATTATTATTATTATTATTATTATTATTATTATTATTATACTCACAGTGCCTTAAAATGGATATGTAACCTAAAATCTTGCGCCTTCAGGTTAATGATTAAAATAGGCATATAGGCGTAAATCCGCAGCTTAGTAACAATATTTACACAATATATAGACTAATATTTTAATGGCGGTATAATATATACATACCATATTGCATCTAAGAAAAAAATGTGAATTTCAGTTAGACTAGCTTCCCTTGACTGATAAAATAGCTCAAATTGTGCCAGCCTAACAGTACAAAATGACTAACAATCGTGATATCTGTAACATGCGTGTATTCGAGGAAGTGTTGCCAGTAGTGAAATGAACCTAAGGCTACAAAATCACCAGATTTAAGTTGGTCATCAAGTAATGGGTCAAAAAGTTGAAGTTGAAATTTAGTACTTCACGTTACATTGTACCGCTATAATTTTATTATTACGATTGTTTGGTTGTAGGGTGTATTTTGCCTGTTGCGGTTAAAATGTCATAGGTATTTATGGAGATTAATTTGATCATTTTTGTGGTTTTCAATATTGATGTCGGTGGAGATTGATTTGTACTCTTGGCGGGCATTAACGGAAATTTTTGAAAATACAATTGTTTTATATTAAAAAAAAATAAAAATAAAATAAAAAGGTATCCCCGTAACATGCCATGAAGGCACTTGGGGGGCATGGAGGTAGAGCCCCATGCTTTCCATGACCTCGGCACTAGAATGAGGTGGTGTGGTCGGCACCACGCTCTGACCGCCTTTTACCCCCGGGAAGGACCCGGTACTCAATTTTATAGGAGGCTGAGTGAACCTCGGGGCCGTTCTGAAAGTTTGGCAACGAGAAAAAATCCTGTCACCACCTGGGATCGAACCCCGGACCTTCCAGTCCGTAGCCAGCTGCTCTACCTGTTTTATATTAACTCGGTATAAATATTATTTTCCAAATAATTAACATTAAAGGTTCGTTGGATTCTGGTAAAGGTTCGGTATGGCCAATAGACAATATTTGTTGGATTGAGACTGTATTTGACACACATTCATTAAAACCGAAAAAAATTTGTAGCCCTCAAATTAATACTTTCAAATTATTAGTGGAAATGTTTAATTCTCCGTCTTTTGAACTCACTAATGCAATCAGAACACCTGGAATACCATCTAATGTAGCCTACTGGGATATATATAACAAATTCAAGTGACAAAAAAATCCGAAAAGAAAACTCAGAATATGAAATTCGCTATAAAACCACCCAATAGTAATAATTCGCGAACGTGTTCGTATTTCGATATTAGAATTCTATTTCACGATTTGTCGCTGTTGTTTCATCCGCATATTATTAATCAGAATCACGTAATTCGTAAAGATTAGTAAAAATTTATTTATAACAATGATGTGATTTTCGCGATCTCCATAAATACCCGGCCCTGGTCATAGATACCATATTCGGGACTTTTCTATGTAAACACATTTTATATCGGAGGTCACTATGCATGAAAAGTAATTTTAATAAATAATGTATTTACGTAAAACTCTTTGGAACCAAGGTTACAATGTCCATTTGACGTAGGCTATAAATTTGTGAAAGTGCTTTATATACTAAGTCATATTCTGCCTACAAATAGAATGATTTGCGTGAGAAGATGGAAGAAAGCAGCGACCACTGAGGTCACTGACATGAACCCATTCTGCCACTCCCAAATTTGTAGAGAATAACGTAAATTTTGCATTGATATCTGTCATTGGGGACAGTACTTTTAATCTACTGCACATGCCACCTAATTTTATTTTGTTCCTCCGAAGGAAACCGATGCGAGTATTGTTGTCGGCCTCTGCCGGGTTTGGAACTCGCGAACCTCAGATCCACTGGGAAATAGGATAAAAGTTATACACGCGTACAACCAGCAGATAGCGAATGGCTACGCCCTTTACGCTTTCCGTGACGTATATATCCTGGCTATTTATAAGTAATGACATAAAATAACGATTTTCCCTAATTATTGCCTACTACAAAACACTGAATGAACCAGGATTACTTGTCTTAACAGTTGTCAGGAATAGCCGTGCCATGTGCTGTAAAGGGTTGGAAATAAATCGTAACTAACCAATGCTTGTTATATTTGGGTCGCTAGGAGGACAGGTCTGACAGCTCGTGCGAAACTGGAGTAGTGAAAGTTGGCAGATTTTGACCTACAGAATTTTGTTTACGTTTCCATGGCAACCCCTAACCGTTGTAAAATTTATACGTAGTAGAAGCACGTGCTTCAGTCATCTGTCTGAGAGTTATTAAAGGAAGATGTGTGTGTCGATTTCTCTGTGTAGCCTATATATTTTAATTTTATGTTAGTTATAATCAGGCAGCGCATCTTCTTTCCCAAACAAGTTAGGAAAGTTATCGGTTAGTATATCCTGGAGTTTTAGGGTTCAAACTCTGACCTAGATGCTTACGTCAGGGCGCTACGAAAGGTATAACCTGTTTGGTACATAATAATAATAATAATAATAATAATAATAATAATAATGGAGCATGACAACTGTAAGTGGGATTGCTACTAAATTAAAATGGTCTGTCCAGCTGTTTTTTAAATATATAAACGCTCTAACACTACGAAACTAGCTCTGTACAAAATATTAGTGCTACATATGGCGCCATTCAGCGCGGTAATGCTACAAGTATTCTTGCATCCTTCCCCGAGTCCTCTTATTTAGATGAGATTTTCTTCCTTTAATTATTCAATTTATTTGTATTTTATTATAGTATACATGTCAATGTGAATACAATTTCATTAGAATAATAAATTTGGTAGTTATTTTGTATAAAAACTAATTTTATACTTTTTTACATAGACTCGTAAATTTAACTGAATTGTCATTTCATTGTAACAAAAATGTTTGATTTTTAGATACAAATTATTTTTATGGAATAAATTATGATATATTCCCTAGTTAATAATAGCTAATAATACTGAACTAGTATATTTTGTGTAATAGAACATAATAGTAAACATGATACACATAACTGTAAAAACTTTACATAAAATATATACAATTAATTCATTTAACGAAATCAACTCTGTTAGGGCGAACAAAGACATATATTCCGAGATTATAAAATTCGTATCTTTTACTGTAACTGCCAGTAAAAATTTGTTTAAGCTACGAAAATGTTCTTCCTACGTCACATGATATTATAGAGAGACAATAATAATAACAAAAATCAGTATACAAATTAGCAATATTTACATTTTACACAATACATATAAATAATTCATTTATCAAAACCTATCCAGTGAACGAAAACATATAGGCTAGTATATTCTGAAGTTATGAAATGCAAATCCTTTACGCACATCACATACCATTTGTTTAAACTAAGATAATATTCTTTCTACGTGATATGACGTTACAGGGGCATATTTATAATACATTACAACATTGTTATTTAATGATCCCATGCGTACCTGCTTGCAATTCCACCCCGCTTATGCATCCAGTGACGTAATAGATGTAGCTACCAGAAGAAACTACTCGATCCGCTGTGCGTTTGGGAACAGAAATGCGCTGCCTGGTTATAATTAAGCACAGTGTATTTGAATATTGATGTATCCTGGCTTAGGACTAGACAGCATGGAGTTTTAGAACAATATTTCTGGTGATAGGCACGGTAAACTGACGTGTATCGGATCGTGTACTAAGACAACTGAATAACTAGGGTGCTGTTCATAGACATTTCGCAGCACGCGCTACGAGCGTACTAAGCTAGCCCCGTCTATCCACTGGTTACTAGCACAGAATTCAAATCATATCCTATCGCTAACACTGGTTTATGAATAAGAAAAACGCTGATCATCCACCGAAAGCCCGCGTTAAAAATGTCTATGAATACGGCCCTTGGAGACTTATCCTGTCTGTGGATGAGCTCTGGCGCACTGGTCTTCTATCCAGGCGACCCGAGTTCGATCTCATCTCCCAGGCCGTGATAGAATTTGTGGTGGGCACCAATGTTGCCAATTTAGTGATTTTTCAGCTTGGTCTGACGTTTTTCAGTGTTAGTTTAGCGGGTAAAATTTATGAAATTTGTATTGCTGATATAGGGATTTAGTGGGTTATTTTTAGCACTCACAGCGGGAAAATAATCTCATTACACATTGACAATATATCAATTTAGTGGATTTCCGGCTAGATCTGGCGTTTTTTAGTGTTAGTTTAGCGGGTAAAATTTATTAAATTTGTATTGCTGATATAGGGATTTAGTGGGTTATTTTTAGCACTCACAGCGGGAAAATAATCTCATTACACATTGACAATATATCAATTTAGTGGATTTCCGGCTAGATCTGGCGTTTTTTAGTGTTAGTTTAGCGGGTAAAATTTATTAAATTTGTATTGCTGATATAGGGATTTAGTGGGTTATTTTTAGCACTCACAGCGGAAAAATAATCTCATTACACATTGACAATATATCAATTTAGTGGATTTCCGGCTAGATCTGGCGTTTTTTAGTGTTAGTTTAGCGGGTAAAATTTATTAAATTTGTATTGCTGATATAGGGATTTAGTGGGTTATTTTTAGCACTCACAGCGGGAAAATAATCTCATTACGCATTGACAATATATCAATTTAGTGGATTTCCGGCTAGATCTGGCGTTTTTTAGTGTTAGTTTAGCGGGTAAAATTTATTAAATTTGTATTGCAAATATAGGGATTTAGCGGATATTTTTAGCACTCACAGCGGGAAAATAAATTTCATTACACGTTGACAATATAGCAATTTAGCGGTTTCTGTACTGTTTCATAGCGGGTTTGTAAGAACTTTGTTGGCAACACTGGTGGTCACAGCTGATGTTGCAGAAGGTTTTTATTGGTGTACTCCCGTTTGACTCTTTCAACCCACCAACACTCTCCACCTCATTTACTCTTTCGTCTGCAGTTGTGCGAATAGGCTGAGGCGAAGTGTTGGGGGTGTCATATTGTGGTACAAGGTTAGGGCTTCAGTGCCTTGGGGCATAGAAGGTACTCGTCTGAGGGTGTGACTTGACGCGTCAGAGCTATAGCAGGATGGTCCATCTGTCAGCATCGTTTTCAGGAATGTCAATGTAAGCTGAAGTGAATGGATCCATTTCGGGTCCGGATCTTGGAAAGCCAGTCAGCTAGCCAGTACTCACCTTAAGCAGACATCAGTTGAAAACTGCAGGATTTATTACAGGTCAAGTTCTTACAAAGAAACAACTATACAATATGAGGTTGTTAATGGCAAGCCAGACTGGGAATTGTGCGCGAAGAAAATCGAGCTAGCCCAACGTCACATGTCTTTGTGATGCTTTTGCTTGCAGGCGATAGAATGTTGTTGGGTGTGTTACAATTGAATCTGAAGAACCCTGCAATGCACTTGTATCTTCTAGTGCAGTGGTTCCAACTGGGGGTCACGTCAAGAGCTGAGTGTGGTCGCGAGATGATTTACAAAATAAAACAAAAAAAAATTATTAACGTACACTTACTGTGTGTTCAGAGGCATAAACAGCATTTAACATAAAAAATAAAAAAGTCAATAGTTATACACTAAAATAAAACATAATTTTATTAATGCGACAATTGGAGGGTTCAGAGACATAGTCAAGTGATAGTGATAAATCGAGCTGCAGAAATTATCGCGTTGTATGATTATGATTGGTTGAAATTCAAAATTTCATTACACTTCATTGGCCGAAAATTGAATCATGTCTTATAAACGAAATAGTCGCGAAAATTAAATTATTCCATGTGTTATTTTATTTTTCTCAAAACCTTATTGCTTTGCTGTGATCGTGCCAGAGAATCACTCCCATTCCGAGGCTTATTTGAAGGATTCGTAACAAGCTGTTTTTTACGATGATGGGTTGTTATTTTTACGAGTTACATCAGCTGCTTGTCTATGCGGATGACGTGAATATGTTAGGAGAAAATCCACAAACGATTAGGAAAAACACGGGGATTTTACTGGAAGCAAGTAAAGAGATAGGTTTGGAAGTAAATCCCGAAAGGACAAAGTATATGATTATGTCTCGTGACGAGAATATTGTATATTGTACGAAATGGAAATATAAAAATTGGAGATTTAATCTTTTGAAGAGGTGGAGAAGTTCAAATATCTTGGAGCAACAGTAACAAATATAAATGATACTCGGGAGGAAATTAAACACAGAATAAATATGGGAAATGCCTGTTATTATTCGGTTGAGAAGCTTTTATCATCCAATCTGCTGTCAAAAAATCTGAAAGTTAGAATTTATAAAACAGTTATATTACCGGTTATTCTTTATGATTGTGAAACTTGGACTCTCACTTTGAGAGAGGAACATAGGTTAAGGTTGTTTGAGAATGAGGTGCTTAGGAAAATATTTGGGGCTAAAAGGGATGAAGTTACAGGAGAATGGAGAAAGTTACACAACGCAGAACTGCATGCATTGTATTCTTCGCCTGACATAATTAGGAACATTAAATCCAGACGTTTGAGATGGGCAGAGCATGTAGCACGTATGCGCGAATCCAGAAATGCATATAAAGTGTTAATTGGGAGGCCGGAGGGAAAAAGACCTTTAGGGAGGCCGAGACGTAGATGGGAGGATATTAAAATGGATTTGAGGGAGGTGGGATATGATGATAGAGAATGGATTAATCTTGCTCAGGAAGGGACCGATGGCGGGCTTATGTGAGGACGGCAATGAACCTCCGGGTTCCTTAAAAGCCAGTAAGTAAGTTATTTTATTTTTAATTGGTTATTTTACGACGCTTCATCAACTGCTATGGTTATCTAGCGTGAGACGAAGGTGATAATGCCGACGATATGAGTCCAAGGTCCAGCGCCGATAGTTAAATAGCATTTGCTCTTAATGAGTTGAGAGAAAAACTCCGAAAAAAAAAAAACCTCAACCAGGTAACTTGTCCCAATCAGGATTTGAACTCGGTCCCGTTCGGTCACGGTCAAGCATGCTAACCATTACTCCACAGCGGTGGACTGTGTTATGTTATTCTCAGTAGAAAAAATTTAGAGTAGTTGTTATGCTTTAAACATTTTTTTTGTCTATTATAATATGTGGCGTGCATCGTGTAAAATGGCTCTAAAATTCTCGGTCTCTTACGTATGCATTGCATATAAGGTGATATAGATGACCGACTTTCAGAAACGCTTGTGCGGATTATCAATAACAATTTTCTTTTACGAACACAGTGATAATTGCCTTTTCTCCAGATTTGTGCAACAACACGGTACTCAAATTCTTGGAAAGGGGTTATACGCCTTCAGCCACAGGAAATGTTGAAAGAAACGATTTTAGTGTTAAGTTCAGTCACCTTTCTTGGATTCCACAAAGTGCCAGCAGCGTGACTTTTCGTGTGAAATTGGTCAGTATTGAGAATTGTCGCTATTACCTTTTAAGGACCTTCGCACATACACCATGCAAGCAGAATTCAACTCAACACTTCATCATGGCTCTCTGCCCGTTCTCATAAAAGAACTCCATTCTTGTTAGAGGATATTTACAAAATGTCGAATTCTTACAAAATTTGGTATTGTTACACAAGATTGAAATGTCAAAGTTCGAATTTTGTTGTTATACGGAATCGAGGCCTTAAAAAATGTTACAGTAGCGTGTCTCGTTTAGGTACAGTAAAAATGTAATCGAAGTGCTGGTGACGTGTGGGGGAAGGCAAGCCGTACGATAAACATGAGAGATGCACAAGACTTTTCTTACAGCATTTATGGCAGAGCATTAATTGAAATTATTATTTTCCAAAAACACACAAAACAAAATAACACAAATTGCATAACGTTACCATATACAATTTTAACAAACAAGCAATTGTAACGTTGAAATAATTCAATATGACAAATCAAATTTTGTTACTGCGGCCTATATGACGTTGCTTTCAAGCATCATTTTTATTTACGGCCATGAATTTCACTCTCTGTTTGACTAACATAATATCACCGTCTTCTGTGGCCGAATTAACAAAACTACAGTACTGTAATTATGTTTAGGAAATAGTGTTGTCACTTCAGAGCAATATACTGTTATCATCAGATATAGAAAGCAGCCGTGTTTATCATCCTTTTTCGTAGTACAGCCTGGTGGCTGGCGGATCGTCAGTAACAGCTATCAATACGGTCAGACACGATCTATTAATCAGGTCGCAACAATCTTTCCGGTCAGGCACTTAAAAAAGAAGTTAATAATAAATATACCTCACCGGAATGTAACATTGTATTCGTCTCGCCCTGTGGACGTATTTCTGTACATACTCATCATCATCATCATCATCATCATCATACTCATCAACAACAATAGGACTGGGATTTTGATGACCTATAAATCATGAAAAAATGTCTTAAAAATAATGCATTTATGAACTAAATATCTTTCAGAAATGTCCTAAAATTGATCTTACATAATTGGCTTAGTAGGAATATTAATATTTAGACTTGTAATTAAATTAAACCCTAGTAACAACATTGAAGTTTATTTAATTTTAAATAATTTTTCTAAGTAGTACACTTTAATTATTTTACCTGATGTAGTTCCATGTAGTCCACCACAAGGCCACTCTTATCCGGAACTAACAGGTATAGAGGAGTCTATATTGAAGGGGTGGTTGGACTGATCCATTACGTGGGGGTGTACTACGTTAAAATGGCAATATTTGTGTAGAAACACGATTAAAATAATATACAAAATAATGGGTATTAATTGAAAAAAAATATGTAGAGAAAATATCAAAGGAAATAAATAATATTTTATATTAATAATGGGGATTTATGGCCAAAACTAAATGAAAATACACCAAAAATGACCAAATAAAACAAAAAAATGATCTTATGAGTTGTAAGAGGTGAAAAATGCAAAAAAAAAAAAAAATGCCCTAACAAATATGTTTTAAAACACTCACTTTATCACATAACATATAAATACTAAAGCAGCAATGTTTCTGGCTTACTAGAAAAAAAAAATGCAATTTCATCAAAATCCTAGCCCTACATCATCATCATCATCATCATCATCCTCGCTTCAAAACTTCAGACTTACGGCACTTAAAATTATATAAATTGTATTTGAAATTATAGGCCTATATAATGTCCCCGACACATCAATATATTTGAACCAACTTTTAAAAGCACTTAATGTTGTTCCTAGAGGAAGTACAAGATGAATGAAAAAAAAAAGCATGTTTGGCTTTGAGTTGCATAATGATGACCACTGTTAAAAGAAAAAAAAAACAATACAAATAAAAGTAATTTAGTAACAAGTGAAACCAGTTTTGTTGTATGCCGTCACAAACAGTTGACGAGTGGCTGGCATCAGTGCTTCAGCCTGGCCACGAAATGACGTTTGAAGATATCGATAATAGCATTATATGGACTGGTAAGCGAGAAGTGCTGAAACACTACTCCTCTTCGCTCGAGGACTATGCAACTGCCCAAACAGACCCGCTGTGGTAACCCGACACCTCATAAACACAGCAGATTCTGATATCAGGTAATCATAGCTGTGGGATTCACGCCCAGCGAGGAAGATCCACAGATACTTCTTGCATTCTGTTGTGCTATTGGACACGGCCTCTTCATCCTTCTGACAGCGAAGTTGACGCCCTCTTTCCGCGGTCTGATTGGACACTGTCAACGTGTTGAAATTCGACCAGATCAATTCAGGTGTTGAAGAAGACGATGTTGATCTCTAACGATAGGCTTAGTGGCATGTTACGGTTTCCATTTTTGTGAGGTCTTCCAACGGATCTTTGCTCTTTTGATATGTAGCAAAGAATCTTTCTAGGCATTCTAGGACGGTTCTTTTTACATGTTGAATCTAATGTTGTATTTTTGTAAATAATTATTTAGTATTAGTATTTAGTATTTATTTATTTAACCTGATAGAGATAAGGCCGTCAGGCCTTCTCTGCCCCTCTACCAGGAGATTCCAACTATAATATGAAGAATAAAATTACAATTACAATAAAATTACAATTAGTAATAAATTTACAATTACAATTACAAATAAAATTACAATTAGTATTAAATTTACAATTACAATAACAATAAAAATCAAAGTACGAAAAGGTTACCTGACTAATGAAAGCTAGATAATTTATCATAGAAAAACAAAGACTATTTTATATTTACTGAATTACAAATTAAACCTAGAATAACAAAATTGTAGTGAAGAAATTACTGGATATTGAAATATTTTGTGATAAATTAAGGAAACTATTTACAAGAAATCAATTACTGACCAAGTGCCTAGTAAGTTTGCATTTGAATTCGATTTTATTTAGACAGTCCCTGATGCTAGCAGGTAGCGAATTCCAGAGTCTTGGCAGGGCTATTGTGAAAGAGGATGAGTATGAGGAGGTGCGATGGGATGGTATGAACATCAGATATAGGTAAGGTGACCAGACCTCCTCTATTGTGCGGACATGCCCTCCGTTTTTTTAAATGGGTTATTTAACGACGCTGTATCAACATCTCAGGTTATTTAGCGTCTGAATGAAGTGAAGGTGATAATGCCGGTGAAATGAGTCCGGGATCCAGCACCGGTAGTTACCCAGCATTTGCTTATAATGGGTTGAGGGAAAACCCCGGAAAAAGCCTCAACCAGGTAACTTGCCCCGACCAAGATTCGAATCCGGGTCACCTGGTTTCGCTTCCAGACGCGCTAGCCGTTACTCCCCAGGTGTGGACTCCTACTTTTTAGGCCTTTGTCCGGGGTCCGGCGGATTTTAAAAGGAATCAAGAAATGTCCTCCTTTTCGTAACTTGTATGCCTGATATTTTGAAATTATCTGATTTCACGCTTTTTTCTAGTAATTTGTCTGTAGGTGGCAACAGCATCGACGGAACATACTCTTTGCCAACGATCATAACTCTATTCGCTTACAGAATAATATTAAATTCACATGTGCAGTCTTTTTATGTATTTTGATAGTAAAATTGTAGTTCCCTTGGCTTTCATGTAGTTAACTGTAAAAATCATTGTATATTATTAAGTTTTATCATAAGTATACTGTAATAAAATAGATATTGACATAATTTTATGTATAATATAGGCCTAAGCCTAAATCTAAACGGATGTTTTCTGTCTTCTTCAATAATTATAACTCCCTTGACTTTCATATGTAGCTAACCATAAAATCATTATTATCAAGTTTTATCAGAATTATTTTCTAACATTAACATACTTTTAAGTATGGTATAAGCCTAAATTATCTGTAGGCCTACTGTAAATATTTTGTAATAAAATAGATATTAACGTAATTTATAGTATAGGCCTAATATAGGCCTAGTCCTAAATCTAAGTACATAGTTTCTGTCCTCTTTTTTCGAACAATGTCCTCCTTTTTGAAGCTTTGTGTCCCCTTTTCTATCGATGTGAATCTGATGACCCTAGATATAAACAAGTTAGAAGTAAAACTATCCTTAAATTATATAGACTGATGTCGCTACCCGCTGCTGATCAAATCTATCACAGATTAATTGGACGGAGTTTCGCAATAAGAGACCAAGCGTCTAAAACCTGTTTCGAGATATTGGCCATTGTAATCTGTTTTTTTATACATCATTTTATGCAAGAAGTATTGTAACATTCATACTATTACAAAAAAAATAGCACAAATGTACCAAAAAAGGTTAACCGATTTTTGATAAGAGACCAGCAGTTCAATTAGGCCTAATATTTCAAAGCAAAATAAATAAACGAATGTTATACAATAAACGAATTTTTGCTTATAAATAGCAGCAAAATTCAGATATCGCATTCTTGATTTTTTCCGAGTCTGCCATCAACAGATTTGTGCAAATATCTATCCCTCTCTCTCTTTTTTAAAGCGTCGCTTGGTCTATTATTGTGTAACTCCGTCCAATTGTGCCTGACGCGATACTTCTGTGCTTGTGTTCGTTACCTGCCAGGAATATTTGCTATGAAAACTGTGAGATTAGCAGTAAAAGGAAAAGGTAGGGGCTATACAATAAAAGATACAGAGTATTCCACACACTTACCGGAAGTCCATAAGACATAGCCTATATTACGAAGGATAATAATTACGTTAAGGACTTCCGTCGCTCGTTAAAAATCCATTGTCAATGTCTAAGCTTGAAGCCGAAGACTTCAAATCCAATAGGAAGCGTAATAAAATGACTACTAGACAACAGTATTTTACTTCAGTAGTACTTATCGATAGCTACTCAATATGCGTAACAAGAAAGTACGTGTGAATTTAATTGTTGTATTTTATAATTTCATTTAGAGATGTGCTTAGAGCAGGCATTCAGGCAGGTGCATCATAGTCGGAGATGTTAAAAATAACCGAAGCGATGAGCAGTGGTGTGAAAATGCTGTATCCCGGAAATTGCGATAATGTCATTGATTTTGAGATACCCTGCATTACGTTCTTTTGACGGGAATGAAGTCATGGATGGAATGAGCTTGTGTATGACTCAGTGTCCACAATGGGATGCATGTCGTGCTGCATTGCATCAAGTAAACGGCGCTAAGTGACTGCGATTTCTTTATCTCGACATTTTCTCATCGGATGGACATAGTCAATTAAAACGATAGGATGTAAACAAGAGGTTACTTTGAATTGTGTGAATCCTCTATTAACTCATACAATTACGTGTAGGTTATATAACCATTTCATCTTTTATATACAGTACTATGCTCATTATTTCCTCCTCTTCATATATAGGTACGTTTTTTCACCACACTCCTGACTTTAATCCTCATAATCATTAAGATCATCAACGTAATTATCACATGATCGTTGTCATCGTCATTATCATCATTCATACATTCATTCATTCATTCATTCATTCATTCATTCATTCATTCATTCATTCATAGTATTCTACCCAAGGGTTTCACTGCAAACCCAGCTTTCTCCAGTCTTTCCTATCTTCTGCCCTCCTCTTTGCCTCCGGTTATTATTATTATTATTATTATTATTATTATTATATTAATAATCATTGTAATGGTAATCTCCAGGGGGCAGGTATTTATGGAGATTAATTTTATCATTTATGCTTTTTTAATATTGGTCTCGGCGGAGATGTTGGAGATTGATTTGTACTCTTGGCGGAGATTAATGGAAATTTTGGAAATTACAATTGTTTTGGAATTGGAGTATTAACTCAGTAATAATATTACTTTCCAAATAATTAACATTAAAGGTTCATTGGATTCTGGTGAAGATTCGATATGGCCAATAGACAATATTTGTTGGATTGAGACTGTATTTAACACACATTCATTATATATTAAAAAAAAAAAAAAACTTGCAGCCCTCAAAGTAACACTTTCAAAATATTAGTGGAATATTGAATTTACTATCTTTTGAATTCATTAATGTAATCAGAATACCTGGACTACCATGTAATGTAGGCTACTTAGATATATAACAAATTCAAGTTAAAAAAGATCCGAAAGGAAAAAAAAAACTCAGAATATGAAATTCGCTATAAAACGACGCAATAGTAATAATTCGCGAATGTACATTCTATATGTCTTAAGCTATGCATTGACAGTCTTGGTTCATTTTCGACAAGAAAGTGACATCCATCATTCTTGCAGTGGACTCTTCAACTCATAAACTTGTTAACTTTTTCATGCTCTCTTTTATTTTATTGCTGAAACTCATGTTTATAATATCATTTCTTTCACCTACATTCCTTAATAAATAATATTTTTTTTTTATTTTGTGTTAGAAGAAAATACTTATATTTGACCATTTTTAATGAATTTATTTTTATCAGACAATCTATCAAAGGTAGAGAAGTGATCTTGCATCATATTGTAGATATGGCATGTATAAATATGCACAAAAAGTTTCATCGCAGGATGTTGGATAGTTTTTGAGTTATGTGGGAAACGCTCAATCACTGCACAGTGAACTGAATTTTGGGGGGGGGGAAATGTAAACAATTTTTTAATATCATAAAAATATTTTTTTCATATAGAATAAAGACAGTTGAAACAGAGCTTCCGGGCTAAGATGCCGTGGTCTACTGGTGCTGACGTTACCAGACGTTTCGTCTACTTCTACGGCAGACATCTTCAGTGGTTAGGTATCCTCGGTCGAAGTCTTCTGCTCGGGATACTTGTAGCAACTGATGATACCTAACCACTGAAGATGTCTGCCGTAGAAGTAGACGAAACGTCTGGTAACGTCAGCACCAGTAGACCACGGCATCTTAGCCCGGAAGCTCTGTTTCAACTAGACACCGGCCGTGAAAGCCTGCATGCTAAGAATAAAGACAGTGTTTTACACATACTAATTTTCATTATTGTACAAGATACAGTAATGGAGGGGAAAAAATGTTGAATATTTCCAAAATTTTACTGCTGTAAGCTGTAGCTAACCCCTTAATTATCTGAATGCTTCTAAAGGTTTCTCTACTCCAATGTATAAAGTGAGTTGAGCGTCGTGGCACATTTGGTGCGGACTTAACAAGAACTTCTTTTGTGTTTTAAGTTGTGTATTTTGGACAAAGTGTCTTCTTTCACATTTTACCAAACATTTAAAGCGAAGCCGTTTTAAATGCGTGTGAGATAGTATCGTATTGTAAGTTCTTCTCCGCACTTCGGAGGAATGTTTTCCTAGTCTTGAAACAGGTAACACATCTCAGAACTAAGTACTGTAGCAGTGATGTGTTATTCCACTGTTTCTTAAAGCGTAGTAGCAAGGACCCTTGTGAGCATTTGTGCCAATCCTGTTACCAAGACTTGTTGGCATTGTTTATTCGTTCTCATGGCCTGCAAGTAAAAGAATGGGGCATTAAAAAGAAGCAACAAACAATCACATTTTCAATGGAACACTAACTGTAGACTTACTGGTCACACTTGCTGATACTGTGGATGTACGTTTGTACTATTCTAAAGAATTTCAGGGCTGTACAGACTTAAACTTTTTTCTAAAGGAAGAATTAGTGTAGTCACTGCTTTTGAGATACGCGTTGAATGTTCTCTGTATTATACGAAGTTTTAGAAAGAATGCAATGATGATTTATGCCCTGGCTGACTGTGTGCCGTGATAAACATACAGGGTTACCGTCCGTTATGGAGCTTATTTAGGAAGACATTCTGAGCAAAAAAGTCACATACACATTTGTTCTATTCTCTATACTTTCAGAGTTACACTAATTATTACCATTATTCTTGAGTTTTAAGGGTAAAAGGATATTACAGATAAAGAATGAACTATTCAGGAGTATCATTTTTTTAATTAGCTAGTATTCTGAAGCCAAAAATGCGTTGTGAATCCCATAGTTGCTTCGTACAGAATTTATTTTTCGATTTTTAACTACAAAATTACATTGCCTCACGCATTCATCACAGAAATTGTTACAAATCACTCCACTCTTGTAAATTCTTTAATACTGTACATTAGGATGCATAATTAAACTGTAAAGAATCAAGTTCCAAAAGTTGTATGATTTGTAACAATTTTTGTGATAAGTGTATAAGAATGATGTAATTTTTAGTTAAAAATTGAAAAACAAAATCTGTATAAAGCAATTAACAACACGTGTTTAGCTTCACAACATTAGTCAATTAAAGAAATGATACTTCTGAACAGTTCATTCTCTATTTGTAATATTTTTTACCCTTAAAACTAAATACAAAAAGGTATTTTACTAACAACTTCAAATTAATGCAACTCTGAAAATCTTGAGGTTAGGACAAATGTTTATATGACACTTTTTGCTCAGAATGTTTTCGGAAATAATCTTTGTAAATGACGGTAAATCCTCGTGAATCACTCTGTATAGAACTAATAACTCTACTTGCATATTGGTAGTTTAGAGTGTTCTTTGTGATAGCCTGTGTTGTTTTAATTAGATATCAGTACGTAGACTTAACAGGAGTTCAAGCTTGTGTGTTTGAAGATTTACAGTTCAAATACAGTTCAGGCGAAATAGCGGAAACGGCGTTTTTTTTCTTTCTTCTTGTGCTGCCATCTGTTGTTTCACTCAACAATTATCAATTATGCATTTCCTG
Organism: Periplaneta americana; assembly: GCF_040183065.1. Taxonomy (NCBI): domain Eukaryota; kingdom Metazoa; phylum Arthropoda; class Insecta; order Blattodea; family Blattidae; genus Periplaneta; species Periplaneta americana. The sequence continues at coordinate 129,775,824 of NC_091122.1, read as the reverse complement.
AAATTCTTTGAGCTGTTCTTTCTAATGACACCGGTATGAATTTCGTAAAACACATAGTGACAGAATTATAGCAGTTTATAACCCCGGAATGTTTCTGCGGACACATTGTATATTGTAGTCAGCATAGCTCACCATTTGAAACAATACAGAACAATACAGTTAATCTATATAGAAGGATATTGATCTCCGCTTAATTGCTGGAAGTCCAACCCAGAACTGTTGAATTTACAGCCGGCTTAGAAAGGGTCCCGCGCCGTGGCGTCGTGGTCTAAGGCATTCTGCTTAGGACTCGCGTTACGGAATGCGCGCTGGTTCGACTCCTCATGGGAGAAGAATTTTCTCATGAAATTTCGGCCAGTGTATGGGACCCGTGCCCACCCAGCATCGTGATGCACTTTGGGAGCTACGATAGGAAGCGAAATCCGTTGCGAAAGCCAGCTATAACGGCTGGAAGGATCATCGTGCTAACCGCACGATACCTCCATTCTGGCTGGATGATCGTTCACCTCTGCTTCGGCATGTGGGCGTGAGGCTAGCAGCAGGCTGGTTGGTCTAGGCTCTTCACGGGCTGTAGCGCCACGGATTATTATTATTATTATTATTATTATTATTATTATTATTATTATTATTATTATTATTATTATTATTATTATTAAGAAAGGAGGTCACAGTGAGCCCTTTTAAAAACTAAGATGCTTGATTGAAAATTAATTGTGTATTATTCACTATCAGCAGTAACATTGATTTACTGGTTCTATGCTTATTCTTTCGTCTTGAACAGTTCTTATTATTCTGAGATTGATCATCGTGTCCCCTTTGGCATATTAGGCTTTACGCATAAGTAATAGTGAAAGCATCGCCATTCATCTTCATCGGATTCGATGATCTAACTTCTCACACACATGTAGAAGTTGACATGTTACGCAACGTCAGCCTCCTCAGGTATACAGTCTGAAAAATTACTTAATATCTCGGCGGCCTTTAATGAATTTTTTGTATTGAGACGTGAAAGGATATCCTCGAGCGATTTTAGCATTTGGGAGGTCCGGATGTAACTATCTTGTCCTATTTTAATGTTTTAACCTAGTACGAGCGAAGTCACTTGATACCCAGATACTGACAGTAAAGGGAAATTTCCCATTTTTCGTGATATTTCATAGTTTGAAGACATTCATAAAGTATTATTTATATACAGAATGGTGCAAAAGTAACTACACACCTATTTCACTTCCGTTAATTTTGAATAATTTGAACATGGTACAGGCCAGGCCTGCAGAACTGTAGCTCCTGAGAGGGACTGCTATACTCCCCTTTCTTACCCCACCCACCTTTTCTACCAGTGCGGTCATGATGTTCTAGTTGCGCTTGGCTGCATTAATATTCATTAGCGTCGGCAGGTATACAATACCCTATCAAGAATACAAATGAACAGATAATAAAATCCTTAGGAACATATCTTTAGAAAGTAAGAGAAAAATGAATGAGAGAAATAAATAAATTAAAATACATGTAAAATAAATTTTAAAATGTATATGTGCATATAATGTAAGAAGGTCTACCGATGTATATATCGTCCTATTACTAGTAAAGCCGATTAATGCCACTTTTTAAGGCCTAAAATTCCGCTCTCTATTTATAAGCGATAGCGATAAATACGTTTAAATCCTGTATCTGGATTCGCAAACCTCAAGTTCCCTATCTAAAAATGTTCAGTCTCTTTCATATGTAATTTTTGCACTCTCTTACTGAATCGCTCTGTACGTATTTGCGTTTCAATTGCTGTCATTTACGATTTCCTTAACTCTTAATTGCTGTTACTATCAGTGCCGTAAGCAGTAGTAAACTAGTGACCGTACCATCTTTCTTAAGATAGTCTCTGCGTGCAATCTCTACTGTGAATAATCTAGAGAGCGAAATAACCGTGCACTTGAGCAGGCACCAGAGCTTTACGACGCTATAGAAGCGATGCATAATGCGCCCGGCAACTAGAATAAGTGTAATTATTTCTTTGAGAGTATGCATTGTTTCGATATCACTGCGTTGTATTCCTGAGCTAAATTGACAATAGGTCCCGATTTGATCGCAAATAAGCATTGTTATTTCGATATACAATCGTCACGATGTCGTATTGACTTGTGTCAATGCACTAAAATCGTCGTTATGGGTTATGTAAGTACGTACATTTCTAGGCAGTACTTCTACTTATCAGTAAATGCCAGCTTTTGGTCACCGAGTGTAGAAAACGGGTTTGCTGTGCTATGGGCAGGGGCAGATATTTTAGAGATTAATTTTATCATTTCTGTTTTTTAGTACTGGTGTCGACGGAGATTGATTTGTATTCTTGGCGGAGATTAATGCAAATTTTGTAAAATACAATTGGAATCGGAGTATTAACTGAGTATGAATATTACTTTCCAAATAATTAACATTAAAGGTTCGTTGGATTCTGGTAAATGTTCGGTATGGCCAGTAGACAATATTTCTTGGATTGAGACTGTATTTAACACACATTCATTAAAAAAAAAAAAAAAAAACTTGCAGCCCTCAAGTTAACACTTTCAAATTATTAGTGAAATGTTGAATTCTCCGTCTTTTCAGCTCACTAATGTAATCAGAACATCTGGAATACCATCTAATGTAGTCTACTTGTATATATAACAAATTCAAGTGAAAAAAAAAATCCGAGAAAAAACTCAGACTATGAAATGCGCTATAAAACGACGCAATAGTAATAATTCGCGAATGTGTTCATATTTCGCTATTAAAACTATTTCGCGATTTGTCGCGATTGTTTTATCCGCATATTATTAATCAGAATCACTTAATTGATAAAGTTTAGTAAAAATCTATTGTAGATCTATTATGTTGTGATTTTCGCGATCTCCATAAATACCCGGCTCTGGTTATGGTTATAGATGATGGTTCACGCACACCGCACGTTTTCTGTAGTCAGTATAGAAGATATTAGAAACATGACTAAGTGTCGGTTATTATTAGTCTAATTGAAACTATGTTTGCCGATCTGAAAATTAAACTTATATTAGGCCTATTCAACCATTGGTTGGGTCACTGGTAAATTGTCTCACAAGAGGAGGAACATATTATGTAAAAATTAACTTGGTCACTTATCACCCCTGATCACATATAACAGATTGATCAATCTAATGGACTTTCAAGGCAACCACTTTTCTAAATTTCACTATGCTCCCATCTACAGACTGCAAAAGAAGTCACGTTATAACCCTTATGGAATTGCATGGGCCAATTGTACTTCCATCTAGCGGTTGTTACCAAAAAATGCCGTTTCGACTGTGGAGACTCTGGTGATAGTTCTTATTTTACGAGACTCGGGTGATAGTTCTTATTTTACGAGACTCTTGGTGATAGTTCTTATTTTACGAGACTGGTGATAGTTCTTATTTTACGAGACTCGGGTGATAGTTCTTATTTTACGAGACTCGGGTGATAGTTCTTATTTTACGAGACTCTGATGATAGTTCTCATTTTACGAGACTCTGGTGATAGTTCTTATTTGACGAGACTCGGGTGATAGTTCTTATTTTACGAGACTCTGGTGATAGTTCTCATTTTACGAGACTCTGGTGATAGTTCTTATTTTACGAGACTCGGGTGATAGTTCTTATTTGACGAGACTCGGGTGATAGTTCTTATTTTACGAGACTCGGGTGATAGTTTTTATTTGACGAGACTCGGGTGATAGTTCTCATTTTACGAGACTCGGGTGATAGTTCTCATTTTACGAGACTGGTGATAGCTCTAATTTTACGAGACTCGGGTGATAGTTCTTATTTTACGAGACTCGGGTGATAGTTCTTATTTTACGAGACTCTGGTGATAGTTCTTATTTTACGAGACTCGGGTGATAGTTCTTATTTTACGAGACTCGAGTGATAGTTCTTATTTTACAAGACTCTGGTGATAGTTCTTATTTTACGAGACTCTGGTGATAGTTCTTATTTTACTGATATGGAAGTGGCCAATCTCATATATATATATATATATATATATATATATATACACACACACACACACACACACGCACACAAGGTGATCAGAACTATTACTCATAAACAAGAAAGTGAGACCAGTATAGCCAATTGTAGTGTATGGAAAACCTCCAAACAGTACCGATAGTTCAAGAGTCGCTAGATAGAGGTTCCTTATTATCTATAGGAACAGTTTTATTTTTGTCGCTAGAGGGTGCTGAAAAAATTCGCTATATCCCTATTTAAGGAGTAGAAAAGTTAAAAGAAATTGTCGCGGAAAACATTTAAAAGTTGCCAGATTTAGTGGTAAAGTCGCTAAATTGGCAACACTGACCGGGATACGTTACCTTTACCGTCACTGTCACCGAGTCACTTTGTTGCGCGATGAACTAAGTTTTAGATTTACTATGCGCAGTTCATAAATGTGTGTACTCTTTTGAGTTATTTACGCGCAGCCCTTGTATGGTACGAAAAGGGGTCAAAATTTGATCATTGACGCAACGCAAATACCCAGGATTCCAGCCAACACCCTACGCAACCTGGAATCGGAGGAGACAGGTTGCTTACCGTTGAGCTACGCCATTGGCGCCATCTTTATGAAATTGAAGTCCAAGAGACGGAAATGTATTTCCTTCGAATAATGAAATGTTCTGTAAGAAGAGGCCATAAACGTCAGCAATGAACAAATATTGTGATGTAATGACAGTGATGTAATCGTGGATCCGACTGCATCCATGATATCATGCCCAACTGCATTTCTTCCACCCACTACCCTGCTTCATTGCAGCGTCAGATAGTTAAAGGAGCACTGAACATGTTGTAGACAACAGGGAGATGGTGACAGCACTTAAAAACGCAACTCAAAATATGAAATGGTTCGCAATATACGAGGAAAGGAATTTTGTCCACCATTGGTGCTGACGTCACACTGCCGCACCCGTGACTTGCTTTGTGTAAGCTCGCAGTTGCTTAAAGCCTCGTTCACACTTTTCAAGTAGGCCCTAACTTGAATTCAAGACACGTGATTTCAAGTAACATGAATCCAAGTCGCAGTTCAGACATATTCAAGTTATTTTGTTTTCTAATAGGATAAAATGGCGTCAATGGAAGTTGTACAATTAGGAATTTCTGTAGTAGCAAGCCTCCGTGCCAGGGAAATGATAAATATATTCAAGAAATGGAAGACGCGTTGTTCAGTATGAGTTGGGAATTAGATTAGTAAGAGAAATACACGGCCATTGACCATTATAAATAGAATAAGTGAAATTTTCCGGCAGATTTAATAATTCTTAATGTAAATGTAATAAAATACAAGCAGGTCTGTTTTTGCATAATTGAATATGATTATCTTGAAGCTGTTACAGTTCCCAGAAAAATCCATCAGCCACATTGAAGTATTCCAGTTTCGACCGATAAATGTCATGCTTTCAAGCAACACTCTTCTTAATACCTCCTGTCTTCCTCACTTCTTCTCTATCTACAGTTTAATGGGTTTTAATTGTCTTTCATATTTCATCTGTGTCCACTTTAAAATCTCTGCTGTCCAATTCTTCAATGAACTTTTCCTTCCTTGGCAGCTTCTTTTGCATTTGTCACGATACTCTGCAGTTTCTACAATTCACAGGCCTCCGTGAGTTTTATACAACTTCAGAAACTCAAATATTTGGTCATTATTTCACTTAGTATTGTTTCCTATTATTTTTACGTTCCCAGTAGAACAGAAAAACAATCAGCTGTTAATTTAAATTCCCGCGCTTTTCTGCTTGAATTCAAGTTATGAAGTGACGTTCACGCTCTTCAAGTCGTTTCAAGTCAAGTAAAAAGTAGAAAGAGATTCAACTTCACTTGAAACTTAAATTCAAGCCGATACTTGACTTCAACTCAACTTGAAACTTAGTTCACACTTTTCAAGTTACTAAAGCAAGAATGGGCTCGCTGCGGTGCGGCAGTGTGACGTCACACGCATCGTCAGTATCTTTGTTTAAAGATATGTTACTTGGAAACCGTTAGTGGTTGAAAGATCCAGTTTGCGCCATTATGTGTATAATTAAATGCGCATTGTTTAGAATATATCATCCCAGAATTTTAGTAGGCTTACCCCTTTAATAAACATGTGAAACCACCAAGAAAAACGCAGATTTCACGAAGAGTAAGCAAAAAGGATATCGTGATGCTGCAATTATCGATCTAGGAATTTTCCGGATATATACTTTAAGCATCTCTCATACCGAAAAAAAATCTGCGGTACGGGTACAAGGGTGTCGAAGTTGCATGTAAAATTATATTTTATATTCGTGTCGCACGGTCTCTCAGTAATATCTCGGCATTGAGAGCTGCTACAGACCTGTACGGCCTCTCGTTTGATTTGTAATAGCGAGTTCAGCAATACTAAAGCGATAATAGACGCTCAAATTTTGAGTGAACCATAGTGAAAAATTTGTTGTGTGCTGGGTCTAATTTCAGAATGTCGCTTCATATGAAGGGAAAATGTATAGCATGCCCCCTCTTATTGCAGAGCCGTACTGTCCATTTATATACCGAAACAAAAATAAAACATTCGGACCAACACATCCGTAGTTTCATTTATGAAACTGGGTGACGTATTCTACATGCCTGTATATCCCTGATACAGTGCAGATTTTTTTTTTACCGTTTTATTAAGGCTTATTAAAACTTAAGTTCGCATTGTTCCCTATCTCATATAAAACGTACATTGGTTTAAAAAATGACAAAAACAAATAATTACATTTGATAGAGAAAGGATTAATGTACCTGATGTAAGGATTAACAATGTTCTAATGACTACAGAGTTTTCCTAACTTTCTGTCACGAATGTCTTTCCATTATCGCGATGTGTATGCAACTTGCGAGAAATCAAACTTATCTTTTCCTAAAATTCGTGGTTATGCTGACTTTTTTATATTGAGCTTGATTGATGCCCTTAGCAACGACATGCTCTTATCTGTGACATTCTCTTCATCGACAACACATCGTTCTCACTCACCATCTAGATACCAGGAGCCAATAAATCAGCCAGACTCTCGAATTTGCAATTTGTGTGGGATTTGTTTTATCTTTATGATATGAGTTATAGTTTTTGCTGTCTGTTTTCGTGTATACTGCAACAATTTCAGTTTTATGATTTCTTATATCTTGCGAGGAACTTATGAAGAACTCAGAACGAGGTAATTTCGTTGGGTAATTCGTTAATTTTCTCACGTTTTGCTATAAGTGAACAATCTTTGATTAATTTTATTATAAGAGACACATTTCTGTTGATCGTTCATCGATAGTAAATAACTGAACATTCTTAGTCCAGTCACGGCTTCTCAAGAAAGGGTCCCGCTGTTCGATTCCCGATATGTACGGTAGATATTCACTGGAGGAGGCATTCTCTTAGAATTTCAATTTCCTCTGCGTTTATTCGACTATTCCTCCATTTTCGCTATATCACCTCATTTTCCTTTAATATTGTCTTTAACAGACACATTACATAAATATTTATCGATTATATACATACATACATAAGGTAAAGTTGCCTAATTACGTGATACTTTTTTTTTTTTTTTTTCACTGAATGTCACGAGATTGGGTAACTTGCTAGTAAGTTCACCGATGTCTCAAAAGTAGTTGAAAGATGCACTCTATTGAGAAAAATTTCTGGCGCTATGGTGAGCGGAAAAGCTTCGACTGACATTCAGTTAAAAAAAAAGTATCACGGGATTCACGGATATAGGCAACTTTACCCTATATACATTCATACATACAGTAAAGTTGCCTAATTCCGTGATACGTTTTTTTCACTGAATGTCACGAGATTGGGTAACTTGCTAGGAAGTTCACCGATATCTCAAAAGTAGGCGAAAGATGCACTCTTTTGAGAAAAATTTCTGGCGATATTGTGAACAGAAAAGCTTCGACTGACATTCAATTTAAAAAAAAAAGTGTCACAGGATTAGGGGTATCACGGACGTACGTACGTATAGTCTTATAGAACCTAATGTATCTCTGCTACAAAACTTTTTTCTAAGTCCCTGAAAAGAAGTAATGCGCATGGTCAGAGGACGAGAGACCTGGTTCACAAGAGAACTAGGCCTAGTTGAGGTAATAAAATTAGTTTTGTTTCGTTGTATGCTGAACGTACGTACTGTCTCCTTTCTGGAACTTATAAAGTATTTGTACGAAAAAAAAATTCTAAGACTGTACATGGAGGCCTACGTAAGCAAAAAGTAACTAATTTAAGTACCGTAACTGATAACGAAAGTAATGAATTTAAACGACTCGAGTGATCGTGGGCAACGAAATTAAGCATATTGTTATGCTTCACTTATTTAATCATGGCGCTGCTGCGGTGGTCGGTAATCAACGATTACATATATGCGAGTCTAATACAGTCTAGAAGGCTTGGAGAGAAGTTGGGTGCGCGTCCATTGAGAAAATTCCTGTTCACATATACTGCATATCAGATTGTCCATTTTCATGTTATGAAATGACAACATAAAAAGAGAACAACCAACAGAACCTCCACTGTCGAAAATATATTTTTTGGTAACGACGGCTAGATGTAAGTGCAGTTGCTTCATAGAATTCCATAAGAGTTACAACGCGACTTCCTTTGCATTTGCTAGATGGCAGCATAGTGAAATTCATAAAAGTTGTCTTGAAAGTCGATTAAGCTGATCTATCTATTATATGCCGTCAAGGAGAAAATGAAGATTAGAGAACTTAAGAAAGAAGTCGGCTGACAAATCATGAGATGAATGAAATGTGATTAGTGATTTTTCATCGTGCTTGTTAGTAATTATTAAGTTGCGGTAACTAAAAAGTAGGCTAATTTTTTATCATATTTTCGGTAGACACCCTGATACGCACATACATACATACACACATACATACATACATACATACATACATACAGTCCACACCTGTGGAGTAACGGTCAGCGCGTCTGCCGCGAAACCAGGTGGCCCGGGTTCGATTCCCGGTCGGGGCAAGTTACCTGGTTGAGGTTTTTTCCGGGGTTTTCCCTCAACCCAATATGAGCAAATGCTGGGTAACTTTCGGTGCTGGACCCCGGACTCATTTCACCGGCATTATCACCTTCATCTCATTCAGACGCTAAATAACCAAAGATGTTGATAAAGCGTCGTAAAATAACCTACTGAAAAAAATACATACCTACACGTGAAATCTGAAGGATTGTGCGCAAGAGTGAGTCATAGACGAAGCGAGCTCTATTTGCATGTTTATTGAAACTTTTAAAATAGGCTTTACGTACAGCTCAGAGTTTTAAAGTCGACTCCATCGTATCATATTTCCTCCCGATTCATGCACATGCTTGTGATAAACTTCAAATGTGAGAAGAAAATCGCTTTTATAATAAAATTGTTTCGTATATCAGGAATTCATGAATATTTGAGTACTAATTGAGAATTAAGTCTAAGGGTTAGGGCTGTGTGATGCAAGTCACACTACGGTCCTCTCTTTTAAAGTATTCGTGCGCAGGTAGGGAGAACGCCTTATTTTTTAAAAAAAAGTTCAGTTCACTTAGAAATTACGATAAATTGCTTTAATCTAAAACTCCATTTTTCAGAAGGATAGGTGATAAAATTATTCCATGCATATCGTGCGTAATTTGCCTCGGCATCAATCTATTCTCCCTCTGTGCTGTTTTTTGTGCATTGCTAATAACTGAACCAGTTTAGATGTAATTAAATGAGGTCGGACGTCCTGGTAAATATGTGGATTATTTGAATTTTGGAGACAGGGCGTGCTGGAAATGAATGTTGAAGCTGTGTGAGACGTATAATCTGGTTGAAGAGAGTTAGGTATCTCGTGCTTGGCACTAATATTCAAGTGTTATTTATAAATTTGTACAGATATTTAGATACGCACACATTGGTGTGACCATTGTTTTTAAAAAATGTAAAACATCTTTTTTCTCTCTTTTACTGTTCGTTTAATGGTTGCATATATATATATATATATATATATATATATATATATATATATATATATAGAATAGGGCCTATCTGAAATATTATGGATGTCCTATGTAAGTGTATAGCTAACTATTATTATACATAGTGATTACACAACATTTAACACTATATAACTTTGGAAAACGTATTATATGTCTTTCACGTGTTAAAGTTTATGTTACCTTGTTAACATGTTTCGGCCTGCTGTTGGCCATCATCAGAACTGGTTGTTGGCGCCTTTTGTTTTGTTTCCTATGGGGATGTGTTTGTGTAGTATAATATGGAGTCAAAGAGTGTGTGTGTTCTGAAATTGAGTTGTTTGTTGAGAATTTCATTTGGATGTGTTTTTGTGTACTTGTATATTTGGTATTATTCTAGTGTGTTTAGTTTCTGGCTTTTTGGTTGGATGTGTAGAATTTCCATGTCTGAGTTGATGTCTCTGTATGTGTGGTTAGCATTTGTGATGTGTTCTGCATATGTGGAAGTGTTTTGTAATTTTGTTATGGCTGTGATGTGTTCTTTGTAACGTGTTTGAAATGATCTGCCTATCTGTCCTATGTAGAAGTTGTTGCAGGTGTTACATTTGAGTATGTATACACCTGTGTGGTTTTATTTGTTTGTTTGTGTTGTATGTGTGTTGAGATGTTTTTGTAGAGTATTATTTGTTATGTATATGATGTTGTAATTTAATTTCTTGAATGAGGCTGCAATCTTGTGTGTGTTTTTGTTTTCGTATGTTGGTGTGATGTATTTTTTGTGTTCTTTTGTTTGTGTTGTATTCTTATAATAGACAACATAATACGAAAGACAAAACATAATCACAAAAAACATAAGAATACAACATTATTATTGTCTTTTTCTAGGATTTTTCTTATGTACCTTTCCATCTTTTGAGGATTTTTAATTAATACTAGATATTCAACAATCGATGAGGTTCAATAGTTTTAGACCATTAAGACAATGGACAGACTCTGATAACAGTCCCCTTGTGCAAAGGAATGGACTCGTTCACATTGTTGAGTTTACCGCATATGATGTAAGCATTTCCTTCGCGACCAGTTTTCCTGTTACGTTTCGTTTCTTCCGAACTAAACATGAATTTGTACTAGAAATCACATGAGCTAAACAGACTGTTATTCGCGGAGCACTTCATAGTATTCTGCTTTTTATTTCAGTTCATGGCATTGATGTTCTAATAATAGACAATTCTTAATACTCCAGATACTGATTTTCAGTTGCTGTTGCTACTAGATGAATTAAAATTGATATAAAACAGAACATTTTTAAGCGGCGAAAAATTTTCTGATAGGCTACGTTGAATGCGGAATTGATCAACCCAGCATTGCTGCCTCCGTCGGCAATTTTGTTGAGGAAGGGATCGTTAAGATATGCATCAGCAGCATTGCCTGCTGACCCGTGAAAGTGAGAATGCTCCGGGGTCAGACGTGGCCATCGGACCATATTTTATGCCTCCCTGCCATGACCTACGATGACGTACACCGCAAAGAACGGGGAGATTGAGCCAGAGTCTTGGCGACGCAGTATATAAACAACTGAATCAACGGAACTTGTTTACAGAGAAAACAACGGACTGGCGATAATTGTTAAGAGAAGGGCGTCGAATGAGATGCTTAGCATATAGGGTGTAACGAAAGAGCCGGCTCAACTCATTTCAAAGCGATGTAATAGTCGTGTGTAAAATGTGCCATTTTAAAACTGTATTCTTTGTGGTTTACAATTCAAGTCGAAATAAGGAAGGAAATAATTAAAGGAATAGAAAATAATAGAATAGGACGAGGTAGAGGAGAGGAAGACGATTAGATGTAGAAGGAAGAGGGAGCTGAAGATGAAAGGAGCACATATGACAGTGTTAAGTTTGGAGAGAAAGTAAGAGTGTAAGGAGAAGAAAGAGTATAATGCGATAATAGCAAAATGAAAATTGATAAGTAGAGGATGAGATTTAGGATTTGAAGAGAATAATTAGCTTGGCAATAAGAGAATGACATTGATAAGAGGATAATGAAGTTGAGGATGAAGAAGGAAGAATAATATTGATAAGAGAATGAGAGGATGAGTAATATGAGTGTGATAAGTGTAAAATGAGATTCAAGATAAGAAAAGGACAAGAGAAGAGGGGAATTAGATTAAGAAGAAGAGAATGAAAAATATGAGTGTGATAAGTAGACAATTGGATGGAGCATGAGAGGAGGTTTATGAATCATAACTTATGATAATAAGGATAAGAGAAAGAGAACGACATTGATAAGACGATAATGAGATTGATAAGAAAATAGGTAATTTAGTTTAGGATGAAAAGAAAGAGGACATTCAGGATGAAAAGAGGACAGTGAGATTCGAAATGGGTGGGGAGTGAGATTTATAAGAGAAGAAGATTGAAAAAGATATGGAGAAATATGAGTTTGATAAGTGGAGAATAAGATTCGGGATGAGAAAAAGAGGAACGAAATTCATAAGTGCTACTGAGGATGAGAAAAGAAGAATGAGATTCAAGATGGCACGAGAAGAATGAGATTCAGGATGAGAAAGAGGGGAACGAAATTCATAAATACCAGTGCGATTGTGAATGAGAAAAGGGGAATGAGATTCAAGATGGCACGAGAAGAATGACATTCAGGATGAGAAGTGGACAGTGAGATTCAGGATGAGAAAGAGGAGAACGAAATTCATTAGAAGCCAGTTAGAATGACGATGATAAAGGGGAATGAGATTCAAGCTGGGACAAGAAGAATGATATTCAGGATGAGAAGTGGAGAATGAGATTCAGGATGAGAAAGAGAGGAACGAAATTCATAAGAAACCAGTGCGATTCAGAATGAGAAAAGGGGAATGAGATTCAAGATGGGAACTGAAGAATGATGTTCAGGATGAGAAGTGCAGAATGAGATTCAGGATGAGAAAGAGATGAACGAAATTCATAAGAAGCAATGCGCTTGAGGATGAGAAAAGGGAAATGAGATTCAGGATGAGCAAGAGAAGAACAAAATTCATAAAAACAGTGCGATTGAGGATGAGAAAAGGGGAATGAGATTCAAGATGGGAAGAGAAGAATGAGAGTCAGGATGAAAATAGAAGAATGTCATTCAGGATGAAAAGAGGAGAATGAGTTTCAGGATAAGACAAGAATGTCATTCGGAATGAGAACAGGAGAATGAGATTCAGGGTGAAGAGAGAAGAATGTCATTCAGGATGAAAAAGAGGAGAATGAGGCACAAGATGACAAGAGAGTGAGATTCAGGATGAGAAAAAAAAGAACGAAGTTAAGGATGAGAAGAGGAAAATGACATTGAGATAAAAACATGGTGAAGTGAAGGAAATGAAGATAAGATTGAAAAATAAACAAAGTTACGGGTATATACGAGACAAAGAGAAAACTGAAAAAAATGATGGAGATGGAGGAGAAAATAGTAAAATTAGAAAAGAGTAAATGGTGGGAAACAGGAATGAAACAAAAATGTGTAAGATGGGGATGAGAAACCAGTATGCTAAACCGTCATTTTGACAAGGAAGTAAATTTAGTTTTTATCTTTAATCTTGGATTCTGATTTAAATTATTCTAGAATATTAGCTTTTTAAAATATGCACCTTGAGATATGTACATGAAATACAAAGTAAATGTGCCTTTAGCCCATTTCTCTGCACATTGATACTGTGATTTTGCTGAATTTCTTCAGTCTTTAATGTGATAACTCGTTGTTGACCTGTTAGCCCTACTAGAAATGGACGAACAATAGCAGGCCTTAATGAATGCGGCCCCACGAACACTCCAGGAATGAGAAATGTATACTATTCCTATCTGTTATGTTATGTAAGAGACTCGTTGGAGAAGACGTTAAGCTTGTTTTTGGTGGACGTCAGACAAATAACACCCATTACTTTTTCCTGAAAATAGGCAAACCAGAGAAACACCAAAGTTGCGTGTTCCAAAATCAGGTCACCGCATTGTAATGGAATCATAGCAATAAGCGTTAATGTGTCTGTCATGTGACACTAAGCTGTGTTTCACGGAATGAGACACGTCACTTCTCTTCGAAATGCCTCGGATTTATTACCGCCGAAAGCGCGAGTCACTTTGCCTGTATTGTTTTAACTGAATGAAGGGTGATTGAAAGAAATGCCTTATTATTGTTACTACTGTATTATTATTATTATTATTATTATTATTATTATTATTATTATTATTATTATTATTATTATTATTACTTACTTACTTACTTACTTACTACGAAAAGTTCGCTCATGTTCACATTGCATAATTTTATTGTTTATAGTAGACCGCGGCGATAATAACAAGACCTTAAAGACCATATTGTTGGCAGATGATCATGTGATAATTGAGAAACACAAGGTGAAGTAGCTCGGCCGGACCACTGAAACATTCAAATTTGAAAATTGTACTTTCAATAATTGTTCCTTTTAAAATTATTCATGTTTATTTTTATTTCATCATCCTTAATTAAAAGTTTTCTTGTTTATTTCATCATCCATAATTAAAACTTTTCTTACATTTGTTTATATTATAGTGATGGGCGAAGTTGTTCTTTTCCCGGAACAGTTCCGACTGTTCCGGTTCCGAAAAAATACTATGTTCCAAATAACAGTTCCGAAATAACAGTCACCAGTGGTAATGAGTCGGAGTCGTTGAGTCGTTCAAACGAACGGTACAGTACCCTCCCTCTTTACCATGCTGCTCACACTAGAGCACTCATAGGCATGACATAGTACATATTCTTATCTATAGATGGCACTGCAATGCACATTCGAATCGATTTTGGAAAATTGCTGTGCATGCGGACAGAACTCAAAAGCTTAATGTTAGTAATTAATCAGCTGTTGACTACAAGGACAGAATACAACACTTTGTTTTCGTACATAAAGTTATAAAGACATAGTAGCCAACTAAAAAAAATAACATAACATTTAAAACATATGGTATGTAATTTCTCTTCTCTCTATTACATAATAAAAAAAATAAATCATTAATTTTTATTTTTACTTTTCTTAATGCAGTTATAATAATAATAATAATAATAATAATAATAATAATAATAATAAATATTACAATTTCATAAATAAAAAAGATATATATTGGCAGTACTGAAACCTGGAAACCCCGCAGTGGGTTAGTAAAATGTTGGAATCGCATCTTTACCAAAGTGTAATTTAAACTTCGCGTTAAACCTCGCTCTCCAAATCAGTACTTATATGAGTAGTTTCCAACAAATAATGCTACAACATTTTTGTCGTTCTTTGATAACAGAGAAGATAGCACAAAAACTTGTGCTTGTCAGACTTAACCTCAACAAACGACATACAGACATTGTAACTGAACCACTCATTACCATTTACGACTTTAACCTTTGTATAGAATCAGCTGATCAATGAATTAATAATAGTATGCGTACTTTATGACTTTGTAGAATGTTTATAAAACAGAATTAGTCAACTAATGGTGAAATAAACCATAAAGCGGGAATGAATATTACAGATTATTAAATACTTACTATAACATTACAGATGATTGGCCAGTCTTACAAATGTTGATATTAAAGTTCGCGCCACCGCAAGGATTTCAATTTCCATGCGCCCCCCCTCCAACCACGTGAGAGTTTCAAGTACCAACTTCATCCAACGAAGTTCCAAGTATAACATAAAGAACAACGAGAACAGTGTAACTGCAGCTGTCGGTTCATCGGAACAAGCTCCGACGTTCCGACTGTTATCTCGGAGTCGGAACATACCATGGTGGAAACATAGTAGAGGTGTGGGACAAGCTGTGCGTGTTTTCGTTCAGTCTGCGCATGACGTCACCTTTACTGCAAGCCGCACTCGAATGACACAGTCAACATAACAGATTGTTGATGGTTAGATCAGCGTCCATAGATTTAAATGAATAAATAAAAATCATGGTTTGTGTATTCAGTAAATATTGACAGTATAGGCTATAATAGGGTCTACCTTGAAGTGATAACATTATAAAATAGTGAACAATAAATTAAATTCAAGAGTCAAGAAATAATGTAATACGGTAGTGCAACGTTAATAATTGCCTTCTGTAATATACACGTACTTTTATAATAATTATAATACATTATGCTACAATTATGCACAAAATTAGGCCCATATATGACACAAATTATATTACACATGAATTCAAGTACAATAGGAACTACCTTGAAATGATAACGTAATAAAATTATGATCTATTACATATTAAACTTAAGTTTCAAGAAACAATGTGATATGGCAGTGTGTCATTAATAATATTGCCTTCTGTAATATACACGTGGTTTTATAATAATTACAATACAATGTGTAATAAATATATACTTACTTAGATCTATACAGTTATTTATAACATACATTGTTTTGTACATGAATTCAAATACTTTTGAACCTTCATTAACATATGTATATGAATTTCTTGGAATAATTTGTCATTATAGTAAACAAATATTTTTATATATTCAGGCTATTGGAGACATAATATAGTCTACTACATTATTTACCTTATTATTCCACACACGACATAATATAGTTTCACCATTATAAATCCCACTCTGTTAAGTAAATACTTATTCTTATGCAATCTTTTTCATTTTCTTTATAATATTTCTATTTGAAATTCCAGACATTTTTATTATTTTATTAATTTCTTTAATTCTAATAAATGTTCTTGTTCTAACCAATGTCGTAATTACTTCTGGCGGAAGAGGAGAACTCATTTCTGCTTCGTTTTTCATGGCAGAATTAACCAAATTTAGTCTTTTTTATTATAAATTTCTCATGAGAAACAGAATCTCCGTGCACATCTGAGAATATACTTCAACAAGCATGGCAACCAATTGTAGAGCCTTAGAAGGAAGAATTAAGTTTCCACGGGACACTGTAGTAATCCAGTCTTTTTGATTAGCAGAAGTTGACAATTTTGTGGGAATTCCAAGATTCGGGTATTGCTCCATATGTTTTGATGCAGCATATCCTGCAATATATTTGAATCCTTCCTGGGATATCCGCTGTCTTGCAGAGATTTCATATATTTTTTCTGGGAGGCCTATATTTTCTTCAGGATCTCGATCGTTGGTAAATTTAACCGGTTTCAGAATGCCTTTAAGAAATTCTGCCGTTGCACATAGTTCTTTCTGCAGATTATCATTGACTTCTGATTGGCTTGTACTAGGACCCACTATTAATGCCTCTTCTTCCGAAAGCAAATCGGAGGTGTTTTTGTTCTCACAAAACTGAGATAATGGATTTCGACCTAGTATGTACCACTTCAGTCTGTTTAAAATCTAAAGCAGAGGGATGATCGTTTGTTCTACCCATGCTTCTAATTTCCGAAAAAAAGTTTTCTACCAGATCTTGGTTAAGTTTTCTTGTGATGATGTATTCAATTTTGTACTTGTACCTCTTTGCCTCATACAACAATGTTAATGATTTATTATTTATTAGAATCCCCTCCTGATAAGGTAATTTCCTGTTTGCTTCTCCTACTTCAACTGTGGTCATGAAGTCATTCATTTCTGAGAGTATAATATTCTGATCTTGAAGGTTTATTCCGTAACTATGCAGCCCACGGTGGGTACCGAATTTAGAAACGGTATTAAATAAATCAAACCAATCATTAGTTAATTTTATTGCCTTTGAAGTTTCTTTCCATTCATTTGATCTCAACAGCTCGTTTTCACCACACCATTTCAAAGCCTTTGCAACTCTGTTGGAAAATAATTGTGCTGCCAAACTAACCTTTTGTCTTTGGGTACCACGGACACTTAAGTGTAACGGAGTTAACTTGTAAGCTAATTTTGTATCAGAGGACGAGGATGCACGTAAAAGTTCATGAATTGGTTCTGATGAAATGTCCAATCCGTTCAAGTTGAAACCATGATCTAGAAAGTGATTCCTATGTAATTTCAATAAATGTGGAGCGTCTGAAAAAAAAACAAATATTTCTCGAGTTGAATCATTTGGATTAGGAAAACTGCAATTTAGTTTGGTAGAAATTTTCAAATCACGCCACAATTTTCTGTTACTTCCACCTAAATCGCTAACTGTGGCCACAACTTGAAAACCACTGCCTTCTAACTGGCAAATTATGTCTGTTAGGATTTCTTTTGTCATTGTCTGATCATATTTATAGTATACGGGCTGCCTCTACCTTGCACTGCCTTATGAGGTCCAATTATTTGTTCTTCCCTACTGTCAAAAGAAACCTCATTTAAATACATTTCATCAAATGCTAATACTGTTACACGATCTAACTCCGACATATTTGTAGCTCTCGCCTTCATTAATTTTAAGACATCATGAAGTACACCTTCCTCAAGCGATAATTGCTTTACTGCCTATTTTCTCAGAGTTGACAAATCAGGTAACGGGTAATTTAATTTTGTTCTTAAGTATCGGTATGTTTTTGGACTTAGGTTTCGAAGTGTTATTGCAGTACCGTAATCTTCTACAAACCATTTCACCCTACGCTTTTTACTCAAAAGGGCATCAATTTGCCCAATAGTGAAAAATGGTTTCAAAATTTCAGCCACTTTAGATTTAACTTCTGTTTGTCTAATGTTTTTCAATGAAATTACATCCTCATGTAATTTTCTTTCGTCTTCTTCATGTTTCCTGTTGGCAGCTGTCAATTCCTTAATCCTCGTTTGTAGAGAGTAATTCTTCTCTTCTAATTCTTGAATTCTTTGTATTAGTATTTGGCATTCCTCTGTGACAGTAGACTCAGTGGCTCCGCGATTTTCCATTGTTACATTAGTGCTGGATGCTCCTGTTGCGCTGAAGTGAAAGAAAGTTAATAGGTACAGTAGCCTACATGCAATTAGGAGCGTATTTAGGCCTCGGCAGACTAAGCAGCTGTCTAGGACGGCAGATTTGAGGGAGCGACTTTTAAGCTATTACTGTTAATGTTTTATATGTTTTTTAAATTTTATTCATAACTCTTTTAAAGAGTACATGAACTTAAACGCACAATGAAAAGGATATGAATAACATTGACAACAATCAGTTCAAATTATGTATTGTAATTAATGTCTAGTTAGGTTTATTAAAGAAACTGTACTCAACGCAATGAGCTGCGATCGCTGTCTGCAGTAAAGATGACGTCACACGCCTCGGCCGCTATCGCAACAGCATGCGCAGTCCCACACCTTTACTATGTTTCCACCATGGAACATACCTTGTGCAACGCGGTACTGCGAGCCCGCAACAGCTGGGCAAGTGAGCAGCTCGGAGTCGGAACACTGTTATTTCGGAACAGGAGGTCCCGACCTACTGTTCATTTTTGCAACAGTTCCGAGAGAGTCGGAACATACCCTGTGCAACGCGGTACTGCGAGCCCGCAACAGCTGGGCAAGTGAGCAGCTCGGAGTCGGAACACTGTTATTTCGGAACAGGAGGTTCCGACCTACTGTTCATTTTTGCAACAGTTCCGAGACCGGAACAGTTCCAAAATAACTGTTGTGTTATTTTTTACCCATCTCTATTACGTTATAACGGTCCGGCCGAGCTACGAACGCACTGTACAAATGACTGTACAGAGTGGAAGTGAAATAATGCTGCAGATTGAAAGGGACGATAGAGTATACTTAAGTGAACGGAAAACCTGCATTACGTTTTGTGACTAAATGCATTGTTAATTAGAAAATTGAGTTGCAGCATCACCTCTAACACGCTGCTGTTTTTTTCTCGTAATACAGATGTAAGAGGTTAACGAATTCTGCCTTAGCGAACTACTTTCCATCTCCCTTTCTGGCTGCAATGTTGCAAGCTGGTCGAATCGGTCACTGTCTTCAAATTAGTGCATTTAAATTAAATTTACACGAAAACTTCAGCTGTACTGAAATACGCCAGAGTGATAAATTGATTCTTTATTAGATTTTCTATCGATGTGGACAAAAATCACGATCCTACTCGCAATAGTTATCGAATAAGAGGTTGTTGAACACTTGGGAATGAACTTTTTTTTTTTCTGAGAAAACTATAGACTTTCCGTCAATATACTATTTCACTCTTTTGATACAACATGAACTATTCACTCTGAAAATCTGAAAAGTTATTTCACTTCCACTCTGTATTTAAATGAAGTGAATAAGCAACTAAAATAATATGATATGAATGTATCAGTAGAAAACAAAAGTTAAGTCTTTTACCGGACAAACCATATGAGATGTAAAATAATGCTAACAAAAAAATTAGTAGAACAAATGAACCATTTTAACTATCTTGGATTTCGGCAAAGGGATGGTATAAATAGAAAAACTAATAGAATTTATAGAATGTGCGGAACAATATGGAAGAGTCTAAAAAATTACATAACAATGGCAATACCTATGTTGACCTAGGCAAACTGGACAGTGAATAGATCACATAGAAGAAAACTGGAAACTGCCAGGACGGAAGTTCCTATGTTCATTGTTTGAATGCCGATAAATTAGTAATTATAGTACATAGAGCCTACGTGCCTACGTGTAACTTATTATCTAGGACTGTTTCTTTCCAAGCTACAACTAAACTAATGTGCTATGTTGCATCTTAAACACGTTTTTTATTCCCCATCATTTATCGATCTATACATAATACAACATTTCCCGTTTTTAAACAATTATTGCCCTTTCCCCCCCAGCCGTTATAATAGGCAAAATTTCCCGCAATCCTTTAAATTTCCCGCAGTCTGGTAACACTGCAATGATCATGAAACGAGGTTTCCAAAATTCTCCATAAATATAATCGCAATCGCCTTATGACTAAATAACTCTTCTCTGCCCCCCCTCCTCTTACCCCATCCCCTTCAGCTATAACATTCCCCCCTCTACCGACGTCTGACACACGTCAATGTCACTCACACGCCCCCCCCCCCCTCTTCCTGCTTTCTCCGTCTCCCCGCCCTTCGCCCACCCGTCCATTCACATGTGAATGCAAGTACCGAAGGAGTAACCTTTCATATGCATGCGATATGTTTTGTTTTGTGTTATTGAACCCCGTCGGACTGGGGACCTGGCTTTTGTTGTGTGCGTTGCATACGCGTGGTCCTGTGTTCCATGCCAGACACTTCAGTCGCCAAGCCTCGCAAAATGTCTCGTATATTATTCTCAGATATAGAAATTTGTTCGTGTATGCTTTGTGACATGGATGAAAGTACTCTGACAATTTTTAATGAGAAAGTTTTTCAGTACACCGCGCTAACGTCGCATTATGAATGATCTTGAGGCGGACATTCTGTCCTTTGAATGGTTCCAGATATGAAAATTATGCGGGAACTTTGGAATCGGAAGGTTTACAGAACACATTTTTTGTTTTGTGTTATTGAACCCTGTCCGACTGACTTTTTTTGTGTGTGTTGTATACGTGTGTTTCTGTGTTCTATGCCGGACTCTCAGTCACCTCGCACATACCTGTACAGGGCTCCCAGACGTCCCGGTTTAGCCTGAGCGGTCCCAAATTTCTAACATTTGTGCCCTTGTTCCCAAAAAGTGTGTCCCGGACTCCAAATGTCCCAGTTTTCGTACGAAATATAATATTGTTTATATTATTTTTTAAAAATTCCGATTTTATTGGTAATCGATATTGAATTGGGATGAGTTCTGTTCTCTCCTACACTCAACGAGAATGTGTTAGTATGAGCATGGCGTCTTATCAGTTTTTGTTTTACTTTTCCGAGCTCTAATGCTTCAATAGAGAGGGTATTCTCTCTTATAAACTGTCTTTGAACTGCTCAAAGAAATAGTCTCCAAGTACACATTGTAATATTAATGCTTACCTAAAGACACATTAGAGAAACGTTTCATGCTTAGAATTAAACGAGTTAATCTCCAAAGATAGCACAATTTGGAGAGAGAAGTATTTGCTATTGTAGCAAGCATGAGTAGGTAAATGTAACTTTTGCTGAGTGTTGACCTATTATTTAATTTATTACCGATTCATGTAAGTTACTCCCCATATTTATTGTACTACGTCCTTTTTTTAATAGGTTATTTTACGATTCTTTATCAACATTTTAGGTTATTTAGCGCCTGAATGAGGTGAAGGTGGTAATGCCGGTGAAATGGGTGTAGGGTCCAGTACCGGTAGTTACCCAGCATTTGCTCATGTTGGGTTGAGGGAAAACCTCGGAAAAACCTCAACCAGGTAACTTGCCCCGACCGGAAATCGAACCCGGGCCACCTGGTTTCGCGCCAGACGCGGTAACCATTACTCCACAGGTGTGGACGTTACGTCCATATAGTTTTTACAACATTTTCTTTATAGAACCCCCCCCCCCGCTTCCAAAAAATAATTTTGGAGTGTCCCGGTTTTTTGGTTTTGAAATGTGAGAGTCCTCTACCTGTAGTAGGCCTATATTATTCTTTGGCACAGAAATTTGTCCCGCCTATACTTTCAGACTTGGACGAAAATTACGTGATGAATTTTTTAAGGACAAGCGTTTCAGAACTCCTCGAAAGAGGGGGCATAATTTATGAATTTGAGAGAAACATTTTGTCCTTAATGGTTTCAGACATGAAACTATGGAAGCGGAAAGTTTCCTACAACACATTTTATAACACTTTCTCGGAAAAATTTTCAAGCATAAAGTTAATTTTATTGGCTTGTTCGAGTTTCATACTGTACCTCTTTTTTTTTATGACTCGCACAAAGTTCCACTTTTCAGTGACTAAAGAAATGAGGGGAAAACTATGTTTCCCTTTATTTCTTGTTGGTTATGAAGCGCCGTTACATCAACTGCATGTTTACCTAGTGTCGCTGGAATTCGTAAGAGCGAAGTGTTGTATCCGAGGATCGCTATGGAATTACTTGACATTCTCCCTACATATGGTTGAACTAGAAAGAAACCAACCACGTAAACAGCTAACTTATGCGGGATTCGAACCCACACCGGTTGCGAAACATAATATTAAACCGCGATTAGAACAAGCGGAAAAAGCACCGGCGTAGCTCAGTCGGTTGGGACGCTTGCATGCAGATCCGGAGTTGCATTAGGGCGTAGATTCCATTCCCGCTTGGGCTGATTACCTGATTGGGTTTTTTCCGAGGTTTTTCCCAACCTTAAGGTGAATGTCAGGTAGCCTTTGGCGAATTCTCGGTCTCATCTCGCCAAATGCCATCTCATTGTCACCAATCCCATTGACGATAAATAATCGAGTAGTTGATACAGCGTCGTAAAATAACAAACAAGGAAAAAAAGCTAGAAGTGTTTCGACTCGCATTTCTTAGCGGGCTTTACCGTGGTTATACCCTATTTTGAATTTATTTCATTATCCTGAATGGCCACATTGGTTGACCTGTGTGTAGGATTTGTATGACTTTGGATCTCTCTGTATATCAAAACAGTGCTTCATAGACTATTGGCAAAGAAGAAACGTGGCCATCGCTGTGAGTCACATATCGGTCGGAGATGGCGATTTCTCGGAGCTGTGATTTTGGAACTAGAGTCACAGTCGGAACCAGTGGCAAACCTGTCACAGGTATTCAAATCACACGATGAAGGATGGGTGGAGCGGAGAAAAATTCTCTTCGGCACCGGGAGTTCTCTCCAGTTCCGATGCCGGATTGAATCCTCTCAGTTTAAGTTCCACCTCTTAGTTTCCGGAACTGGAATCCGGTGTGGCTTAGTAAATAAAGCGTCAGCACATCGAGCTGAAAACCCGGGTTGGAGTCCCGATGCCGGAGAGAATTTTTCTCCTCTCCATCCATCCTTCATCATATGATAATGCAGAATCCCTGCACGGAAATATCATATGTGCTTCAGTACATCACAATAATATTTCAAATCACACTCTACCTCTACTTTAGGAATGAAGTTCTTTTGCGCTCTGTAAGAAGATTTATGAGAATAGCCCTGAAAAAACAACTTACGGTATCTATACTAGTTGGACTTATCCAAATGTTCTCTTTGAAAATTTAATGTAAATGCCTATTTTTTTTAATTGGTCATGTAATGACGTTGTATCATCTACTGGATTATAACTTCGATGAAGTTGGTGATTGCGAGATGGTACTTGGCGAGATAAGGGTGAGGATTTGCAATATATTACCCGACATTACGCCTTACAATTGAGGAAAACCTCTGACATTACGCCTTACGGTTGAGGAAAACCTCTGACATTACGCTTTATGATTGAAGAAAACCTCTGACATTACGCCTTACGGTTGAGGAAAACCTCTGACATTATGCCTTACAGTTAAGGAAAACCTCTGATATTACGCCTTACAGTTGAGGAAAACCTCTGACATTATGCCTTACAGTTGAGGAAAACCTCTGACATTATGCCTTACAGTTGAGGAAAATTTCTGAAAAATCCATTCAGGTAATCAGCGGAAATGGGAAACGAACACACACTCGAACGCAGCTCCACGTCAGAGATGCTATTATATTTTAACATTGATTTAAATAGGAATTTGAAAGGTAGTAATAGAAAATCGAATTAAGCAGTTTCCACTGTACTATAATCAGTAATTACATCGCAGTTACGTAAAATACTTATCAAGTTTAAACAAGCTGTTTGGGCACGTCAAGTTATTTAGTGGAACCGACGATATTCTTCGCAATAATCTGTAGGTACTAAACACCGATGGACTCTAATCCAGAACGAATCTATAATGTTGTACCTCCAGCTGGGCGTTACTACATAGATGCATCGAGGTATTGGCGACAAAGTGAAGATGACGCAAATAAGATTCCATAACCCAATCAAATCTCATCTTTCAAGATTCGGCGATAAAATGTCGTGCATAGCAAAACGAACGTCGTTCACGTTAAATTCACCGCCTTCTAGATCCTTACAGGGCGTATCTCTGAAATGATAACGGCGAACTTGTGGAATGTTGGCAGTAATGGTAATTCTCAATTATCGATCGTTTCGTCATTCATCATTCAGAGGCGATGAGATAATAGTGTAGTGATAGTAATATAATGTAGGAAAAATCGAAGTATTCCAAATGTAATCTTTTTATTAACAATGAAGCGTGAAAATGTATTTTATTCAGATTTACCTAGGTTGTATCCAGGACCGCCCGCGTAGCATATTTCCATTTCAAAAGGAGAATCACATCATCTCCATACTCCATGGTGCCTATTGTTAAGACGTTAAGGGCCATATTCGTAGCGCGGGCTTCCGGTGGATGATCACCGAATTAACGTTTTTCGTATTCATAAACCAGTGTTAACGATATGATATGATATGAATCCTGTACAAGTAATCAGTCGATAACCGGGGCTAGTTTAGCACGCTCGTAGCGCGGGCTAGCGAAATGTCTATGAATATCATCCTAAGGGTATAAAGAAGTACTATTTCTCAGTAGGGTCAGTTTCTCCTACTGCCTCCTCCCTGGTTGAGCTTCGATTGCAGTGAGCAGATTTATTGGGGAAATAGTAGCAATTGACCACCCGATTAAGCTACTGTTGTCAGTGTACAACTCTACATTGTACGATAATTTATAGCTTAGTTACGCGTTCTCATTTTAATTTCAAGAAGTAAATATCATTGGCTACCTTTGTCACTGAACAACTCTACAGTATATGATAGTTTATATCTAGTTACACGTTCTCATCTTAATTTTAAGAAGTAAATATCATTGGCTGACAGTGTATCAGTCAATACGGGATATGTCGTCGTAGGTGGTCTAAATGTAGTGGTTACCATCAGTGGCGTACGCAGAATTTTGTCAAAGGTGGGGCATTATTAAACTTTGTTTACAATTTACATTATCGGTATTTTAAATTTAGTGTATTATTAGGCCTATTATTATTATTATTATTATTATGTTACGGTATATTTATTAATATTGTACTATATTCTAATAGAACATATTCAGGAATATCCTTATAAAATCTTTGAAACGTAATTTTTTCATAGCCATCCAATTTTTAACAAATTTTAGCTTGTGTTTAATTTTGTATTGTAAAAATGCTTGTGTCATTGTTACACTTACATCATTGAGGACATGGGTGAACTAACGACTTAAGTAAGAAAATAATGTTTTGAGAAAATCGCAGTCAAAGTTTTAGAAAAGGTGGCAAATGAATACACATATAATTTTTGCTATTACAATGGGAAAAAAAAAAAAAAAAAAAAAAAAGCTTTCATTTACCACGTTTCTAAAACTTTGACAGTGATTTTCTCAAAGCCTTATTTTCTTAGGTACTTAAGTCGTTAGTCCACCCATGTCCTCAATTAGGGTAAAGGTTGGTAAAATTGTGATACTAATAATTTTAAGATAGTTATTATTGAGAATATTTTTACAATTTTACTGAGTGAGAGAAGGACCGGTTTTGTGGAGAAACTTGTACACGAACATTCCCTTAACACGTTGACGCAAAAAACCGATCTTCCTCTCGCTCAGTAAAATTGTAAAAAATTCTCAAAAAGAACTAGTATCACAACATTACCAACCTTTACTCTATATATACAGTATTTAGTCAACAGTCATTTGTATATGACAGGTAAGATACTTTACATAACAGAAAAATCCATGGAAATTTTAAGTTCAAGGAGGTGTTCAAACCAGGTAACCCCCCCTCCCTTGATACGTCCCTGGTTACCATAGTAACCGTTGCCTTCGAGGTTCGCTGATTCAAATCTGGGCGATAGAGATAAAATCTTAATATGATCGTAGTTTCATGGGACGTGGTAAGAGATCACGAAGGAAAAGTTGTATGTTAAATAATTGTGTTTCATACTGTGCATATGAATTTTATGCTTGGTCAATAATTATTGCAGCTTGTCTGTTGTGACCTATTATCGAACGCATCACACAAATGTTTTTGCATTGAAATTATGAAATGTTTATACTGGAAAATACATAATTATCGTAATGTGGTGCATTCAAGTTTGCCGTCGTCTTCATTACGCTAGGCTAATGTCTTTTCCTTTCTAATTATAGGAAAACCCTCCATCGCCATCGTGTGATAGGTCTTCATTCACATCTTTTCCCATGAGGTGATTATCTCTCCTTTTCCATCGCAGTCTAGACCAGTATCCATTCATTTATTAGTACATATGACCTTGATGTCGTATATCGTAATTTCTGACCCTATCTTCTCCTTTTTTGCCACTGAATTTGTGTAGTATATTCGTTCCTGTCGTCTATATTATTGCTTGATTTCTGCGGTATCACATGTAGTTTGTACGGCACTTACAGCGCATGCGGCACTTTACTTCTTTTTCAAGGAATTTGTTTTTGCAGATAACGTCATTCAAGCACCCACATATTGTATTTGCTTTGAATATCTGGAGCGTAATAATTATCATGAATTTTTCCCGTGTTACACCATGTGGTCTGTGACGGTAAACTAAGAAAAAATGGCCTTGATTCTTTCACCGAAATCTTAGCCTTCCAAGGTCTCTGTAGCCTCTTGGTCTAACTTGTAGGTTAGCCTACTATAGCTAATTTTGGAAGTCTGTCTTTTCCCATTTTGTGTACATGGTGTGTACCGACTCTAGGCAGTGCTAAAATTTGCCACCCCCCCTCCCAACACTCACAAACAGTTTATGAGCAGCTATTATACAGGCCATGTTTAGTTTAAATTAGTTTTAAATGAAATGTTACAATTCAGAAAACAACACATCACTGGAATAAAAATACATGCATTTTACTTGTGAATTATAAAGATTTCCTTGGCACTTTCTTCACAGTGCCATCAAAGTCGATCTAACAAAGCACATCAGATTAGATGCAAAGAAATATATTTAAACTTATTCATTATTGAAACAAAATTGATTCGTGAAAGGTAAGCTGTGGTTTATTTTTAAACATTGGTTTTGATGGTGGTATAGGCTAATTATTACGAGTATTTCTTACTTCGATCGGAGGTATGAAGTAAATTGAAAAATAAACTCCAACTCTTTGCGGAATAAACCTTTGATATTGAATTATATAGTGCACATGGTGGAAAGTGATTAAATAATATTGTTGACGATATATTATATTGGAAATATAACAGAGTTCTGGTTACTATTTCATAGCGATAATATAATAAACACACATCCAATTTAATTTTCAAAAACGCATTCTTGTTTATATAAGCAGTTAAATTTAATCAGTGTCATAGTATAATAACGTGATACCGGCATTACAATATAACTGTGCAGCTGCACACTTTCCTTTTACTCTCGCCACGACCACAACAATGCGATAACAAAACAATATCCGCCTTCCGCAAGGTGTTCAAGAATAAACTTCAGAAAAGATTTACTAACAAGTGTTTAAAAACAAAATTCGCTGTAAAATGAAGATGAAAAAAAGAAAAAGGAAGAGAAAGAGAGAGAGAGAGAGAGAGAGAGAGAGAGAGAGAGAGAGAGAGAGAGAGAGAGAGAGAAAATGCCGCCGCCTTGGAAATTGCCGCCCTAGGCAATTGCATTAGTGAAAGCACATTGAGCTGCTTCCAGCTTTTGTGAATTGCATTTGTTTATAATCCAGACTTCATTAACATAACTTAGTACTGTCTTTGACGTGATGTGCATCAAAGTTTTGTATCCACTGTCATTAGTTTGCCTGAATGTTTTCTATTAGCTCCTTTCATTTTATTGCACTTTGTTTTATTTTGTTTTATTATTATAGTTCATTGAAAAAGAGAAATTGATATTGCTTTTATTTCGAAACCGGAACAAAAAAAAAAAAAGAATATTCACATAAACCAAAAAATTACGTATGATTTACACTGGAGTACCAACAGAAAATTGGACATCACCAGTTGTTGTAGTCTTGGTTACAAACTATATTTATATTCAAATAAGTTTTGATATCTGTCTTATAATTACCCTTACTATTAATAGCTTACATCGAATTGGCTCTATACTGTCATGTGTTTTATTTTACGATCATGTTCAATGGATTTAATTAGGCTAAAGCCGTAAGTAAGAACTGCAGAGGCTCCGCAATGTGTGATGAAATAACCACGCGAGGAAAGTGCCTCGAGGCGTCGATTGATTTTGTCTCGAAGGGACTGGCACAGTTTGTTGTGCTCAGGTCATGAATCGACCTTGACCTTACGTGTAAATAACGTTCTATAAATAAACTCAGTCCATATGAGGCGAATGGAAGGGTGGCCTATATTACGCCACCCTCACCTTTTAAATTCCTATAACGGCGGAAAGATTTTCTATTCTTCGATTTGGAAGACATCTGACTCTACACGAATACTTTGTGTGCTTTATTTAACGGTGACTTGAACTGTAGATTTTGTTCAGCGTCAAGTAATGAATTATTCCATTGGGAGAGATTTGAAAGGAGTTTCCGAGACTTCCATTGTTTTGGAACGAAATCTTCTCTATCGTTAGGGCGACAGACTAGGAACTGGAAGAGCTTTGGATCAAATTCAGGTGAAGGGAGAATTTTTATCTCGCTTTAAGATACAAAACGGCTCCGGGATCGACTCAGTTTCTTGTAAAGATTCGTATCGAGCGAAAGATGATCGAGGTGCGATGTCAAACATACGTTTTCCTTCACATGCCAAGGCAAGAAAGAATGTCCTTTACATTTACGAAGCGTGTTCTTAAAGTAAGTTCCTAAAGGTTGTAGTAAGTAAACGGGAAGATATTTACAAACCATTTTTGTTGCATTATATTCCCCACACTTCAATTACTTCTCAACATAATCTCCACCAAGACAAGGAGAAGACAATGAGATCAAGGCGAATTCAGTGAGAATAGAATGAAGACAAAATACACATGAGGAAGACAAGGAGAAAAGGGCAATACAATGACATCAACGGGAATGCAAGAAGAATACAAGAACAGGCGGGATTGTATTTTTATATGACGATCAATTCCAAACCTATCCCTTCCACACCTTGTAAGATGAAAGACTTACAAGCAAACATTCTGATGGGGGCAGATAAAAAAGTTATTTTTTTTCTTTCACCATGTTAATAATGTCAAAAGAAGTTCTTATACAAATTTTGGCCACTCGGCCGCAATTACGAGGCCGTCCAGAAAGTGATTTTCCCTTGGGTCGTTTACAGAAAAAAGCACAATTGTAGGGGAAAATTTATTGAAACAGGTACAGCAATTGCCCTATTTGTTAAGATATCCCCCACTGTAACTGAGACATCTGTCATACCATGGGATCAATTTTTGTATTCTTCTGTCGTAGAAGTCAGCCGCCTGGAATCGAAACCAGCGTTTGACAGCCGTCTGCATCTTTCCGTTGATTCCATAATATGGCAAATGTTTCAATTCCAGTGGGGAATATGTTGAAAAATAGCTCAACAGATGCTGTGTCTGTTTCAATACATTTTTCCAATGAAATTGTGTTTTCGTTCTATTAACGGCTCCTGGCGAACTTATTTTTTACGGCCCTTGTAATTGCGGTCGAGTGGCCAAAATTTGTATAAGCACTTATTTTGACATTATTAACATGGTGAAAGAAAAAAAAATAACTTTTTTTTTATCCGCTTCCATCAGAATGTTTGCTTGTTAGTTGTACGTTAAAAGAATTGACGCAGTACCTTGGCCAGTAAGCATCTATCTGTTTCAGTGTATAGGCCCTATCTATGGAGAACTTTTTGGTTGCACTTTGTCTTTCATCCTTTATGTTTTGTGTTCGTGTGTGGATTAATTATTGCAGCGGAAAACAGTAAAGACGTGGGGTAATAGAAAAAAGCGTCGCTAGAATTGTTATGTAAAATGTATCAATTCTTTAAAATCCAGTTTTTTAGCGTGAAATGCAAGACGTGCTTTGCTGTAACACGATGGAAATATGTTAGTTCACTTCGCGAGTTAAGCTTATGAACCGGGATGGACATAGTACAAAAGTCACATTAGAAACTGGGACTCATGATGAAAATGCGTCTCTGGGAAACACAGTAGGTACCGGTTCAATATTGTGGTATCACGTCTAGGAACACAAAATATAGCAAAGTAACTCCTTTTGAACACAAGAGAATGGTGAAGATTACCGATATATCTTTTTTTTGACATCTGGGATCCCACTCAATCTACTCTAGATTGAAGTCTATCTTAAATACCTGCAAATACACAGTGGGCGAAAAAAAGGCACAAAATTAGAAATACTCTATTTTCGGAAATACTTAATATTAATTTATAATGAATACACTGTTGGAAAGAGTAGACTTTAAAGATGAGTAGGACTTTTTATTATTTTTTGTGAGGCTCAATTAAAATCTTATGGAGGTCAATACACAATGATGCGAAAAATGTGGTTTTTGAAGACAATTTATTACTTCAAAATGCAGAAACTGAATGTTGATAAAATTAATAATAATAATTAATGATCTCTCAGCTAATCAAAATTAAAAATGATGCTCTATGTGACCGCCATTTTCCCGCACAACGATTTGTAGGCGTCTTCTCCATTGTCCAATAGCACTGGATATCTGTCTTTGAATCAAGCCGGTCCCAACATTCAAGAAGGCGTCGTCTTAAATGTTCACTATTACGAATTATTGTTTTGTAGTAAACTGTTTTTTGTAGTTGACTCCATACAAAATAGTCCATAGGATTAAGATCTCGTTTGAAACTCCAGCGGAAACCATCAGAGAATCTGAGAAATGCGATCTTTCACGCAATAATCTATCAAAAGGAATATCATGTCCGCTAATCAATCGTTGTACACTTGAAATAGACCGTTCTCGCTGAGCGTAGTTCCTTACAATTTGACGGGCAGATAAATTAGCATATTGGTGCAAATGTTTAATGAAAAGCTTGTCTTCGTTCGTTAATAGGGTTACAATTCGTCCGGCAAAAGGAAGACATGTCCTCTTTTTTAATCATTTTATCCTGTCCGGCAGGCATTTTAAACAAAAATTGAAATGTCCGGCATTTCGCATTTCAACTAGAATTAATATGAATATTGAATAATGTGCGATATTATGCATAGAATATCTAAACAAATGGTGAAAACCTATGAAAGAATTTAACTGCTTCCAATGGTTGAAGCTGGAGCACATAAAAAAATTATAAAAATATGATGATCTATTGACATGCATTGAATTCTTACATTCTAAAAACGTCACTATACATGAGTCTAAGCTATTTTATCAATTTTATTCCGCAGTGTACAAAGATATGCCAATCAAGTTAATTTGAACAAAGATTTAAGTTTAGATAAACAATGGTGCAAATTCTTCAATTCGAATAGTTCTGCGAGCACTGAAACTTTCTGAGAACTCTTAAAAATATGTCAATGCTATTTATTTATCCCAAGTCACAATGGAAGTGCTGAGAGAGTATTTTCCCTGATATCTGCTCAATGGACAAAAGAACGAAATCGCATGCTAACGGAGACAGTCAGAGGTATCATCATGGTGAAATATAATTTCAAGGACATGTCCTGTGAACAGTTCCATAGTTATTTGTTAAGTTTGTCTCTTCAGGCTCTTGTGCTAAAAGTGGGCTCCACCGATAAGTAGGGTACAGATGTAATACTGATCCAGCAAGTAGTGAGAAAACTAAGTGAGCCATTGTTTTTATCTTTAATGTTGTTCTTATCAATTTTTACAAAGACCTCCTTTTTCAGCAATGTTCTCTTATTTTAGATTCCATGTCCTCCTATAGAATACAGTATCTTCTCATGGTAACCCTATTCATAAAGCGACCCATTATTCACAAAATGAGATCTCGAAACGGGAGAAAACAAATGATGATAGCACAACAAACGGCTTAGCCTGCTGAACTCGTAAGACCGTAATGCTCAGTTCGGCATAAACGTTCGATTTTGCATTGCCTTAGAAAAAACAATAAAAAAAATAATGTTTAATAAATGGTAAAAAATTAAATATTACAGTACTTTTCCGGATAAATCTCCGGATTTACCCTTCGAAGAGGTGGAAAAATTCAAATATCTTGGAGCAACAGTAACAAATATAAATGACACTCGGGAGGAAATTAAACGCAGAATAAATATGGAAAATGCGTGTTATTATTCGGTTGAGAAGCTTTTATCATCTAGTCTGTTGTCAAAAAATCTGAAAGTTAGAATTTATAAAACAGTTATATTACCGGTTGTTCTGTATGGTTGTGAAACTTGGACTCTCACTCTGAGAGAGGAACACAGGTTTAGGGTGTTTGAGAATAAGGTGCTTAGGAAAATATTTGGGGCTAAGCGGGATGAAGTTACAGGAAAATAGAGAAAGTTACACAACGCAGAACTGCATGCATTGTATTCTTCACCTGACATAATTAGGAACATTAAATCCAGACGTTTGAGATGGGCAAGGCATGTAGCACGTATGGGCGAATCCAGAAAAGCATATAGAGTGTTAGTTGGGAGACCGGAGGGAAAAAGACTTTGGGGAGGCTGAGACGTAGATGGGAGGATATTATTAAAATTGATTTGAGGGAGGTGGAATATGCTGATAGAGATTGGATTAATCTTGCACAGGATAGGGACTTATGTGAGGGCGGAAATGAACCTTCGGGTTCCTTAAAAGCCATTTGTAAGTAAGTAAGTACTTTTCCGGTCTACAAGGCCTGTGAAATAAACTTTCAAGTGAAATCATTAACTACTGGAATATAACCGTTTAACTTTTGTGCCTTTTTTTTTTTGCCCACTGTGTACAATTTCACCTACTGCTTGGAAACTTGACTGCGAACATGTGAAAATTAAAGACGACAGCAAAATAGGCCTATCTGTTACTATAGTAACGTTATAAAACATGCAAATTCGCTTCTGCATTGTTGCAGAAAAATATACGAAAGACTAGATTTGATACGCTGCCACTTTCCTTTCGCCAATAAAGTCCCAATTTTATTATGCAAATCTTAATATTTCACGGTACATAAACTCGTGAAGGCTTCGCCCCCTGCCAGGGCGTCTGCGTCTTCGAGATGGCCT
This sequence comes from Periplaneta americana, assembly GCF_040183065.1. NCBI lineage: Eukaryota > Metazoa > Arthropoda > Insecta > Blattodea > Blattidae > Periplaneta > Periplaneta americana. The sequence continues at coordinate 129,742,022 of NC_091122.1, read as the reverse complement.
CTGCATGAGACGCCCAGGGTGAGGAGAGTGTTCAGAGCACGCTGTGCGGTCACGATTATACTGTATCTGTGCTTGGCATGAGATCCGTACAGCGAGTGCATTTGCAAGCGAATGAAGCGTCTTATAATTATTACCTGATGTGCGCAACCCGTAATTATTATATTTTAACCCCGAGGACGATAAGACATACTTGAAAATTTTATATTTGTAACTGACAAACGGAACCATTAAGTTAGCGAAAAAAAACTCTTTACTTTTAGTAATTAACAATTTATTTATTTCTTCTTCCCTTTACCTTTTATTGGCTACAAAGAGAGGGGAAGGGATGTTGTCATGGAAACCTTTGGCACCTTCAAATGTCACAAGTCGGTTGTTTTAATTTCACTGCTATGTCATTCACAACTTAATAAAAAGAACTAAATTATTGCGAAACGTGTAAAACGTATGAAAGTATGTGTTATCTCCGTGACACTAATTTCATCTTGTCTTGTCTTGTGCCAAAACGTGTCACGGCTTTTAAGGGAAATGTTTACGACTACAAGTCAATCACATTTATTATCTTATTGTTAGCGGTATTTCTTTTAAAAGGATCATGACGTTAACAATGAGGAAAAATATGTATGCCGGTACCGGTATGTATATTTCTCGTTAGTTTTTACTTAGGGTAAAGGTTGGTAATATTGTGATACCGGTAGTTCTTTTTGAGAATTTATTACAATTTTACTGAGCGAGAGGAAGCTAGGTTTTTTGCGTCAACGTATTAAGGGAATGTTCGTGGACAAGTGACTGCACAAAACCGGTACTTCTCTCGCTCAGCGAAATTGTAATAAATTATCAAAAATAACTATCACAACATTACTCGTATCACAATATTACCAACCTTTACTATATAGCGTGCATTGTCCATTCGAGTCTGAACCGAATAATTACATACATTCACTTTCTGGGCACTTTTAGCTTCGAATGAGCTTTTCCATAAAATTGTAATGTAAATTGCTTCCTGTGATACGAGTAATATTGTGATAGTTGTTTTTGATAATTTATTACAATTTCGCTGAGAGAGAGAAAGACAGGTTTTGTACAGTCACTTGTCCACGAACATTCCCTTAATACGTTGACGCAAAAAACCGTGCGTCCTCTTCAAAGAAGTTTTTCTTTTTCCAAAATCTAAATTTGTTAAGGGGTTAGGTACGGCTAAAAGGAGTAAAATTTTGGAAATATTCAACATTTTTTCCCTCCATTATTCTAACTTGTACAATAATGAAAATTAGTATGTGTAAAACACTGTCTTTCTGCTGTATGATAAACATATTTTTACGATTAAAAATTATATATATATATATTTATTTTTAAATTCAAAGTTCACTGTGCAGTGATGAAGCATTTCCCTCATAACTCAAAAAGTATCCAACATTCTGTGATGAAATTTTTTGTGTGTATTTATGCATGTCATATCTACAATATGATGCAAAATCACTTCTCTATCTTTGATAGATTGTCTGATAACAAATAAATTCATTTTAAAAATGGTCAAATATCTAACACAGAATAAAAAAAATAGTGTTTATTATGGAATGTAGTTGAAAGAGCATGATATTGTAAACATGAGTTTCAGCAATAAAATAAAAGAGAGAGAACATGAAAAAGTTAACAAGTTTATGAGTTATGAGGAAAACGCTTCATCACTGGACAGTGAACTTTGAATTTTGAAAAAAAAAAATATATATATATATAATTTTTTTTAATCGTAAAAATATTTTTTTCATATAGCAGAAGGATAGTGTTTTACACATACCAATTTTAATTATTGTACAAGACACAGTAATGGAGGAAAGCAATATTGAATATTTCCAAAATATTTACTGCTGTAAGCTGTACCTAACCCCTTAATACTGTATCTATATTACACTGTCGTGTATGTTGATACACATTATGTCTAATAACACTTATCTTTAGATCATGAAGTTCATTTAACGGATGTTTTCGTCTTTCTGTAAGGCATCCTTAGGTTAGAATAAAAATCGCTATTTGCACATTTAAAGAAATTTAAAACATTTAAAATTGTCTAAAATAGTATTTTGCGATACTGGGTTGGTAAGTGCTCTGTAACAGAGGCGAGGGAAAGTTTGAAAAAAAAAACGAGGCGCTTGCACCGAGTTTTTTAATCTCCGAGACTCTGTTACGCATTTAAAATCCGTGTATTCGCATATTATTTTTCGCACAATCATATTTATATCTTTATTTTATTTATTATGTATTTTAGTTATGTATTAATTTTGAACTGAACGTTTGTCATTTTGTTAATGGCAATTTGTAATTTTCTAGGTGGCCGTGTTTTTATGTTCTTTTGTTTTATTTGTTGGATACGACTGTCTTTTATGTGTATGCATTGTTCAAATAAATAAAAAGCTATTGCAATATACGAAATTGAAATATCTGAATCTCTTTCTACAAATAAAGAGAATGGCAGTCTTTATTCCATAACATTTAATAATTGTTCAAACTTCACGTTCAGTGTAATGTTAATAAATAAAGTTACAACATTCTGTCAGAGTTCTTGTTCTTTTTTTAATTTACAAGTGACTGTATGTCAAGTTTGTAGAGAATTTACTTAGACAACACGTGTAGAAATCATTGAACGTGTTGTATCTTCAAGTAACATGGCATGCAACGATGATTGTGAATATTCAAAAAGACCATGATTGTGCAAAAAATTAAATTACGTTTCATTCTTAAACCAACAACTATTCTTTGTTTGTTTCGTTAACTGTCTGAAGACAGGTTTCAACCTCACAGGTACACATTAATAAGGCATCACTCATGAGGCAACTGAGTTAGGAGATAATGGAATAGTTTGGCCAGTTCCTTTTCCTTTCCATTGCATACATCACTGGCATTATAGTAACATATTACACTTAATCAGACTTCAGCTGGGTACAAACCATTGTTCTTCCTCTGACACATATCCTCAAGTGAATGTACTGCCTGATAATAGATAGACTATACATATCAGACATACATACATGACTATACATGAATCTCTCTGATTATAATGTACGTGAAGATCAGCCTTGTTCAACCACAAGATTTGAGTTTGTCCATTTGTTTTGCACTCTCAAATATTAGTTCCGTTAATAGAGAATCTCGTTTTGATTTCGTATCGATCAGGGATTACCGAAGCTGTTGCGTGATATACGACTCATCTTTTTGTCAGCATGAATAATGACGTTTGAACTATACTCGATTTGTTGACTATGACGCTTCCATTAGGTACTGTGCCATTCGTAATTAGAGACTGCTAGAAGTTGGCTTTTGCGCTGTGAATCGAGCAGGAATAGCTAACAAGTGTCGCTGTTGACATAGATATTTTGACTACAGTTGTACATGTCACTTTATTTTATTCAGTATTATCGATCTTACTAGTAAATTATATTCAATACATTTTACCAACTTGTATACAGAACACCTTCACGTCAACCCTTGCTTGGTTCCTTCTAACCGATCATGCGCTGTATTGCAACCGATTTTTTTTTATTAATTTGTTATACGGGGAACAAGCTTACGTGAAATACAGGGTGTTAAAAAGTATCCAATATTTTAGGAGGTGATAGTATGCATCAAAACAAGAAAATAATGTCTAATAAACATGGGTCCTACGAAGCATGCTTTCTGAGATCTGAACACTTGTTCATAGGAAGTGCTCAATGTGACGTCCATTCATGGAAATGCATTTTTCTCCCCTAGAATACAGCAGACTACCAGATAATCATACCGTAGTTGACACCCTTGACATGGAATACTGATACGTCGCAAGGAGTAGTGTGAACAAAAGTCTGGTTGCGGATATGAGCGGGGTTCAGCAGAGATGGTGTTATGAGTTTTGGTAATCAGCATGTGTAGCCTGATGAAAATCCCCATGCGGTTGAAGAAACAAGGCATCAGAACCGATTCTCAATCAACTTATGAGCAGGCGTACTTGGTGATAGATTAATAGGGCCATAAGTGCTACCATAATAAAGTGTTTAGGAAAATATTTGGGGCTAAGAAGGATGAAGTTACAGGAGAATGGAGAAAGTTACAGAACAGAGAACTGCACGCATTTTATTCTTCACCTGATATAATTAGAACATTAAATCCAGACGTTTGAGATGGGCAGGGCATGTAGCACGTATGGGCGAATCTAGAAATGCATATAGAGTGTTAGTTGGGAGGCCAGAGAGAAAAAGACCTTTGGGGAGTCCGAGACGTAGATGGGAAGATAATATTAAAATGGATTTCAGTGAGGTGGGATACGATGATAGAGACTGGATTAATCTTGCTCAGGATAGGGACCAATGGCGGGCTTATGTGAGGGCGGCAATGAACCTCCGGGTTCCTTAAAAGCCAGTAAGTAAGTAAGTATACGTGCTACCATAGAGATCAACTGGGATCGTTATCAGGACTTTCTTATTAACGTGTTAAAACAAATTTCAAAGAGTGCGTGGTTCCTTACGCTGAGGGGCAGAGGAATGCATTGCCATGAATAAACGGCACATTGAGCATCTCCTATGAACAAGTGTTCAGATCTCAGAAAGTATGTGTTGTAGGATCCATGTTTATTAGATATTATTTTCTTGTTTTGATGCATAGTAGCATCTCATAAAATATTGGATATTTTTTAACACCCTGTGTACCTTACGAGGAAGACTCACCAAGTGATAATGAATTTTCACAACGCTTATTCCCACATTTGTTTCATTTGAATTAAGAAATCTCGCTATACATTTCTAAATCCGGAGAAAGCAAAGTTTTTTGGATATGATTTTTTATAATTCTTCAGCCCAGAGTGCTATGTGCTAGATAAATCACGCAATAAATCTCATCTAGATGCATACCGTACTGTCAAAATCTCCTTAAATAATCTAAGTTATGAAAATGACATAAATAGTTCATGAAATTGACTATAGAGTAGTGTATGAAGAAATGGTAAGGAAATGTAAGCATACTTGAAATTATTCACTGTCCTGATCACAGCATTGGAAATCTTTGTAAACATGCTCAAAACACAGTGGAACTTTGCACCACGAACATTTAAGAAAAATAATTTCTAGCAATTAGCTTTAGAGCAGTTCTGTATATCAACGTGAAAACATAATTCTACAGGAGTGACGAATGTATCAGGTTTGTTGTCTAGGTAGGCCTACCTGGCTTTATGCCAGCCATATTTATACATATTTACATATCTAGGAGATGAAAGCTGATTATGTGTTAAGAACTGCAATTTTTCACACTGTCTCTCTGATGCAATATAGGCTAATATTCGTGCCAAGTAACAAAACACTATCAGAGAACTTCCGAATGAAATTTTCCAAGGCCTAAAACTATGAACGTCAAGAGGCTGAACAATCGGAGTTCTCCCTTCCTCACCTTCATCATAATCCTCACCCATTCCCTACACCACACGTACACGAACACTTAACATACACTCACTCTAGTACACGACATAACTCTTCACAGATACACACCAAGCATAACGGTGCCCGCCGAAGTGGTGTGCAATTTGAAATTGAGTCACAGTCTTGCCATCTATCCGCAGTATGCGGAACCCGAATTATGTAAAGTGAAGTGGGTAGGCATTAGACACACAAACACAGACACCTTCTGGAGTTATTCTTTCTATACCCTATCTCGATAACTGGTCCACGAGTCTACCAAAAGGATATGATCATTGACAGATGGAAAATGGTCCTATACTTCTTGAAACCGCTTGAAGAAGTGAGTTTCCATAAGCTTCCCTTATTTTGAGGACAAGGCATAAATGTTTGGGACCTTTCAAACAGTTCTTCTTTACGGTGTCAATGGAGATATGAGACATATGAGGGTCAAGCGATTATTTTGAAAACTCATACCTCGAAGACTAGGTCTTCTCTGGATGACGGATGTAGAAATTTACAGGGCCATTTTTTATTTAAAATGGAACGTATTGCGGGAAAAATCGTTCTGAAAATCCGTTATCGGTGAGCTTTATTTGTTAGTATAGTTTGCTTTAGTGTATTGAATAAAATACACAATACATATAGTATATTATCTGTGTATGAGAACCAAGTTCATTGCGATAAGCTTATAACTTTTTTTTCTATTGTTGAGTCATATTGTGTTACATATTATCTTGTGTAATCATTACTCATGGACGAGTATTGTCATCCCAAGTGTCTTTCCTTGTGGCACACGTAGAAGCATTTCCGCCCGCACATCTACGGACTCGCGTTCGATTCCCAAGAAGAAGGTTTATATTTGTTTCCCTGGACTGGGTTTAGACCTATGCTCTGTCATTTGTGTTTACCCTGTTTTGTTTTCACCGGTAATTTTTTAGTCTGGAGGTCATGCAAATTCTGAATGACACTAGAATTGCACAGTTTTGCTTATAGTTCTTGCCAAGTTTTCACACAAAGGTAATAACATATTTGTTTTCTTTGTTATAGGTGGAGGGTTCCATCAGCCGGTGTCTGCTATGTTGAGCGGCTCGGCTGGGTCCCCCTTCAGGTCTAATTCGGGACACCGTGCCCCATGGCCCCCGCCCGCCCTGCATGCCGCAACTGAAGGTAAGTCTGAAACTTTCGATTATAGAAACCCTAAAACTTACTGTACAGCTTTTTACATGTTCTTAAGTATAATTTTGTCTCTGATACGCTTCAATTGCTTCTTTCGTTATTCTTTTTCTCATTCCATTTAATATGTGGCTTGTCTGACTGTTCTTCCGTCCGTCCGTCCCTATCTATCTATCTATCTATCTATCTATCTATCTATCTATCTATCTATCTATCTATCTATCTATCTATCTATCTATCTATCTATCTATCTATCTATCTGTCTGTCTGTCTGTCTGTCTGTCTGTCCCACCACATATACGTTCATCTATCCATATACTGACTCACCAACCCATTCATGCCCTTTGTGTCTGTACTAGAGATGAACAACGAGCGAGAATGTAACACTAACAGCGCCCGCAAAGTCGAAAACCCGCATGACAGTATTGCCTGTCGTTGACTGTTTGCATGCAAACGTTCCAAGACATCGGAACTTCGGGAGTGATCAACTCTCGAACGTCAAGCAGTCTTGAATCGTCACAGTTGTATATACCAGACTGAACTTTTATCTGTTTTGGTAACTGTTATATATGTGTGAACAATCAAGTAGCCTATTTGTAATATCATCTCTACCTTTCAATGTAGTGATCCGTTCCCCAATCTTTATTTAATTACTAGGGACGTATTAAAAGGCTAGGAAATTGTTTTTCGTTTGAGTTCAAGTATACAATCTCAAGTAAAAGATATTAATTGACTTACTAAAATTCTATTTAACTAACGTTATCTTCACCAAAATGTTTGAACGGAGTCGCCATTTTCAGTCGACTATCTATACGGGAAACAAATTATCGCAAAGCATGTATTATAGTACCGTAAAGAATTTACAGTTTGAAATGTTGGCAAACAAAGAAACAAATGCTAGAGTAGTGATAAAAACAAACAAATGCTAGGAAAGGGATAAAATTAAACAAATTCTAGGGAAGCGATAAAATTGTGCGATAAACGGCTATGATTGGTTGAAAGACGTGCTTTCGTACCGTTTTATTGGTCAAAAGTAGTATGACGTAGTGGAAGTGTAATAGTTTAATTGTAATGCTTAACTACAATATGCGTATCACAAATTGTAGTTTTTGGTTCAACATATGCATATGAATCTAATGGTTGAACATTAAACTGAAAAACATTGACAACACATTCCCTCTACTATCCGATCTGTCTACAACGGTCTTTTTTTATCCAAACGTAACAGGATTGCCAACTGAAGAAACTAAACAAATGTGACTAATATGGCTGCTTTGTCTCCGACTGAAATTGTTAATCGTCTATACTAAAAGATGATTTTATAGTTCAGTTATATTATTACAGTCTTACTAATAAACCGTGTATAGCTTTTATACTAGACTTATGCAGAGTTGAGACAGAAAACTTTACTAATAAACCATGCAGAAGCGATTGACGTATAAACAGCCTGTAACTATACAATGGGAATTGCTTTGCAGTAGTTATATACACGAAACCCCTGGTTTAAGCGTTGTATATAGAGAAAAAATGGCCGTCCCTCTAACAGCTGTTCGTGTCGACTGTCATTTTATGATGATGGTTGCCTAGTAACCAAAGAAGAACAAACCAAAGAGCACAGAATAATATTACTGTAGCTTGTACTCTTTGACCAAAATATAGTATGGTAATCGATTAGAGCCAGTTGTACTATCGATACTTAACACGCCACACTAGAGCGCTCTACCGGATGCAATAGAGAACCTCAGATATCTATTATCTTTCGTAACGAAGTAATGACGAAACTATGACGTAGCTTTGTAACAGTTGTACTGTTATACGCGACGTATGTAGTGATTATTAGTAAGGAATTTACACACGACGTATAAATAAGCTACTCATTGCATAAGTATAAGATAGTTAAAGGTCTGTATATAGAGTTTTTATTAGTAAGACCGTTAGTGTTATAAAACTGACAAATCCTGTGAATGGGTATTCATAATATCTGTTTAAAATTGTGAGATTGGCAACAACCAGGTTCTTCCCATTATTTACCATAGGAAGATAGCTAGCACTCTCCGTCCTCAAATGAAGTTTTATGAGGATACACCTTGGATGATAGAGTTAAACCCCCCCTGCTATCAGCAGAATGGAAATTCATGTCATTATCACCAGACTTTTTCTCTCTCACAAAATTCATGCCGGTTTTATTCCTTATTGGTTTTTTCTGTATGCAATTATAAATAAATAATTAATTACTTAAATGCCATGATTGTTATTATTATTATTATTATTATTATTATTATTATTATTATTATTATTATTATTTGTAGTGTTCTATAAACGTGCGTTTCTGGTGTATCGCCTTGGCTTTTAGTGCGGTAAGAGGTAGGAAGGGAATAAAAAGACTGCACATGGTTGTACCACAGTCTAGTATATACAGTCACGAAGCTCAATATGTAGGAAATATGCATCCATAGATAGTTGCTAACCACTAGGATCGCTACTATTGCCTCATCACAGACAATGCGAAATAGTACTGGCACAGTCTATTGTTCCTAGTACCCTCACAACTCAAGCTTCGTGGCTGTATATACTAGACTGTGGTTGTGTTTTCTATGTTTAAGACGCGTCTTAATTTTAAGACTTCCTGACTGCGAAAAGATGCATTTCATACGCCCACAAATACGGTACCGTATTTTGAAGTTTCTGTAGTTCATATTTGACGATGAAGACCGGTTTTGATTACAATATAAGTTTTTGTTTACTTTTTGGAGATTTGTTTGAAACGTATAATACGTAACGTTGATTAGTAAACTTAATAGATACAATTTATTGAAGATCTGTAACTTCTAGAGACCAGAATTGAGTTGTTTCACTCTTCTTGTTTTCCTGTTGACTTTCATCTAAGCGCACCGGGATAGTAACTGTTAAAATATTGACAAAAATATTTACCTTCTTCGTAGTGATGTGTCAGAGGGTGTTTTCTTCGGTTTAGGAGCTTCAAGTGCGTCACTCATCGAAATATTATATGTGATCTGCACCATCTCGTGAGCAATTAGTGAACCATGAGGACAGAAGTGACTGACGGCGTGTGTACACAAACAGTTCACAAGTGGCTCCTGATTTGTGATCTGTTTGCACACATGTATTTCTGTGCCATCCCTGACTGAATGATTTGTGCATTGTCCACAAGTTCCAGACGTAGCCTATAAACAAATATGTAACAACATTTTACTGGAGGAATGCAATGCCTATCTATTAAGTAAGACGTGACAAAAGATACTTCCTTAAACTCGTAAGTATATATAATAAACTGAATTTTGTTTGTTTTGTCTTATATCTCGAAGAAGAGATTTGTTTAGGGTGCTTGGGCATAAGCTGTAATCCATTGCTGTAGTATACATTGGTAGCAAATACTGTTGTCTAGAATCTGAAGCACAGTCGGGTTTTTGATGGCTATGAAGTCTCTTTTCATGCTTCACTGCCACATTTCTTATTTCTTCACTGACTGTATCCATTTTCAAGTCTCTATGGATGTTGTCATTCCTAATGTACCATGGCGCATTAACAATTCCTCGTAGCCCTTTATTTTGAAAGTTCTGTATAATTTTAATATTAGATTTATTGGTGCAATCCCAAATTTGCAACCCGTACATCCAAATTGGTTTTAATAACTGGTTATATAATAACAGTTTATTATGTATATTCAGTTGGAAACATCTTCCCAGCAACCAATACATTTCTCTGTACTTTTCTTTTTAACATGTGCCTTCCACTTTAACTTGGCTTCAAGTGTCATGCCCAAATACTTGGCCTCATTTGCGTATGAAATTATTTGTTTATTAATAAATATAGGTAGCTTTTTCACTTTTCTATTCGTAAAATTTACATGGGTTGATTTTGTCTCATTAAGTTTAATACGCCACTTTTTGGGAGTTCATACTAGCTCTGTCCCATCAGATACACGCCTGAAATATGCAGTACTAATTCGGTCAGGAATGGTATAGTAGTAATTCGGTCCGAACTATGTAGGTATAGATAAGTTATATATTAAAAAGACTACTTATGTATATTATATCTCAAAGAGACTGAAGTCTTGATGGGCATTCAACCTCAAAACCAAAAAGTGCAGCAATTTACCGATTATGTGCTATAGGAATACATCCGATATATAACTACAATGTCAAGCCTGATGCTACTTTCCCGCCAGAATTATGGGCCGAATTCGTAGCTACGACAGAAAGAATGACGAGCAGTTGTGAATCTTTCCATGCAAAGTTAAATGGCTAATTCTACACCGCTCACCCTAACATCTTTCAATTAATAGATGATCTGAAACGAATTCAAATTGACACTTACATAGAAATTAGGAGTCCAACAACAAAAAGAAGACCAGACCAATTAAAGAAAGAAGAATATATTGGAGACAAAATGGCAGAATTTGTATCTAAATCAATAAACAGACTCCAATATATAAAGCACTGTCATACAAATTTCTCCCAAAAACGTAGCTCCTAGTATCACTGAGTACTCTGAAATCTAAGAAATTTTGACTAAGGTTTATACTATAGTACAATGAACATGATAATCAACATTTTTAACCATGCCTTAAGGAAGTGGCAGACAATTTTGTAGTTTGCTGTCTCGAGTCACGAATTTGCCCATCCTGTCTTATGACTAGGGAAGGAAGTTCATGCATTTGCATATTTGTTCTCTATCGTTGTGTGAATATGCTGAAAGATTATCTACATGAATCACTTATTTCTGAACACAATGATATTACTTTTATTGTGCATAAAATTGCATATTTGGCTTTATTTATGAAAGCATCATATTTTAACATTTATGCAGGGAAACTGCATAGTATGTTTATTTATCTTTCCCTCATTTTTAAAAGTGTGTAACCTCGTAAACACGACTAATTTATGTTTATGAATTTTGAACGTAACGATGACGCCCTCATAGGGAGCCTCTCAAGTTAGCGATTGGTATTCCTTTACTGCAGTCTTTAGCAGATTTCGATAGAACAATAGCCAGTTTAACATCAGTTCCAGGAAATGTAGGAGATAAAGTGAACGAGAAAACAGCAAATATTATTTCCAAATACTCTGGCTATTATCAGCATAAAGAAATTCAAGATATTCTCGAAGGAAAAACACTCCAAAAACCAACGAAATTTCTATAGAACAGCTCACAGATTTTGTGCAAGCCTCTCTTGCTTCTTGTGACGTAGAACGAAGTTTTTCGCGCTACAAAGCTATGCTGAGAGACAACAGGCGAAGAATGACAATAGAAAACATGCGTCACTGCTTAGTTGTGAACTGTAACAGCATAAATGGAGCATTCAGCAATGAGTCAAGCACTTCAAAATCCGTAGACTAAATGTAAGTTACCTATACTTTATTATGTTAAAATAATCTCAGACTGATAATGCATATTTTGTAGCATATTTATCTATTTTTACGGCATAAATGCATTCATATTCTTCACGTTTTTAGGACATGAACTTTCTTTCCCTGCTTATGACAGTCCTAAGCCTGCTTAGAATGGGAAGGAAAATGTTGATTTCCAACCAGTACTGCTCTATTTTCGATCCGGGACCGAATTATTACTGTTAACTTAATGACCCGGGACCGAACTAGTATTGTTTACTTCTTGGCTTCGGACGGAACTAGTATATATTTTAGACCATGGGATCGAACTAGTAAACTCCGCTTTTTGGTCCAGACACTAACTTGATTAACTGCTTTTTGAAGCTTATCGATTGTTTCCAAAAGCCTAGAGTATAACCGGGATTTTATCACTCCTCACGTACGCAACTTCGTCAATATTTTTGTGACGTGCTACTCACGTGACACTGTGTTAATAAGTTGTGTAATCGGCTAACTGCTACGAATGTGAACACTTACGAGCTTATTGCGTGCTTGTTAGCTCGTTAGGAAGTGAACGTCTGCTTACAGGAACGTAGTTGAAGGTCAGCAGTCATCACTGTCGTCATAATTGACATCCAGGCCATACAGCACATTCTTCAGCTTTCTAGTCTAGTTATGTTGTAATACATCGATACTCAGTTTTTTCTGCCATTGATAGTTTTTTCTACCATTGATCCTACGTTCGGCCTTTTTTTTCTACCATTGATCCTACGTTCGCCGTTTTTTCTGCCATTGATCCTACGTTCGCCGTTTTTTTCTGCCATTGACCCTACGTTCGCGGCTTTTTTCTGCCATTGATCCTACGTTCGCCGTTTTTTTCTGCCATTGATCCTACGTTTGTCGGTCGTCATTAAGCCATCTCACAAGCGAGGAATATGGTTTTTTTTCCTTCTTATAATGAAATCTATGACGTTCATTTGTGAGCTCTTGTCTTACGTGAAACGTTTTAGCACATACAGTGGGACCTCCTATGAAAATGCAGGATATCGTATTGACAACGGACATCGTTGCCTACACCATAGTAGAGGTTAAACAACGTTTTCAATGTTAAATATAATAATAATAATAATAATAATAATAATAATAATAATAATAATAGGAGATTCCGAGATATCCTTATCTTCCCTTTGTTAGCTTTGCTTTCCCCTTTTCTCCTTTTTTCCTTTTGCCTCATTGACTTTCCCTAGTTCTTGTGCTCCCCTTGTCCTGTCGAGAGATGATCACATCCACATGTAGTTCTACATCCTATATACAGCATAATAAACTTATGTATCTCGATTTTTTAATCACAACCACATTTCCTTCGTTGTCGGCGTAATCATCTAATTCTTCGTTTCTTTTTCTTACCACCTCAGACTCTACCACCGTAGAGCACTATGAATGAATGAATGAATGAATTAATTAATAATTAAAATCTTATCATCGTCATGTAGAATTTAATCTTTAGACCTGTTCCATCCCCAGGATGTTCTACAGCTTTTACTGGAGAAAATGCCCTAAATACTGCAATTATATACAAAAATGGCGGATCCATTTCAAATGTAGCAAAGCAGAAAACGTTAGTCCATCGTATATAGACCATCAGCAATATCGTCACTAGTACAACTTGAAGAATCATCGGAATCATTGCCACAATTACATTCAGAATTCAACCGCAATTTATTTAGTCAGTGGATTTTATATAAGAGGACTGGAATTAGCTCGTCTGCAAATCTTGTTGTGACTTCAAATGTTTTTAAAGGTTTCTCGTCAGTACTTCTTTCCATGTCATACTCTACTATGTATTTGTCCTTTATGGATATGCCATCATGTTGTAAGAGTCGGAGAAGCCTGTGTAATCTAAGGTCGCCGTTAAATGAAGAAGTATTAACCACCCATTTTGTTTCCTCATCACCACCAACACCATCACTTCCATTTCCTCATTCTTCACGTTAACGTCTTACCAGCACTTAACGTAACATCCACAGAATCCTGTTTGGTTTGTCCGGAGTTGACCTAAGCATGCTTCGCCAAACCAAGAGGTGGAACTTAAACTGAGAGGATTCAATCTGACATCGGGATGGGAATCCGGTGTGGCTTAGTGGATAGAGCGTCAGAACTTAGAACTGAAAACTCGGGTTCAAATCCAGTGCCGGAGAGCATTTTTCTCCGTTCCACTACTCTTTCATCATACGATGACGCAGAATTTCTGCACGGAAATATCATATGTACTTCGGTACATCGTAATGATATATGCTTCGCCATGCTCACTACATGATCAAGAAGTTCCGCTACTTATGAAATCTTCACTATCCTGCTCGGAATCGAACTCAAATCCACTCTGTATTATCATCTATGCTGCCACTTAACCTGCAGAGGTGAATCTTCACTTTCCTGCCGGGATTCAAACACGAGTGCACTTTGTGTATAGTCATCTATGCTGCCACTTAATCTGCAGGAGTAGATCTCCATTTTCCATTTGGAATCAAACCAAAATCCGCTATGTATAACCATCTACGCTGCCACTTCACCTTCGGAGCTAAATCTGTATTTTTCTGCCTAGAATCAAACCAAAATTCACTCTGTGTATAACCATTTATGCTGTCATTTCACCTTCGGAGTTAAATCTTCACTTTTCTGTCTAGAATCAAACAAAAATTCACTCTGTGTATAGCTATTTATGCTGTCACTCCACCGTCAGAGTTAAATCTGCACTTTTCTGCCTACAGTGAAACCAAAGTCCACTATGTATGGCTATTTATGCTGTCACTTCACCTTCGGAGTTAAATCTTCACTTTTCTGTCTGGAATCAAACAAAAATTCACTCTGTGTATAGCTATTTATGCTGTCACTCCACAATCAGAGTTATATCTGCACTTTTCTGCCTACAATGAAACCAAAATCCACACTATGTATAGCTATTTATGCTGTCACTTCACTTTCAGAGTTAAATCTCCACTTTTCTGCCTAGAATCAAACCAAAATCCACTATGTATAGCTATTTATGCTGTCACTTCACTTTCAGAGTTAAATCTCCACTTTTCTGCCTAGAATCAAACCAAAATCCACTCTATGTATAGCTATTTATGCTGTCATTTCACCTTCAGAGTTAAATCTCCAGTTTTTTTTTGCCAAGAATCAAACCGAAATACACTCCGTGTATGGTTATTTATGCTGTCACTTCACCTTCAGAGATAAATCTCCACTTTTCTGCCTAGAATCAAACCAAAATCCACTCCATGTATGGCTATTTATGCTGTCACTTCACCTTCAGAGTTAAATCTCCACTTTTCTGTCTGAAATCCATGTATAGGCTAGCAGTCTCTGCTGCAACTTAACCTGCAGAGGTAAATAGCCTATCCACTCTTCTGCCTGAAATCAAACTTAAGTCACTATATGTCTAGTAATCTTTGCTATCACTTAATCTCCAAAGATAAATCTCCACTTCCCTTCCTGTAATTAAATAAAAATCCACTCTGTGTATAGTCATCTACGCTACCACCTATAACCTCTACAGGTAAATAAGTTTTATGCCTGGAATCAAACCAAAATCCACTGTGTGTATAGACATCGATGCCGTCACTTAACTTGGAGAGGTAAATGTTCACTTCTTTGCCTGGAATAAAACCAGGATGACTGGATATTCGTCAATGCTACCACTTAAATTGTATAAGAGAATCTCGCTTTTCTTCTGGGGAGTAGTCCCCTATTGTGATACTTTACTTGCAGCAGAGGATCCTTAAATACGTAATAAATAAGTAAATAATATAAATATCCTTAAGGTCGACAATCAGTATAGTGCAAAAGATATGGTTTTGTAATTATCCGTAGTAAGGACGCGCACATCCAAACACATCCCTAACGAAATGAAGAGAAATTATTGCCCACTTTCCTCTCTTCGATTGGAATCCGGAACAGCTTGTGAAAGTACGAAAGTGTTGTTCTTGAATCACACTGCTGTTTCACACCGTCGATGAATCACAGGCTTCGTCACCTCCCTCCCAGGGTCATCCCTAAATGCAAATCCACGGCAATTTCTATCACGTTGTTCAGTCTAGTTTGCCCTCAGGTATAGATAGGAACGCCCTCTTGATTAAGTTTCTTTCATTAGAATTTTGTTCGCACCTCCGGCTACAGCTTTACCACACCTCCTGGAATCACAACCAAATGTTTCCCCATGATTGGAATATAGACAGCCAATTCCCTGCTAAGGACTACATCAAGTTGTGATCAGCAGCATAACGTTAACGTTAGCCTACGTGCCCGTCGGCCAAGGCCCTATTATCTTCGAATGTGAGTGGGGATGTATGTGGCCAATATAAATCGGAAATTGCAGTGGAATTGAAGCTTAAAAAAGTATTTCTAGATCACTAACATTTAGCTAGGACTTGTAATGAGTGAGTCACACCTAATGACAATTTTATGAAAGAATTAGATAGCTGATGACATCTCTAACCCACTTAAGGAGCCCTGCTGTGAGTCAGTGTACCAGTTATTCAAATTGTGAACTTTGTGCCTCGTACGAATTGAGAAAAAGAGCCGAAGAGAGCAAGTCTTGTCTGTTGTGTTAGGGTACGTACAGTAGTGGCAAAAAAAAAAAAACCGGACCAAACCTTGTAGCTGATTTCAGAGCCTTGTTCACTCCAGAGCACGATAGACTGGTAACTAAGACTTTCGTGGTTCGAATCCTGTCTGGGAAGGAGACTTTTTTTTTTTTTTGTTCCTTATTCAAATTTATTCCCAATACTTTTCGATTGCAGCGATATTTTACTACTTAATTAACTTATTATTCCCAGAACATGAATTTTACCAGCAATCGAAAAGTATTGGTAATGAATTTGAATAAGGAACTGTACACGTTGGAGCGACGATGAACGATAAAAGAAGCAGCGATGCTATATCAGAGAGAATTGAAGCATGCATTGTCATTGAGGTGTGCATATTGGAGCAACGATAAAATTGAAGATACACGATAAAAGCGACGAAAAAGAAAACTTCAATTTTCTTCGCTCTTGTCGTTCATATGATTTCTGATTAAGATAATATTAATCTGTATAATGACCGGTGGTTATCAATAGATCCGAGTATTAATCGATTTATTATTATTTCTGCATATTAAATTATCATGGATATTGACAAATTGATCACTTGTGTATTTATTCATGATATGTTATGTGATCACAAGAACCAATCACATCACAATGAATTTATACTAGCTTTGGGATGAGAAACGGGTTGAATTTTGTACGTATTTAAGTTATATTAACCTTGAACCTAGCAGCTGATATTTTTCTATATATCTTCTTTCATTAAGTGGATGTATAGAATATCTTCTACTGATAAATCAAAATGTTTGCTTCCCGCGTCCTCGTTGCTCCGATATGAACACTTGATTCTTTGATAATACCCCAGATCATATATGTAACAGATAGCTCATACCTATGTTAAAATCGGCAGCACTTTGAAGAGAACAACCGCCAGGATCGCCACCCGTCCGCCGTAAAAGAACACGAGATGGAGTACAGTCGGTAATGCAATTCAAATGGGAATTATGACGTGACTCCTTATGAAACAACTAGATGGCAGCAGAGTAAACCTGACAAAATTGTTACCGTCAAAGCCTGTAAGGCCGAGCTATCTGGATATATATGTTCTAGGATAATACCAAAGCGTCGCTAGGTGCGTTTATCGTTTATCGGTGCTCCAGTGTGTACATTCCCTTAGAAGTCTACTCATGGTTACAAAATCACGAGAATGAGCACAGAAATAGTAAGCAATAATCATTTGTTCTACATTACGCTAAAACATTGCGAATTTATGTTAAAATGCCACGGAAGTACCATAGTCTATCTGTCTGTTTGTGTCCTCAAGTCCAGAAGACCGAAAATGAGTAGGCGTGAAGTATTACATGGGAATTATCCTCAAATGAATACTTAGCCCTATTTATATAGTATTTTTTTTATCCTCAACACAGATGCGGTCGCTGAGATCGCCCCGACAGTTTTATTGTGGAAATGACCCGGTTACCGCTACTTTACCTATGTGAACGTTTGTGTACTTTCTGGCCTGTAGCACAGTTCACTTAGTGGAAGTTAGTATTGGAGATATTACACGTAGTATACTGCTAGCGGTCTCATAGACCGCACATCTGTGTAACTGGACTGTTTTCCTCCATTCTTGCAATGGACTCTACACAAGGTCTTTAGTAAAAATTTAGTGTTGATGAAAACTTCGACTAGACAATGCTGGACGCTCGATGAACTGCTCTTGATAGTCGTGTTAAATAACCGATTTACAGATATTAATTAGTAGTAGCAGTAGCAGCTTATATAACGACGCTTACATTTGCAGAGGTTTTTCAGAGTAAAATTCGAAGTGGATGAAAATGACCCACAAATTTTGTTTAGAACCCTCTTCCAGGAGCAGGGTTCTTTTTCGTGCCATAAATTTACGATACGGAACTCACAGCTTTACATTCCCTTTTAGGGTGAACCGTGCTTAGGGTTTTATCTTACAACTTACTTACAAATGGCTTTTAAGGACGCCGGAGGTTCGTTGTCGCCCTCACATAATCCCATAATCCCACCATCGGTCCCTATCCTGTGCAAGATTAATCCAGTCTCTACCATCATATTCCACCTCACTCAAATCCATTTTACTATTATTCTCCCATCTACGTCTCTGCCTCCCCAAAGGTCCTTTTCCGTCCGGCTTTCCAACTAACACTCCATATGCATTTCTGGGGTCACCCATACGTGCTACATGCCCTGCCCATCTCAAACGTCTGGATCTAATGTTCCTAATTATGTCAGGTTAAGAATACAATGCATGCAGTTCTGTATTGTGTAACTTTCTTCATTCTCCTGTAACTTCATCTCTCTTAGCCCCAAATATTTTCCTAAGAACTTTATTCTCAGACACACTTAATCTCTGTTCCTCTCTCAAAGTGAGAGTCCAAGTTTCACAACCGTATAGAACAACTGGTAATATAACTGTTTTATAAATTCTAACTTTCTTATTTTTTGACAGCAGACTAGATGACAAAAGCCTCTCAACCGAATAATAACAGGCATTTCCCATATTTATTCTGCGTTTAATTTCCTCCCGAGTTTCATTTATATTTGTTACTGTTGCTCCAAGATATTTGAATTTTTCCACCTCTTGAAGAATAAATCTCCAATTTTTATATTTCCATTTCGTACAATATTCTGATCACGAGACATGATCATATACTTTGTCTTTTCGGGATTTACTTCCAAACCTATCGTTTTACTTGCTTCAAGTAAAATTTCTGTGTTCTTCCTAATCGTTTGTGGATTTTCTCCTAACATATTCACGTCATCCGCATATACAAGCTGCTGATGTAACCGGTTCAGTTCCAAACCCTGTCTGTTATCCTGAACTTTCCTAATGGCATATTCTAGAGCGAAGTTAAAAAGTAAAGGTGATAGTGCATCTCCTTGCTTTAGCCCGCAGTGAATTGGAAAAGCATCAGATAGAAACTGGCCTATACGGATTCTGCTGTAAGTTTCACTGAGACACATTTTAATTAATCGAACTAGTTTCTTGGGAATATTATATTCAGTAAGAATATTATATAAAACTTATGTCTTAACCGAGCCTTTTTTGCGCCAATTCAAAATCTGTGACCTTCGATCGCTTTTAATCTTGTGAACCTCGGATCACTAAGACACGGAGGACGACAAAAATTGTGAGAAAATAGTAGAAATTGTGTTCACCGGGAAACAAAAATATACAAGATAACGGAACAAATTTTTGCAAAGGTTACGTTTCATAAATTCACAAGTGCGTGCCTACAGTAAAGTTTGTTCGAAACACCCCTCCTTCCTGAAGGAGCACATTTTATTTTGTGTTTTGATGTCAAAAAATAACGTTATTTTATTTTACAGATCGTTAAATGTAACCATTACTTTATGAATGACGTATTTTTAACTCGTAAAATATGTTATCAATGTGTGAAACAATGTTTACAGCTTTTTTTAATACCTTTACTTCCGCATTAATGAAAATGGCCGCGCAAGTGTGAATCGCGCGAGCTAAACAGCTGATCGTAGAGCACATCGAAGGTCCAAAGGACAATAGCAAATGCTGCCGCCGCTGGCATATTGACAGTTACTTATGTAATGTCGCAATCTTTGCGTGTATTATGTGTAAGTATGGAGATAACAGAAGTTCGTATTGCTTCCGTCAGCAGTCAAAACAATGTCCACCTACACAAGCCTGGTTCAAAATGATCCACTTCTCAAAATACACAATAACTATTCTTACTGAAAATTACCATTCGGTATTTTGAGACATGTCTCTTATCATTGTGCTACCTCAGATTGTTTGTACGCACATTGTATTTTCTATGTATTATCAGCACTTTTACATGCGTCTCGTATTATTCTGTATTACCCCTAATCACATATAACATTGACCAGCCTAATGCACTTTTGAGACAACTATTTTTATCGATTTCACTATGCTGTTACCTAGCGATTTCAAAATAAAGTCACGTTAAGCAGTACAGACCGATTATTTAGACCTGACAGCTCGGCGACGCGAAAGAGGGGAAGTAATAGGAGTAGTGGGGAGAACTCCGGAGTAGAGATAAGAGCGAGCGGTCGGTATAACACAGGGCGTGACATCCGATCGCTCTGAATGCAAGCGACTGACTAACCCGAACACCTCTTGGCGAAACTTAATGGACTCGCCTGACCCAGGCGCATATTGTCGGCGACTGACAGGACTAAAGCGTACTGTACTTTCATCTAGCGTCGTTACCGAAAAACAAATTTTCTGACAGGGGAGATCCTAGTGGTATATGTTGCCATTTCATAACACGGGAATGACCAATCTGATATTATGTGATCAGAGGTATTACCTAGCATTTTGACACGGGTCTTTGTATCTTTGTGTATTAACTTTTTTACACCATTATCCAATAAGGCATCACTAAGGTAACTAAGGCAGGCGATAATGAGGTAAGGTGACCAGTTCTTTTCTCCCTCCATTATATACATAGCTGACTAATTACATAATACTTATCAGACTTCAGATGTATACAAACAATTGTTCTTTCTCTGACATATATCGTCAAGTGAGATGTAGGCCTACTGCTTGATAATAGATGTACAGTCTTAGAAAAACGTTTTGTCGCACAGGCACTTTGTAAATCCCAGAAAGGAGGCAGTGCGCATGATCAGAGTAACTTACATGCGACCTGGATCACAAGAGAAGTACTACTGGGTGAACAGTATAGAGAAGAACAGGTTTCGCGGCCTTGAGTCCCCCACCTCCGCGCGCATAGTCAACCGGCCGTGAAACCTGTTCTGCTCTATACTGTTCACTCAGTAATTAAGGTAATAAAATTAGTTTTGTTTCGTTCTATGTATGATCATGCGCACTGCCTCCTTTCTGAGACTTATAAAATATCTGTGCGACAAAACGTTTTTCATATCAGCAAGAACCTCAATCAGAGGTAAATTTTTTTACATCATTATATTATGTACAGGGACATCATTTTATTTTTACTTCAATTTTTATTGTACCTGAGTTTTTGAATGTACTTCACTCCCACCGCTTCTACTAAGGAAGTTCCAACTCCACACAGAACCAAGACCGCAGATAGTAAGCAGTACTGAGTTACTGGGTATAGTACGTTCCAGAAATATGTTCGCGTTTTCCAGTGACGAAAGAGCTTTCAATATTGAATCATATTTTCGCACAGATACTGTCCGTTTGTCTACGTCGCATCCCGATTTCCCCCACCTGCTTCTGCTCGCCCCTCTGTAATAGCTGGGCTGTCTTAGCTCTTTTCTGAAAACATTAATTTCTCTTAGGAATTGGAAGTTTACGTAATATTATACAGCTGTTTAATTTAACTTAAATAAAAGGGCCTCGTTAAGTAATTAACTGTCACGTGATTTCCTCCCTTTCTACAATCCTGCGGCATAATCACTTGGACGGACAGTAGATAGCATGTCTGAGTAATTTTATATTTTCGGGTCGGGCAGAAGTGAAGATTGAATTTACAGTACGTAGAGTAGGTACAGAATTATTTCAACATGAGTTACTAGTACGAAGGACGAAACTGGCGATTGGAATTAGATGCAATAGTCTACAGTGCGATAATATGCACAAAAGAACTGAAGCCTGTATCGAAATGAACGGCCACCATTTTCAAAATTGTGTTTAAATATTCATATTATGATTATTTTTCAATTTAACTTCTTTCTCTATATTGTACGCTAATGTGCTGTAGACAGTATAATATACACTGCATAATGAATACGTTCGCATGGATAACTCACTTCGTGAGTAAAAACACTTATTCTTAATACAGTACTGTACTTTGATTAAAGAAAAACCTAATGAAAATTATCAAACTCAAAATCGCGATATTTCCTAGTTTACGTAAATGGATGAACTACTTTTCTTCCTTCCTATACCTAGTAGAGTGATTTGTGTTTTACGCCAGTATCATCGAACTCCAGTCTTGGAGGGGGGAGCAAGCGGTGTTTCCGGTTCTCTAAAGGTATAGACAGGTTAATATTAAAAATGTTAGTAAAAATAAAATGATGTCCCTGTATTATCTCAGCATTTATACTCTCATATTGTAGCACTTTACGCGCGTCTGTATTATTATGTAGGGCTATCATGTCAGCATTTTACACGGGTCTCGTATTAATATGATTTATCTTAGCAATTTTACTTGCGTCTTCTATCTGAGTATTTTACACGCGTCTTGTATTTTGACGTATTATCTGAATATTTCACACGCGTATTATACTCGTATTTTACGTACTATCGCAGTATTTTACATGCATATTTTTTTGTTAATGTTAATCTCTGCATTTTACATTATCTTGCATTGTTGTGTCTTATCTGTACATGTTTACACGCTTGTACTGGGTGAACAGTATAGAGCAAAACAGGTTTTAGCTTCGCGCAGCCTTGAGGCCCCACCTCCGCGCAAATAGCTGGCCGGCCGGCCAGCCGTGAAGCCTGTTCTGCTCTATACTGTTCACCCAATAGTAACAGCATTTTTACATGCATGTTGTATGGTATATTATCTGAACACATTTACATACGTATTTTGTCTGTTGCCTCAGCATTTTACATGCATCTTGTACATACCTTGTACCTTAGCATAATTACGCTTGTCTTATATTGACTTTACCTTTCTCAACATCTTTCCACGAGTGTTGTATTGTTATGTACTATCTCAGTGTCTCTAAAATGCGCCTTGTATCTGTTTGCATTGCAGGATTCGGTCGTTTTGGGGCGGGCGGGGGTGGAGGACTTTATTCCCTGTTTCCTGGTCCTGGTGGCGGTGGCGGCGGAGGTGGAGGCGGAGGCGGCGGTGGCGCGTCTGACGCAAGTGCTGCCATCTATTCGCAGGCTACAAGTGCTGCGAGATTTGCGCATACCAATTACCACAACTTCATAGGCGCCCACAAAGGTAATTTCCATCTAATTTTTTATTACATGTTTATCAGGTGTTTGTTTACTTGGAAATTTCATATTGTATAATTTTGTAAGATGTATCACTTGTAAATTTTGGAGAAAAGAAACGTATAAGTGAGTCATCGTTCTAATGCTGTGATATAGGGACTTTCAAGTCGGCTTCACTTTTCTAGTCGTTCCTATGTAAGTTTATAAAATTTCTTAAGACATCGGTTCTGATTAAGTTGATCGTCCTTATGTCTCTATGAAACTTTTCGGTTCTCGTTGGTCATAATGTGAGGACATTGTACAGTTATGTATTGCTTCAGCATATATTATTGCAGAAAATGAAGGAAAACATTATTTTTTCAAGAACATTGAATGGATCAAAATTGTCTGATACAGTTTTACAAAGTAATCCAAGAAAAAAAAAAAGGCGATAAAATATGACGTCGCTGGATAAAAATATGCCTAGGCCTGTAATATGAAGCCGTAACAGATTTAAGACTACTAGTACTACTACTGGTGCTGCTGCTGCTGACGGATCAAGGTCACGTACAAACCACGCACGAGTCACTGAACTGAAACACTGGTAATCCGGCTGTCCTAGCTGACTTTAGTTGAAGAGAATGGTCCAGAATGGAGTAAACACGCGTGGCAAATGTTCCTTACTTTACCTTGATCCGCCAGTTCGAAATGCGCTGACAAACTTTCTACGTAATAAAAGAGAATTTAAAATATTTCAAGTATTTTGCCATCATTTCTTAAAATTGTTGTAGTAATATTAATTTAAAATGTAATCAGCCTTTTTAGGAACTTTTCTTGTCTTATTAAGGGGTTAAAAGTACAGCAGTAAAATTTTGTAAATATTCAACACTTTTTTCCCTCCATTACTGTATCCTGTACAATAATGAACATTATAAAACACTGTCCTTCTGCTATATGAAAAAAAAATTACGATTTAAAAGAAAATTACAACTCAAAAACTATCCAATATTCTGTGATGACATGCTTTGTGTGTATTTATGCATGTCATATCTAAAATATGATCCAAGATCACTTCTCTACCTTTGACAGATTGATAAAAGATAAATTCTTAAAAAAAAATTGTCAAATATCAGTATTTTCTTCTAACACACACACACAAAAATATATATATATATATATACATATATATATATATCCTATATATATTTATTTATTTATTTATTTATTTATTTATTTATTTATTAAGGAATGTAGTTGAAAGAGCATGATATTGTAAACATGAGTTTCAGCAATAAAATAAAAGAGAGAGAACATGAAAAATTTAACAAGTTTATGAGTTATGAGAGAAACACTTCATCACTGCACAGTAAACTGCCATCATTTTGAATTGTGAAAAAAAAAAAATAAATAAAAATAAATATTTTCAAATCGTAAAAATATATATATATATTTTTTTTTTTCATATAGGCCTAGTAGAAGGACAATGTTTTACACATACCAATTTTCATCATTGCACAAAATACAGTAATGGAGGGGACAAATGTTGAATATTTCCAATAATTTTACTGCTGTAAGCTGTACCTAACCTCTTAAGATACGCAAAATTCATAGCGAATCCTCTGTCTCATCTCGCCAAAATATCCTCTCGCTACCATCGATTCTACCCATGCTAGATAATGTAGCAGTTGATACATCGTCGATAAAATAAAAACAAGATTGTTCCCTGCTGAAATGTTTCTGGAACAAGAGGGGGTTTTCAGTCGACTGACTCGGTTGACTTATATAATGATGACAAATGATACGCAAAACATTCCGTGTGTATTGTATCCTTAGGAACAGCAAATAACCCGTGTCTGTAGCCTTTTCAAAACATCCGGAGAATGCACTTGCAAATTATGTTCGTAATGCAGAGTCATTGCAGGGCTATGCAAATTACAACAGTAGAATAAGAGCAGACATGGAACATTATTTTAAAATTGAATGATAAAAATGATTGAGTTTTTTTTTTACCCATGCTACTGTATTATGTCAAATCTTATTTCATTGATATGATTATAGAATGTTAGAAGTATGCGTATGCAAATTTTAAGCAAATTTGACCGGCAATCATCGCCGCAAGCAGAAGAACCAAATAATAATACGTAAGTACTGCCTAGTTCATGGATATGCTACAATGAAATATAGCTACCGACGTAGTTCTGATGGTAGCACGTTTGCCTGCTGATCAAGAGATTAGCTCGAACCTGGATTCTGTTCCCGCTTGGACTGATTAACTGATAGGATTCTTTTCTATGTTTTTTTTTGCATCTGTAAGACGAATGTCAGGTAATCCCAGCCCTCCTATCTCGCTGTCACCAATCCCATCGACTCCAAAATAACCGAGTAGTTGAAACAGCGTCGTTAAATAACCTACTAAATAATATACATTCATTTTCTTCTTCTTGGATTAGTTCTCTTTTCATATCTATATTATCGCATGTAGGGTTATACAAGGTGTTTCAGAATAACTATTCCTAATTTTCAGATGTAAGCTAATTATACATTTTTTCTTGAAAAAATAATGTCCGGAAATGCTTCCGTATGGAGATAATGCGGTAAAAGTAGAAACCACAGTAAAAACTCTTTAATAATAATTCACTTCATCTTCCATGACTGTCTTTGAGTTTAAGCTATTCCCGTTACCATGGAAACAATAGCTTCATTCGTTTTCGTTGTATATCACAAAATTACTTCTGGCAGATCTCTCTATAAAAATTTCAGTAATTAAAAATGCAATGGTTTACAAATGTTGAATTAGCAGACATGCTTATGGCATATGGAGCAGCTAACGGTAGTGCTACTGAGGTCAATTTTTTGTATAATACTTTCAATATCATTCTCACAATATTTGAGAAACAATAACAAATACAAATTACATTTTAGAGAAAATTAAACGCAGAATAAATATGTGAAATGTCTTATTATTCAGTTGAGAAGCTTTTGGCTTCGAGTCTGGTCTCAAAAAAGCTGAAAGTTAGAATTTATGAAAGTTATAGGCCGACTACCGGTTCTTCTGCATGTTTGTGAAACTCTCACTCTGAAAGAGAAACAGAGGTTAAGAGTGTTCGAGAATTAGGTGCTTAGGCAAATATTTAGGGCTAAAAAGGATGAAGTTACAGGAGAATGAAGAAAGTTACACAACGTAGAACTGCACGCATTGTATTGTTCATTTGACATAATTAGAAACATTAAATCTAGACGTTTGAGAGTGACAGAGAATGTAGCACACATGAGTGAATGCAGAAATGATAATGATTTTTAATCTTCCTCAACTTGGTGAGGTTGTCAAAGACAAAGAATGTTAAATAGTAACATTCAAGATGTGACATTAAAAATGTCTTACAAGAAGTTTGTTTAGAATAAACTGAAATTTACAATAAATAATGTTTTACAATAATGAAAATTTGCAGTAAAATATAAAACAGATAAAAAATATAGAATGAAAAATTCAACTGTAATTTGAATTGAAGTACAAGTGTCGCCATAAAATCTGCAGAGAATCCTTCAAAGCTATCATAGAAATTTCCTTAATTGTTGTTGTTTGGACTCCAAATTTATGACAGAATGAGACCAATTATTTTGTTTTGGTCCTTCTAGCGCCCATCATTAATCCGATGACTTCTATATCTCTGAGTTTATATGATGTTTTGTAATAAGGGATAGTTGCTTCATAAATTGCCCTTTTCTCTAGATTAATCTCCTCGGGTTGATTCTGATGCGTCTCGAATCTGATGGTCGGATCCAGAATATAACCTTTTGTCTCTCCAGGTTTAAATGTTATAATATATAACATAGATTATCAGTTGGAAGACCTGGGGTGGCCGAGACATAGATGGGAGGGTAATATTAAAATGGGTTTGAGGGAGGGAGCTGGAATATGATGCTAGGGACTGGATTAATCTTCCTCAGGATAGGGACCGATGATGGGCTTATGTGAGGGTGACATTGAACCTCCGGGTTACTTAAAAGCCATTTGCAAGTAAGTAATGTATAACCAGTAAAATTAAGTAAACATGTTACTTTGCTTTAAATTACTTGCCGTCTAGCATATTTGAAAATTAGGAAAACTTAGTCTGAAACAATCTTTAGGGCCATATGGGTATATCCCTAATATTCGAATAGAAAATCCCTTTTTTATTCCTGAAAAAGTAATCATGGACTTTTATGTAATACGTTACTCCACAGCGTGGACACAGTATATTTAACTGCAAATGCTTTTACTTTGTAACTTTTTATAGTGTACATTTTTCTGTGTCATTTTGTCATTTCTTGGCGTTATATTTTTATATCCATACGGGTTTCGAGATATAAAAGGGCTTCTGTTATGTAGAACACAGTTAATAGGTAATATCTGTACAGTTTAATAGAACCCCTTGCCTAATATTTTATGTTCCTCTTTTTGAAGATGTAATATTTCACGAAGTTCAGTTGCATCGTAAAGCACAGCAGAAGCATTGCTTGTAACAGCACTATGGACTTTACTCTCTGTACCCGGACATCGCGGCGAGTAATGTCTTATTGCCTCACCATTACAACTCATACACATCGGGTGATTAATTCATTTGACAGTCTGTGAATGAAGAATATGATTTCACAAATTGTGGCCAAATTATGCGGTGATTCCTAAACGTAGTTTTGAAGTGTGTGAAAGACAACTTCCTTAATTTGTTGCCGAAAGCAGTATATAGACTATCAAGATAGAAAGATCTATGTTTGCATTAATATAATGTTACCGAAATCATAGGTGTTGACATGCCGTTCTCTCTCCCCGTCTATACAGAGTGTCCCAAAAATTTTCAGCAAATCTTTTGGGATGTGTTCCACATTTGGAAACCGTGAGAAAATTGTTATAGAGAATATGGTTCCGAAAATCTTCGAATTTTTGGTTCATTTCATTTCGTGTTCTGCCCAAGGGCTGATCTTTCACTGCAAACCCAGCTTTTTCCAAAACTTTCCTATTTTCTGCCTTTCTTCTCGTTTCCTCATATGATCCATATACAGTATCTTATTGTTGTCTATCATCTAATATCTTCTTCTACCCCGAACTCTTTTCCCGTTCACCATTCCTTCCAGTGCATACTTCAGTAGGGAATTTCTTCTCAGCCAGTGACTTAACCAATGGATGTTGGAAAATTAATTTCATTCATTCATTCATTCATTCCAGTCCATTCATTTAGTGCTCAAGGGCAGGTTTTCACTGCAAACTCAGCTTTTTCCAATCTTTCCTATTTTCTGCCTTTCTTTTCGTTTCCTCGTATATGATCCATATATCTTAATGTTGTCTATCATCTGATATCTTCTTCTACCCCGAACTCTTTTCCCGTTCACCATTCCTTCCAGTGCATCCTTCTGTAGGTAATTTCTTCTCAGCTAGTGACTTAACCAATGGATGTTGGAAAATTATTTCATTCATTCATTCATTCATTCATTCCATTCATTTAGTGTTCTGCCCAAGGGCAGGTTTTCACTGCAAACCCAGCTTTCTCCAGTCTTTCCTATATTCTCCCTTCCTCTTTGTTTCCTCATATATGATCTATATATCTTAATGTCGTCTATCATCTGATATCTTCTTCTGCCCCAAACTCTTTTCCCGTTCACCATTCCTTCTAGTGCATTCTTCAGTAGGCAGTTTCTTCTCAGCCAGTGACCCAACCAATAACTTTTTCTCTTCCTGAACAGTTTCAGCATCATTCTTTCTTCACCCACTCTTTCCAACACAGCTTCAATTCTTACTCTCTCTGTCCACTTCACACGTTCCATTTATCTCCATATCCACATTTCAAATGTTGCTTTCAAGCAGCATTTTTTACGGTCATGAATTTCATTCTCTGTATGACTAACATAATATCACCGGCTTCTGTGGCCGAATTAATAAAACTACAGTATATTGGTCTGAAGTCTGAAGTGACAACACTATTTCCTAAACATAATTATCTCTTCTCAAATTTCAATTTATTCAGGTACACTACCTGTTATGTTGGTCATACAGAGAATGAAATTCATGGCCGTAAAAATACTGCTTAAAAGCAACATCATATAAGTAGCAAAATTTGATTTGTTATATTGAATTATTTCAACGTTACAATTACTTGTTTGTTAAAATGTGTATATGATAATGTTATGCAGTTTGTGTTCTTTTGTTTTGTGTGTTTTCGGAAATAAAATTTTAATTAATGCTCGTCATAAATGTTGTAAGTAAAACCTTGTGCATCCCTCGTGTTTATCGTACGGCTCGTCCTCCCCCACACCTGCATTTTGTTTACGTTTTCACTGTGCCTAAACGAGACGCTCTATTGTACCCAGCTTTCAAGCCGTTAGCCCTGTGGACTCACAGTATATTTCAATTTCCCTGCGTAAGTTTTTTTTAATTGGAGACACATGAATTAAAGTGAAATTATAATGGCAATCAGAGTAATTATCTCATACCTCCATGTTAATTATTGTACTATTGCATTTTATTTGAACCAGGTACCCAGCTTTGAAGTCTTTAACCCTGTGAACTCATATAATTATTTAATTTCCTTGTTAAAAGATTTAGATTTTACTAAAATATTGACAGTAATTTATTTATGGATAAAAGAAGAACCTCGGAGCAATCGGCCAAGCATGTGGGAAAATTAGAGGTAGTGCTTTCGACGTGTTGGGACAATTCTCAAGACATGGTTGGCAATCCTACATTCTCCATTATATAATCGAGGTGGATTCTAAAATGTTTTACCCATTTTACGGAAAGTCCTTCTCGTTCTCAAACTATTATTTAAAAAGTTTATTCCGGGGTTCCAAACCGGTAAGCTTGTATTGTTACATAACGAATCTCTAAAGTTTGTGAGCCACTGAATAATAGAACGTTGCATTAAGTGACGTTTATCGGAAAGTTGGTTATCGTTCTTTTACCCATTTAACTCTGTTCCGCGCTAGCGAACATCGCTGGCTAAGGTCACACAACTTCTGGAGAGATGGCACTATCATAAATGTCCAATTGACTGCAAAAATGTTCATAAACGTATCTTTCGATAGGCTAAACCACCTAAACCAACATAAAATCAGTATTGTCATGCTTCTATCAGATTATATGTACTGTATGTAAATCTGCAGTTTAGCCCTGAAAATGGCTGTCATGGAGACTATAGTTATGAGTAGGCCTGAGAAATAATATATGCCGTTATACCACAGTGTAGTATATACAGTCACGAAGCTTGAGTTTATGAGAGTACTAGGAACAATAGACTGTGCAGGTACTATTTCGCATTGTTTGTAATGAGGCGATAGTAGCGATCCTAGTGGTTAGCAACTATCTAGGGATGCATATTTACTACGTATTGAGCTTCGTGACTGTGTATACTAGACTGTCGGTATACTACTAGTGTGCTTCGTGCGACTCTAACTTTGAGTAGGTACTCACTTCCCGCGTGTGAATGCTAGCAGATATTGTGAATAGTATGTGATTGTTCAAATTAATAGCTAATTAATTTAGGTAACTAATTTGAGATTAATTTAACTTCCAAACCCCACAGTTCAACAATTACTAATTCTGCTTACAAATCGCTTGGACTTGTAATTCTATATTATTCAAGCGACCACCTGTTTTTAGGTTAGACCTGCACGTGGTTAGAAGCAAGTGGAATGTGCTACAATAATTTGGAATCCTCGTTGCAAAAACAACGTTCATTCTATGGAGTTGACACGGAATAAATTCCTTTGGTTTCTATATTATAAGATATTCAAAATACTTCGTCCATTCCAGATCCCAACTACTTAGATTACTGAGATGAATTTTTAGTTTCCATACGTTCAGTGACAAAAGAACGACTTACTCGTCCACACCTGTGGAGTAACGGTCAGCGCGGCTGGCCGCAAAACCAGGTGGCCCGGGTTCGAATCCCGGTCGGGGCAAGTTATCTGGTTGAGGTTTTTTCCGGGTAACTGGGTAACTTTCGGTGTTGGACACCGGACTCATTTCACCGGCATTATCACCTTCATATCATTCATATGCTAAAGAACCTAGATGTTGATACAGCGTCGTAAAATAACCCAATAAAAAAAAAGAATTACTCGATGATATTTCTCAGAAAATTATGAACAAAAATAATACCGATTCCGCTGAAATATTCAAACTAATTACAGTTTATACCCCTCCAGATATATTATAGCATAAATTTGATATTTAATATCACTAAATCGAAAAAAAATATTACAACTTTTCCCTCATTTTGGCCCTACAATTTATTATCAATTTATAAAATGTCTTATTTTTTTTTGTCAATACTGAATAATTATAAGCTACATCTCTTTCATGTTTTCATTTATTTTATTTATATTGCTAATGAGTTGCATAAAGGTACCTATTTTATAATTGCTGCTCATGTGAATCATTGTCAATAATAAATTATAAGTTAAATTGTTCATGTATATTTATGTGAAAAAGGTACTTTGATGGGCATCTAGCCTGTGTACTTTTCCATGAGTTATAGTAAATAAATAAAAAGAAATATATACAGTGTATATACATCTTATTGTAACATTTTGAGAATTGCATGAGATGTACGAACTTCCGTGGAATATATACAGCATGAGAAATACTTCAATAATAATACTTACTTATGGCTTTTAAGGAACCCGGAGGTTCATTGCCGCCCTCACATAAGCCCGCCATAGGTCCCTATCCTGAGCAAGATTAATTCAGTCCCTATTCCACCTCCCTCAAATCCATTTCAATATTATCCTCCCATCTATGTCTCGGCCTTTCCAAAGGTCTTATTCCCTCCGGCCTCCCAACTAACACTCTATATGAATTTCTGGATTCGCCCATACATGCTACATGCCCTGCCCATCTCAAACGTCTGGATTTAATGTTCCTAATGATGTCAGGTGAAGAATAGAATGCGTGCAGTTCTGCGTTGTGTAACTTTCTCTATTCTCCTGTAACTTCATCCCTCTTAGCCCCAAATATTTTCCTAAGAACCTTATTCTCATACACCCTTAATCTCTGTTTCTCCCTCAAAGTGAGAGTCCAAGTTTCACATCCATACAGAACAACCGGTAATATAACTGTTTTATAAATTCTAAATTTCAGATTTTTTGACAGCAGACTAGATGATAAAAGCTTCTCAAGCGAATAATAACAGGCATTCACCATATTTATTGTGCGTTTAATTTCCTCCCGAGTGTCATTTATATTTGTTACTGTTGCTCCAAGATATTTGCATTTTTCCACCCCTTCAAAGGAAAAATTTCCAATTTTTGTATTTCTTTTTCGTACAATATTCAGGTCACGAAACATAATCATATACTTAGTCTTTTCGGAATTTACTTACAAACCTATCGCTTTACTTCCTTCAAGTAGAAATTCCGTGTTTTCCCTAATCGTTTGTGGATTTTCTCCTAACATATTCACGTCATCCGCATAGACAAGAAGCTGATGTAACCCACTTAAATAATAATACAAATTAAAATTAAACAAGAGGAAATTATTTCGCAATAGTTACGAACTTAAAGAACAAGGTGTCCGTAACATTAATGTAGAAGTGGTTCGCAAAAAGGTAGGCTAAATAAAATACTTAAAAACATTGTACCTCCATGCATACAACATTCAGCGCGCGTTTTTTTACGTGTGGAACATCGTTTCAAGGTTAGTGTCTCCGTGTGATCACAAGTATGATGTCGAAGTTTAGAGGCTTCAAGCACTTGACTCCTGTAAACTATCCCCGTGTGAATCAGGTACATCTCACATATCTTCAGAGGGACTGCGATGGAGTGAAACCCTATTTACTTTCATGAGGAGACTCTCTGAGTTGCGACTTGCTTGTTCCTCCTCTCTGAACGAGGAATTTCTTCCAAAGCGAAGCACTGCACTCGTCTCAATGTAGTTCCGCTGCCACTGCCCATGTGACACTGAGTCACAGCTACGTCACGCCGATATGACTAAGGCCGTGCTATGCCTCCGTGCCGCAGTTCCAGGCGGAGCCGGCCAGCAGAGCGTGTGATGAAACTTGGTGAGTGCGTGGAGTTTGTTATTACTGGACTCAGTGTCACTACCGTGTTATCTGTAGTTCAGTCATCACCTGTTTGATTCGTCTCCAGGTAAAAATTGCATTGCATCATTCCTCTTTTTATCTCAGCTGCCACCCGTAGTTGTTGATCATGGTTTATGTAAAAATTAGAGCAGTCGATCGACTAAAATTTTTGATCCATTAACCATATCTTTTTATTGATTAATCTACTGGTTAATCGAATTTTAAACAGTGTTCATAAGCTTGAACAGAAAACATCTAAGATGATATAATAACTCCGGTCTAGTTTTAGTACCCTACGTCCACTTCCAACGGACTCCTAGTGTATATTCACACGTTTATCACTGGGATTGTGGCGCTGGAAATCAAATTAGAACACTTTTATCTCACCCACGACACATTTCAATTTTTATTGTACAATATAAATGCAGTTATCACTACAATGACACAATAATTCTTGCAGATAACACAGAAACAACTTCTGAAACGTAATTAACAGAGTCGCAGTTTCACTTCACTTCCATTAGATGGACACAGAATTCTAGCAGACGGTATGGTACAGGTGTAGCAGGGATGCCAATATCGGCAAACGAAATGAAACTGTGAGGAATGTTACAACAGGTGTGCTAAACGTTAGGAATGTTACAATATGTGTGTAGCACGTTAGGTTAGGTTAGGTTAGGTTAGGTTAGGTTAGGTGTGTAAGATAATATGAATCGTTACCACAGTTGGCGATATTGCAATCATTCTCCCACTCCACCTCAAATAAGGTCACATCGACGAAATGTGGCCGCCTTCTTCCATCAAATACGACGATTTTCCTATATAAGTAAGGAACCTATTTAGGGCGGGTTGGGTGGGACCACAGCTCTCCCAGTGATTACATCGAGTTTCTACTACTTCACACTACAAAACTAAGGTATTTTCAGTGTTTGTTTTTAATTCCCTATACTGGCAATACCGAACTAAAACTTCACCATAATTCCATATCCTATTAAGAAGAACGCATGTTTTTACAAGTATTTTTAATTTTAGTGAAGTATATTGCAAATAATAATGAGGAAGCAAGTGACACTGATGATGTGTACAAAAAACAGTCGCTTTACTTCAGCCAAACTCACCAGTACGTGCTTCACAATTTTATTTTTCCTTATTTCAGTTAAACACAGGATACAGGCTTGACTATAGGTACTCTAAACATTGATTGAAAGATGAGCGGAAGTAGCAACTTTAGTTAGGCTTGGCAACTTTCGTAAATAAAAATTAGGGACACAAACGTTGCTGACAATTTTTTTGCTCTAATTATTTCCACCTATCAATCCACACATTAAACAGTAGTCCTTTATATATATATATATATATATATATATATATATATATATATATATATACCAAAATCACGACAAAACAAGTTGAAAAACAGTATAAATTCCTTATAAAAGAAATGTTAACTCCTTGGAAACTAGGAATCCATCATATTGATGTAATTACTAACCTAATGTAAGCTAACCTAACTTAACATAATCTGAACTAACCTAACCTACCTACACAGGTTCTTTTCCCGGAAAACACGGAGACGTTTACGTGATTTATCATCAGAGCTATCAGATTTTATCACACTTGTTGATATCTGTATCTGTCATAGAAGTAGTCGTATAATTTCCCTCCCCCCCACTTTTTTGCCGAGAACAATGAATGATGCATCAAGTGGAACAAAGTGAACATAATACTGAATGGCGCCAAACTACTTTAAAGTACATAAGATGAGCACAGAGGATAGATGATTCAATAAGTATCCTGTGATCAAACCTGCCCTAACTTGTGTATTATGATCATTGCATCCATCACTCTGTTGACACATCAACGAGAATTAAATTTCTGCCTTGAACATTCTTAATAGAGCCATTTCTCCATTTCGTCACATATTGGAATCAAATGTCTGTATGAGACTGTGCAGAAATATCTTCCAATCCAGACTAAATCCAACAATATGATAGGAACGAAAATCAGCTGTAAATATCTAATATGCCATGAAATCTGGAAATTTTGATACGTGTGCAAATTATTTCTGGACGCGGGACGCAGTGGTCGAAATCGGGACTGTCCCAGGAAATACGGGACGGTTGGCAAGCATAACTTTAGTAGACGTGGGTCCATTGGTGAAACTAGCAGTACGTTGCTTCTGGTGATTTCGGAAGTGAAAATCCGCCGATACACTACCTTATTACTGACATCAGGAAGCAAAAAATCACCAGCCTTAGTCCAGCGTATATGCAAGGCATAATAAAACCCTAAAGAAACCTAGCCTAACCTGTCAAATTCTTATATACAAGGCATAACAAAAGCCTAAATTAAACTAACCTAACCTAGGTGAAGGTTACTTATGTCCCAGGCACTATAGGAACTTGATAAAATACCTTGGAAAAGCCTTGGAAGTATAGTATTGATTGGTAGAAAATGATAAATATTTCCTAAATACGTACCTTATTTACGAAAATCGTCGTGCGTGAATGAAGAATACGGCCATATTTCGTTAATGTGACAATGGGTTTCAGTGTCGCGAACATAGTAATAACCAGGCTTCGCATTTTTGTTACGCTGAATTTATCGAGGAATATAGCCTTGTACAGAAGGAGTTCAAATGTCTGGCGCTCACAGCATAAGATGCGGTACAGTAGGCCTACGGTGAATATAAAATATAATGGAGCATATCATGATAACACTGCAACTTAATTTTAATGGTTTGAAAAATCGAAACATTTTGGACATTCTGTCCGTCCGTCCATCCATCTCTGTCTATCCATCCGTCCGTCTGTACTTATAGGTATATAGATGTAACTTATGTATAATGTCTTTTATAGCGACCTACTTTATCTATTAACCTGCGTGCCGACCTACTGTTCTCCAACCATGAGATTAACCTTGAAAGGAATGTGCTTAATATTGCATCATATATTGGAGCGAAGTAGATAGATAATATTACCGTTTTAACGTCAGTTTAAAAGACATGCGCTCTTCTGCATATGTTATTTCCTGTATGGAGGGATCAAAAAGACCAGGGGTGCTATTCATAGACATTTCGCTAGCCCGGGCTACGAGCGTCCTAAACAGGATTCATATCATATCATATCGCTATCACTGGTTTATGAATACGAAAAACGTTAGTTCGCTGATCATCCACCAAAAGCCCGCGCTAAGAATGTCTATGAATATGGCCCCAGGAGATTAACCGTGATCTAATTTTGTAACTAGGGTAGTATAAGTATGTGTGGATCAGTGTTATCGTTTGTGCTTTGAGAGTTAGCCAATGGAGATGCGTGTACCCACGTGTGTGACCTTATGATATCTTACGACATCAACATTCATTCACAGCATTACCCCTCTGCGTCTCATTCCCCTGAGACTTTCTCCTGGTTGGAGTACAGTACCTGTTGTGTATGTTTTCTTTTTCTAAGTTTCCTGTTTTTCACTTTTTTTTTCTAGCTTCACTTAAACTCTTATCATCCAGTCTGCTGTCCAAAAATCTGAAAGTTAGAATTTATAAAACAGTTATATTACCGGTTGTTCTATATGGTTGTGAAACTTGGACTCTCACTCTGGGAGAGGAACATAGGTTAAGGGTGTTTGAGAATAAGGTGCTTAGGAAAATATTTGGGGCTAAGCGGGATGAAGTTACAGGAGAATGGAGAAAGTTACACAACACAGAACTGCACGCATTGTATTCTTCACCGGACATAATTAGGAACATTAAATCCAGACGTTTGAGATGGGCAGGACATGTAGCACGTATGGGCGAATCCAGAAATGCATATAGAGTGTTAGTTGGGAGACCGGAAGGAAAAAGACCTTTAGGGAGGCCGAGACGTAGATGGGAGGATAATATTAAAATGGATTTGAGGGAGGTGGGGTATGATGATAGAGACTGGATTAATCTTGCACAGGATAGGGACCGCTGGCGGGCTTATGTGAGGGCGGCAATGAACCTTCGGGTTCCTTAAAAGCCATTTGTAAGTAAGTAAGTAAGCTTCACTTAAAAATTTTACCCCTGCAGACTAGATTTGGATGAAAACTATGTAGTAACATTGCAGAGGTATTACGTAAAATAATTCCCCTGCGCTCACCAGAACTGACAACCTGCTTAGCCTCGTTTCAACGTGCCGTCGTAATGTTACCAGAATAAGAATATCTTCAAGGAAGGGAACGGAACGGAAGTGCTTAATTCTTGTGTCATAGCTTTAGATAAGGTGCATTCATGAACCAAGTCATAAATGTGTGACTTGCCTTTGAAATATTGGCTTGTTTAGTGTTAGGCATATTTTTGTGTTATCTGCTGCTAAATCGGGGAAGGGATTGCGATGTTAATTCAACGTTGTCCAGAGTCCATGAATCATCCTCCGAGTTGTGTTGGAATTATACACCCCGTCGTCAGTTGTTTAAGTACCACTTGCAGGAATGCGATTTTTTTTTACATTGCTGTGTTGGGTGTCCAGTCGTCTCCGTATGGCGTGTGGTGAACATTGTGTTGTTTACATTTCCGATCCAGGGCCGCCAAACATTTGGAACTAACCTTGTGTACATTTACATTATAGTATTGCATTTTCTGCTACGAATAATGCACTCGTTAATAACTTTCTTCTTTCGTCATCTTCGTCTCCCATATACCTCTGCATTAGCGGTGTAGTGTGACAATGTTTTGCCGTCACAGCTCCGAAAAATTCGCGGTGATAGATAATAGCTATTTTGTGTGATTTTTGTGTTAGCAGCTGTGGAAGTGCATAACGCCATCAGCGGCCAATGACAAGTCGCGCACGTTTAAATGTAGCCGAGCTGCAACGTGATTGTCTGCCGGAAATAACTGCGACCCGGCTATAGTGACAAACCTGTATATACTGTTATAATTACTGGTTGAACATCCAATACTAATTATGCATTATTGGGTGGGTTGCGTCACAGGTCTTTAAATCACACCCCATCACTAGAAACAAAAAAAAATATTTTTTACAGTGTCACACCCGCAACTCCAATAGAGAATTGTTTCTTCATGCTTTAAATCTAATTTAAATGTTTCTTGCAAAATGAAGGAGGGGCTTCAGGGTGAACCTCCACCCGCCTATGCCATTGTCTTTCATTATAATAAAATCAGATATTTGATGAATTTGATAGCAAAATTAAACTAAAACATCTTTGCATTGAATGACATTTAGGCTACGTTAATTATTTTTCATAAATTTGTAATCTTTTGGGTAGGATGCCATTAAACACATGTTATACTGTAACTTGATCTGAGAAAGCTGCATAGTTCCTTGAATAGCTATTGTCAAAGTCGTACGGAATTTAGCAATAACAAAGTACTGAAGTCAAATGAAATGAATTTGGTGCAACAATTAGGTACCATGACCTTTCCCTTGAAGTTTTGTAAATAATGAAGTACGGAAATTGTAACCTTATTCCATTTCTCAATACTGTAGTTAAATGCCAATAACAGCGCGATACTTCGGAACATACGCAAAGTCCTGCAAGAATGTGCTACAGCTTAATACGAATTCACCGTATTTGGACGGGTTTAATTAGTTCTGGTGGTAATCTAGAATTACTAGTGTCTGTAGATGTATTTGATACATTTCATATCAGAATTCTGCATTTTCCCCTCAGTCCCTCAATAACGGTTTCAGAGGGGTAATCTTTGGAATTTATATTTTGCAACATACTAAATTGAGAAATCACATAGAGTTAATGTAGAATTGAGTACGAGCACTCCATTACATTTCTAAAAAGAACACCAAGGTTTTCTAATTCGAAAAAAAAAATGTCTGAATTTAGTTACAGTTCATAACAATTCAGACATCTGACAGTCATAGATTTTTAACAGTAATAAATAAGAATTCTCAAATTTCACAGTGAAATATTAGGCAGCTATCAAATTTCATAACACTTAAATATATTAGTTATGAAATTTCGTAGCTGTTAAATAGAGCATCTGAAGAGTTTGCAACAATCTTGTACGAAAATCCCGTTGTTTTAACTGAATTAGCATTTCAGTTAATTTAATTTATGTACTTCCGTCTAATGACTTACCAAATTGATAAAAAAAAACAAATATTACAAGATATAACAATTTGTTTTTATTTTTATTTTTAGGCAACGAAATACAATCACTTAGGGTTGCCAACTTAAAAAAAAAAGAGAGAAAGGAAGGAAGATTTTATCGACATCATCTAGTGACTCATCCTTTCTTAATTTCTAATTAAAAATTAAATATCAAAGGATTACACATACAAACAATGTGCACACACATTTTTGTGTCTTAATATCTAATTTTTAACGACACTTTTCATATTTTGAAGCTGACTTAGCTTCTTTTAGCAATTGAGGGGTTTGGGGGAAAAACCAGGCAGTTCCAATTCAGTACTTTTCGAGATAATGAAGAAAAGCTTACCGCCAAACAATAAGCATGTACAGAAAGAGACATTTCAAAAATGCAT
This sequence comes from Periplaneta americana, assembly GCF_040183065.1. Taxonomy (NCBI): domain Eukaryota; kingdom Metazoa; phylum Arthropoda; class Insecta; order Blattodea; family Blattidae; genus Periplaneta; species Periplaneta americana. The sequence goes on along the minus strand of NC_091122.1, from coordinate 129,702,075 downwards.
TATAATTGTGAATGTAATTCTTGGAACCATCTAGTTCTTTGACTAGACGATAGACAGTATTTTTTTCCTCTGTGCATAAATAGCTCAAAAAAGAAAAAAAAAAATTGGAGCCTCTTGGTTTTCCCCCCAAACCCCTCAATTTACTGCCATTTTTTTAAATACATTAAAAATTCTTTACAGGGCGTGTCAAAATTTATAACAATTTGAAGCTCTGAATTTATCAGTTCTGGTGAGCATCTGTTCCTCACATCAGTCCATTTTTACTATTACCCTGCGCCAAATTCGAAATAAAGGAAGAAAGTGTTGTAGGGGAATAAAAAAAGTAAGGCTACATTAGCATCCAGAAAACGTAAGAATACGGGAAAACGTACAACCTGGCAACCCTACAACCATTACAATGAATTATAAATTAAGTTAGCTTTGCTTGCAGTACTTTAGTCTCTGTCAATATATTTTACACATGTTTTCTGACTTAATTTTCTCTTCTTTCTCAGTTGCTGATTCGCTGTTCTCTTCAGGGTATACCTTCGGTGGACCCACTCCTCCTCCCCCTCCTGCTGCAGCGCCACCATATTCGCCGGTGAGCCCCTTAGTGGAAAGGGGTATCACTCAACTAGAGCTAATGGCAAAAGGATTCAACAACAACAATAATAATAGTAATACCAACAACAATAACATCAACAACAACTTAAACGGTGTTACTGCTGATACAAACGTAACTAGCGTTCCTGTTGGGAATACTAAGAAAGTGGAAAACAAGAGACGATCTGAATGCGCGTTGTATCAAGAAACAGTTGAACGGCGACAACCCGCGAACGGTGGATCTGGTGCCGGTAACAAGAGAAGGTGGGAGCGCGACAGTAGCCAGGCACCCCCTACGCCACCGATCGTGAAGAATGAAGTGACGGCCAGGCCGAGCTGCGGCTGTCGCAGATCCTCCGTCACCACAAGTAAGTGAATCGCCTTTAATTAGCAAAATTATTTCTCTGAGTCTGCCTTTAAAATCTCTTGTTACTTACTGAATCTTCGACCTCGCTACATACCACACATAATTTTGATTTTCGTTGCATCTTTTGGATGATAAAATTAAACTGAAAGGCGAATAACTTCACAAGGCACAAATTAAGTAAATATAATAATAATAATAATAATAATAATAATAATAATAATGATAATGATAATCCGTGGCGCTACAACCCGTGAAGGGCCTAGACCGACCAGCCGGCTGCTGGCCTCACGTCCACATGTGGAAGCAGAGGTGGACGATCATCCAACGAGAATGGAGGTATCGTGTGGTTAGCACGATCCTCCCCCCCAGTCGTTATAGCTGGCATTCGCAACCGGATTTCGCTACCTATCGTAGCTCCCCAAGTGCATCACGATGCTGGGTGGGCACCGGTCACATACACTGGCCGAAATTTCATGAGAAAATTTCTTTCCCCATGAGGACTCGAACCAGCGCGCATTCCGTAACGCGAGTCCTAGGCAGGATGCCTTAGACCACGACGCCACGGCGTGGGATTTAAGTAATTATATTACATTACATTTACACAATTTCACTCAATAATTCACACATAGACCTTAATTTCATGCCACTCCATTGAGTGCGTTACATTTGTGAGCTATAGTTCAGGGTAATCCAGCAAAGGACTTTTTGAAATGAGTGTCACATTATTGTCAATATCTGTAAGAAAAATAAGCAATCACTGATAGCAATGGTTATTAGAGGAGAAAAATTCGCTCCGACGCCGTGGATCGAACCTAGGTCCTTGGTTCTACGTACCAAGTGCCCTAACCACTGAGCTACGCCGAAGTTCAGTGTATAGCACAGGAAAAGGGAAAAACACTAGAGGAGGGGGATTCGATCTTTATACTGTTGCACAGTTATTCTTGGTGATTTTTGCTTGCCGTTGAACCTGAGGGTTGAGAGTTCATACCCGGTGTTGCACACTGGATGCGAAGTCTATTTCACAACGTCTTCCGGACATGACGTAGGTCTATATTTCTTGTGATGGCATCTGTTTATGCTTTTAATGTGCAAGTCTTGCTGTAATATTGACAACAATCATCAGCTCGTGCCTACAATGTGGACAGTGTTGCGTAATTCAGTAGGCGACAAGGAAGATAGTGATAGAATTGAAGGACCCCGAATGTCACCAGAGCATGTTGGCTATTCTGTTGTTTTTTGCAATAACAGTTTCATGTTGTCAACATCATAAATTACTGGAATTATAGTCGCGTCGCTGTTATTTCCGGCGTGACTCCTCCGTGCAAAGTTTAGACTATTCGATTGACAGAGCGCACAAAGATTTCCTTCTTCTACTACAAGTTTAAGTCAAATGGCTTGTTCCGACATGAAAGTCTATAGCTAATATCGCCTATCCATCGAATTCTAGGTGTTCCAACATTTTTTTCCTCTCGGCACGTAGTTCTAGCTGTAATTGAGAAAGACCTCGATAATCGGTGATCTTCCATAGACTTTCCTTGCATGCTTTAAATCTGTGGGACTGTACCTTCGGCCTCACTTCGCATCAGAAGGAAGCCGTTCAAAATATTTTTCAGTCGTAAAAATGAATTGCCTTCTCTGGAGTTCGAACCTGCGAACATCCGAAGTATGCTGATGACTAGACCGCTAACTCAAGTGGCTACCATTGTTTTTTTTTTAATTTGATTTCAGTTTCTGGCGCTGTTATCAGCTCTACAGGACAGAAAGGATTGTAAATCTAGTGATGCGAAATATTGTCTTTACATCTAGACTTGATATGATATAATCATAGTTCAAGCTGTGTATTGTAAAGAATCTTATGAGTACATTTAAAAACAGTATTTATTGTGTGAGATTGATAACATTCCACTTCATGGTTGCGTGTCTGCTTTACTTTTTGTAGCCAGCAGGCCTGACGTAAAATAGCTTACATAATTTCTTTGAACTAGTGGGTTTACTAAACACGCGTAGAAATATAAAAATAATTTTACGAAAGATAAAGAAATAATATGACGTAATATTTTCTTTTCACCAAATAGAATATTATTATTATTATTATTATTATTATTATTATTATTATTATTATTATTATTATTATTATTATTATTATTATTATTACTGGTCGGATTTCTGTGACATGTCATATTTTATCCTCTGGGATTGTTTCAGTTTTCAGACTGATTTACACTTGATTCCAAGCATTCTGAAGAAAATGGAAGTGTTTTTATTGGGCATATAAATGCATATTTGGACCGTTTTTAATTTTGTAGCATATTTAGTACGAAACTACATATTAACGTTATATTTTGGAAATAACTGTATGCATACTTAGTAAACCATAACGAACTGTGGTAAAATGTAATACTATGAAAGTTTTTCAGCATAGCTCTAAAATACCTATATTTTCGGAGAAATGTAATATACTATGAAAGTTTTTCAGGATAGCTCTAAAATACCTGTATTTTCGGAAAAAAGTAATACAATGTTAGGACTTATTGCGGGTTGCATAGGTGCGCTCCCGTTAAGGAGCAAAATATGTGTTTACTGTTTCAAAAATGGTAACGGTATATTTCAGAATAGATCCCACATACACGTTCCACATAAAAAGGGTAAACTTCTGTTCTCTGGATTACACCCACGCACACACACACAGACACACTCCGTGATCTCAAAATAAATTACACTTTAAATACATATTATATGTAATTAAATTTCGTCATAGATGTATTTACATAAATGTCATAATCATGATATTATTATACATGGATTTGGACAATTTATTGATTCAGTAATTGTCTAATAGCCGTTTTACAGGTCTACATTGTCATTTTCTTCCTCTAGGTTGATATTTCATTATTCTTGGGAGACGTTTGTTTGAGATTCGTTGGACAAGTGCAAACCGATAACTTTTCTATTCCCGATTTTTATCTAAAACTGGTGTGACCTTTATTTCATTTAGAAGTCCTTCTTTTCTCTCATAATCCGAGGAGGAAAGTTGTGCAGTATTTACGTAAATGTTACAAACATTAGTATGTTTTCTATTTACGAAAATCGGCAGGAATGTTTAATACAGTACTAGACTTTGGTTAGGTTCGCTTACGCGATATAAATTTATTAATAGAAGGTTTTCATTCATTCATTCATTCATAGTTTTCCGCCCAAGGATAGGTCTTTCACTGCAAACACATCATTCTCCAATCCCTTCCGCTTTCAACTGTCTACATATACATACATGGATCTGTGCTAATGAAAATAGGCGTGTTTGTTTGCAGAACTAGAGATAATTGAATTCATTTGGAGACAACACTATAACGCTGTATTCTATTTCTAAAAACATAAATTTTGTATGGAATTTAATAAATATGTTGTCACGGAGACTGTTATTTCGGGAAGAGTAAAATGCGCTTAGAAATGAATAGAAACGTGATGTGGAATTCCATTTTCACCGTTGTTACATAATATTGTTATACGCACGAAGAAATGGACAATTCGCGAAACTTATCAAGGACAAAATTAGGATAAACAATTTGGTTTTTAGTGTAGAAGAGTTTGTAGTAACGTTAAAGGAACCGATTGCAAGCTCAGATGAAAAGGAAAGAAACGGAAAAATTTTGAAGGAAAAAATCAAGAATGTCATATCTAAAGGCGAGGTTAGTGACACAAGTGTGGAGAGTGTACGCGAGGCAAATGCAAACGTGTTAAACTCAGCGAAATTTTCCGGCAAGCAAGCAGTGATGTCATCTGTAGAAGATACAGGAGTGACGCGAACTGGTATTCAGCAAGCACAGCAAAACAAGACCTGAGTGCAAGCGAATGGAAATAGTGGACATCAGATGGGAGCAATTCCGAAGCGGGTGAAGGAACTAAGATCTAAATCGAGGCTGACAAGAAATAGAGTAACGCAAGAAGGATATAGTTCAGGGAGCAGTGATGAAGGAAGAGGGGAAAACAAGGTGAAAAAACAGTATGACTTAAGGCAGCGTTTCTCAAACTATGGTCCGCGGACCACCTGTGGTCCTCGAGGTCTGCCCTTGTGGTCCTTCAAAAAAGACAGAAGAAAAAATAAAATTCAAACGAATTGCGTATCACTCTATAGCTGAAAATCTCAGAGTTTATAAATGACACATGACAATCGCCTTTCACTTTTTCTCCCAGTACTAACATTTTACGAAATTTATTTACCCTACCCGTCTATCGACTTCCCACTCTAAGGAGGGATTTAAAGCACTATGAACGTGGTGTTTCTGGCTATCTTTTTTGTGCACATCTGGCGCCGTGCCTGTAACCCAGCTAGGGACTACCCGAATTCATAACAGGACCAAAGTACCGAACCTTTTCATGTATTTATGACTTTCTTAATAGTTTCCACATAAAAATGGTCACGTACTGTACGTCGTACACCAATAATAGAACATGCAAAATTGCATCTTTACTTGTTGAAAATCGGGCATGTTTCTGCATTAATTTTTTTATTTCTCTTTTTGCAGATGATGATATAAGAAAATTTTCTTCTATTAACATTAACTGAAGTAGTTAATACTAATATAAAATTAATTGAATTAAATTAATTTTAATTAATTATTTCTACATTAAAATATAAGTATATTGATATTAAAATATGCTACATAAATGACAAATTTGCTTCCGAAGGGAACAAGAGTAAGGTGGTCCGCGGAACTGTTCTGACTTAAAAAGTGGTCCCCACTTCAGAAAAGTTTGGGAAACGCTGACCTAAGGAAATGGTGTGGAGGGGAAATCAATCGTGAGAAAAGAAACCTAAGACCTAAAATGTAGCAATATGGAAAATTCAGCAGTGAAAAGTGCAGATAGTTAAAGATATGGAGTGAGGGGAATGTGTCATACAGGAGGGGGGATCAAAAATTAGAAGTATAGTATTTTTGGTATAATAATGGGTTAGGAGTGAAGTAGTGGAAGAATTGATGACAGACAAGTAAAGACTAGAGCAAGAATTGCAATAATAAATTAAGAATAAGTAATGTCCTAAATGACTTGTACGAGAGGCGTTGTAAAACGGTGAGACGACACTGTATACCAGTGATGTCAAAGCAAGCGCATTTTTCTGACCTTGACGTCGTGCGCGGGCAGCAAGCGCTAAGTATGGAAAGAGGAAGTGTTGTGTATATGAATAAGCAGGCTGTTGGACTAAGAAAACAGTGGTGCACAAACTTCACACGGAACTGAAATTTTATGTCGTTATTTTTATATGGCTTCTTTCTGTTTGATATTATCTATTGTATTGTGTGTAAAAAAATACTAAAACTGATTTCTTAATATTGCACTTGTGTTTTAAATCTTAATAACATAATAGAGAGTTAAGAAGGAATATTCACTTAAATACCATAGTAGTTTAATATTATACTGTATTAAGTGGATGAAACACATCATTCATAAAGAAAGTGATATTCCAAAGAAAGATATTGAGTATGACATGATAAGTTGGAATTTATATTGATGGTATCTTTAGCCTTACAAAAGTAATCAATAAACTAATCAAAACAGTATTACATTACAAAGCAAAGTTACCTAGGTACTGTATTTGTTTTAAGTGTAACTGATATTACATAACAAAACTCTTATCGCATTATGGTTTTAAGGTGATATTTGTGAGCAACTTCCTATCATCAGAATATTAAATTATTTTCTCGAAATCTGCTGAAGCTATAGAGCTGACATTTTTACAACACATGGGCACGTATCTTTTGCTTATGTTGTAACAGTAGTTGCTTTGTTAATTCATTTCCTTACAAACAATTTCCATGCGAATATTTTCAAAATTTTCAATACACTATCTTCAGTATACGTATATACGGTATATTAGATTTACGAAAAAATCCTGTAAGGCTACTAAATAAATAGGCCTATACCTGAAAATTTCACTTTTCTATACGAGAAGTTGAGAAAATATTTCTTTTGAATAAAAAAATCAAACTTGTGATAAATAGCATTAAAATTAAAACTTATATTCTTATAATGCACTTATACTTCTCGGGCAAATCTAAAAATTAACATGGATACAGTTTTAATAAGTTCTCTTCCCTTTATCTATTGAATCAGTGCTGGGCATCCCTGAATATAGCTCGACCAAGCGGCATATACTACCTCTTTCGTCTGTCTCTTTCCTTTCCGCTGTAAAGCGCTCAGGCTCTCCTGGGCTCTAAAGCGCGCGCTTGCTCCTGTGGGCATCAATTGACATGCCTGCTGTATACTAATAATGTGAAGTGCCGCCTCACCAAAAGGTATATTGCTTAAAGACAAATATATACATTCATTCATTCATTATTGTTATAGCTGCAATATTCTTGGCTGTCTAATAGCGTCATGAAATATAGTAAACAACAAATAATAATATAGGCCGACTAAAAGTCTACGCTAATTATGAATTGAACACGGTCTAATTAAAACAAAGCTGCTTTTATTGCACGAAACTTGAAATTGTTTTGCTGCTCTGAATGACTGTAAGTTCTGTACCAGCTTCGACCGTGATAGAACTGCATTTTTGTTACGTAATCCGTATTTTCCACTCATTCATAATCGTCTTTATCATCTACTATAAACCTGGTAAAAATCTATAGATATTGGTATACTTCATTACATAACAAATAAAAACGTAGAAAAGGATCCCTGGGGATTGTATGAACGCTTCATTTCCCAGTTCTGTCCGTTATGCTCAATGTAATTAACTAACTGAATATTTAATTTGCTTTTTAGTCTGTCCCTCATCCCAGAGTCCCTTTTATACTCCTGATGGATAGCAGTGGAATCAGACCCCTCCCCCCATAACGTTTATCAATAATCTCCATACAAATAGGTTTGTCATGAGATTGTTGATTTTGAACGTCAGAGGCAAACAGAAATCCCAGTTTTGGATCTACCACATTTGTAAGGGTGGATGACTGTGGTGGGAAAATATACTGAAATATATTTTTCATTAACACCCTCCATGAAACGGGCGGGTGAGGAAATGTGAACCACTTCCGGTGTCTTGTCAACTTTCAAGAAGCTTTTGTGAAGTAAGTTCCGATTACAACCCTCCGCCCCCTTCTCTTATTTGTCCCGTAACAAACCTTTGTCTCCGTTTCTTGAACCCCCTCCGCTTTCAGGAAAAAATAAAAACAGGCCTCGCGGATCTGTTATGTATGGTTGATTAGAATTTCGTATTGTTTCGATTTCTATTGTGTATTTGGGATTGGAGTTGGGGTTTGGAGAGTGAGCTATTCTGTAGTAATGTCTGAAACTTATCAATAATTAAAAATGTTTTTAAAACCGCCCTGTTTCCCCAGTAGCTACTAGTGTACCACGCCCCTTTGGAACGTAAAGCTAATGCTACGAGGGGGCCGAGAGTGGGTCCAAGTGTATCGGTATTTTTTTAGGCAAATGGAGGGAGTAACATGGGGCAGTGATCGTATTCGACGGGCCTCAGGCGCCACGGCCACGAATTTTGTCATATGTTGAGTAGAAACAACTAGACCAGTGTTCTGTTACATAGCAGAATGTTTCAATTTTAGATATTATCAATCTTTACTTCTGTTTTGAAGCAGTTTTTTTTTCGTATATATTTTATCCTTCCTTTTTCTACTTTACGAATTACGCCAGACTATCTATTTCGTCTTTAGAACATATCGTGCCATTTTACATTCGGACGACCCACATTTCTATATTCTGTTATGGGGCGGAAACATGGACATTACGGCGAAGTGAAGAGAAGCGAATAGAAGCATTTGAAATGTGGATATGGAGAAGGTTGGAGCGTGTGAAATGGACTAAGTAAAAACGATGCTGTGTTGGAAAGAGTGGATGAAGAAAGAATGTTGCTGAAACTGATCAGGAAGAGGAAAAGGAATTGGCTGGATCACTGGTTAAGAAGAAATTGTTTACTGAAAGAGGCACTGAATGTTGAACGGGAGAAGAGTTCGAGGCAGAAGAAGATATCAGATGATAGACGACATTAAGATTATGGAGACAAAGAGGATGACAGAAAATAGGAAAGACTGGAGAATGCTGGGTTTGCAGTAAAAGATCTGCTCTAGGGCAGAACACTATGAATGAATTAATTATATCCTACAATCTATTTCGGTAGCTTTTGTTCATTCTAATATATATATATATATATATATATATATATATATATATATATATATATATATATACAGGGTGAGTCATAAGTAGTCTATGTTTGGAGAACCCGTGAGTGTGCTCCTGGATCAAAAATAAGAACAATTCCTTATATGAAAATTTGACGGAAAATGCTTGTTTTTCATTTGATACATAATGTGTACATGCTAAAAGACCCATTGAAATGCGGGACTATTGAACTGCCTGCGCTTTGACTTAGAATCCATTGTTAATATACGCTTCTATTTTTTTCGTCTGTCAACGCGCCTAATGTCTACTCAAATTAGAAATGGGAAATACATAGTGTTAGAAGATTGGCTGTCTGTCACATTGTAGTGCCGTAATAAATTCACTATGATTATAGCTACGGCCAGACTAGCGATCGGCGACCTGGTTGCGCATAAATCACTTGGCCATACACACGATCAGGTCGCAGCGACACTTCCAATAGATCTCTAGGTTTCTTTAGAGAAGGGCGCACTGTTGTTCCAATAACATATTTGGTGCAAAGAAATCTATAGCAGAAGTTGAACACCAACCATATTTATATTATATTAAGGACAAACACTACTGCAATGGAGATATGAAAGGGAAAACTTGGATAGGGGTAGCAGAAGCAATTATAGAAGGATGGCATAGCATGAGAAGAAAGTGTAAAATGAAGATTGTACCGTAAATGTTTTAAACGTAGGGGAGACTGTTGTACCTTTAGCATAGTGTACCTTTGAACATTTTTTGTTTTTTAATTTTTGCTGCTACCTAGAGGACTCAAAATGAAGTAGACTGTAGAGAAAGCCGCTAAGTAGCTCTGGTCGTAGTTTCGGTTTGATTCATTGCAAAGTGTGAATTCTGTGGACAAAATAAGTTTCTTAGTATCAAAAGTAAACATTTCGTTCATTTATGTATGTTTTCTAACACAAAACCAAATTGTATTTGTTAATATCTTTCAAGTACCGGTACGATGTGTTCCCTATCATCTGGTGAGTAATAACATATTTTAATTTCCATGATTTATTTGACTGTCTTAGTTTTCGGAGCCATATTTGTTTAAACGTGCATCCTCTTGTACCTTTGAACACAAAACATTTTGTACCATGGAACATGTTCCAAATTACACGATACTATCGGTTTTTGTTTTTGTTTTATTTTAAGGTCATGTCACGAAGTAAGTCTGGAATTAAAGAGGTCCCCAATTGATTCGGATGCCTTGAAGAAAGCTGTTGAATCAGTTATTGCTTCTCCAGGAAATAAAATCTAAATCAGAGAAGCCTGCTCTGGTTTATGATTGCAAATACATTTTAAATATGATTGTCAGTTCTTACAGCTATATTCCATGTGTTCCAACTTACAAGAGTGTATGTTCCAAGGTACACGATCCTGTTGTACCTTTGAACACATTACACATACCTTCATTTTATTTTTTCCATCGTTACTAGATCTGTAAAACAGGAAAATACATACAGAAAGTTGTAAAGGAATCTTCAATAATTATTTCAAGCATTTTTTCATTTTAAAAATTTCATTTCCCAAAATAAAAAAAAATAAATAAAATGTGAAAAGTGTTTAAAGGTACAACAGTCTCCCCTATTATTTATTTCACATTATGTTCTTGTTTAGGCCTACTTACCACCAGCCAAATATAGTAGATAATGAGTATAACATCTTAAATGTTCTAACTTAAGACGCATTTATACACAGCAAACCAAACCGAACGAACATGAACGTACAAAACAATTTGCTCTATTTGAAGGGCAAAACGAAAGCGAAGCGTTTGAAATGTGGATATGGAGAAGAATGGAACGTGTGAAGTGGACAGTGAATGATGCTGAAACTGATCAGGAAGAGGAAAAGGAATTGGGTGGATTACTGGCTGAGGATAAACTGCACTGGAAGGAATAGTGAACGAGTAAAGAGTTCGGGGCAGAAGAAGATATCAGATGATAGACGACATTAAGATGTGTGGATCATATGAGGATATAAAGGGGAAGACAGAAAATAGGAAAGATTGGAGAAAGCTGGGTTTGCAGTGAGAGACCTGCCCTTGGGCAGAACACTGAATGAATTAATTAATTAATGGCAGTCATGTTATTAATTCCGTGACACTGGTCTTTTCACTTCAGTCACTATCCTGCAACTGAAATTGGAAGCAATTTCCGTCTCACTTTTTTTTTTCTTGGGTCGCCGCGACTAGGTTGCAGGTCTGGCCGGGTACCATAACAAACAACGTACTATCCGTATTTCACGAGAAGATCCGAGCAAGGAATGCGAGTTTTTCCCTATAATCTATCCCCGACATGGAACCGGCCGGCCATTGACTGAGCCTTGTTTGTCCCAGCCGGCCAATGACACCACTCCCATCCACCTGCTCCTTCAAGAACGCTGAGCTACTGGCTTACTCTCTCCTCTTACCCCGCAAGGACCGTACTCCCCTAGCAGGGAGCCTCTCGTGAAATTTGGACAGTAGAGCGTCTTTGTAGTAACGCAGCAAAAACGCTCAGCTTGGCGACCTGGTCGCAGGCGTATGCCCGGCTTCATTTAAAATAACGTATAGCAACACGGCGATCAGGTCACTGCGTTCAGGTCGCCTGTCTAGCCGTAGCCTATAACGTAGGCTGTAATCGTTCATATCCATGCAAGTTTATAATTATGATTAATTACATTATAATTTATAAAAAGTCTAAAACAGTTATTCTTTGTTATCAATAAAAATGTGTATAATAAAAATACAAACAAACACGCTTTTGTCACGTTAACACCAGGGAACACGTTAGCATGTCCAGAGGATATCGTACGAACATAGATTCAGAGTGATACAGAAATCGTTTCTGAATTATGCGGTTTGTTTCTAGAGTTGGATAGATAGGAACAGCGACATCAGTTCCATTGTGCAGTCGGAAATTGGCTATCACGTATAATGCGGAATAAGACTGCGTCATTTACACGACAGGAAATCACCACATTTCCATATCATATCAAAATGCATACAGGGCTCATTCTTCGTGGAACATCCATTTTCGATTCCGAGTAGGGTTCGATATTTGTGGCGGCCTTTTCCAGCATCCACCAGTACTCTGTTACTTACTTTCAAGGAACCCGGAGGTTAATTGCCGCCCTCACATAAGCCCGCCATTGGTCCCTATCCTGAGCAAGATTTTCCAGTCTCTATCATCATATCCCAACTCCCTCAAATCCATTTTAATATTATCTTCCCATCTACGTCTCGGTCTTTTTCCCTCCGGCCTCCCAACGAACATTCTAAATGCATTTCTGGTTTCGCCCATACTTGCTACATTCCCTGTCCATCTCAAACGTCTGACTTTAATGTTCCTAATTATGTCTGGTGAAGAATACAATGCGTGCAGTACTGTGTTGTGTAACTTTCTCCATTCTCCTGTAACTTCATCCCTCTTAGCCTCAAATATTTTCTTAAGCACCTAATTCTCAAACAGCCTTAACCTATGTTCCTCTCCCAAAGTGAGAGTCCAAATTTCACAACCATAAAGAAGAACCGGTAATGTAACGTTTCATAAATTATAACTTTAAGATTTTTTGACAGCAGATTAGATGACAAAAGCTTCTCAACCGAATAATAGCACGCATTTCCCATATTTATTCTGTGTTTAATTTCCTTCCGAGTTTCGTTTATATTTGGTACTGTTGCTCCCAGGAATTTGAATTTTTCCACCTCTTCAAAGGATAAATTTCCAATTTTTATAATTCCATTTCGTACAATATTCTCGTCACGAGACATAGTTGAGAGTCGGGTAGTATCGGACATCGGGTAGTATCGGACAGTGCGTTTCTTTCTTATCTACCACCATATGATAGTACCTGAATGACATGGTTACGTTTCTCTATGCGACATCACAGAAACGTAACCATGTCAATCAGGTACTAAGAATATTAATTCGTGCTGAACTTGGACAACCAGGTTCACTAATTGGAGATGATCAAATTTATAATGTAATTGTTACTGCCCATGCCTTCATCATAATTTTCTTTATGGTAATACCGATTATCGGGGTTTGGTAATTGATTAGTACACTATCATCGTGTGGTAGATGAAAGAAACTCACAGTCCGATATTACCCGATGTCCGATACTACCCGACTCTCCCCTAATCATATACTTTGTCTTTTCGGGATTTACTTCCAAACCTATCTCTTTACTTGCTTCAAGTGAAATTCCCGTATTTTCCCCTAATCGTTTGTGGATTTTCTCCTAACATATTCACGTCATCCGCATAGACAAGCAACCAGTACTCTGTTGTAACTTATAATGTTCGTCAATACATCGTCGGTTTTCAAGCAATACACATTGTCAAAAATAATACTTTTGAGAAAAGGCGTACGTGATGTACACAATGTATATGTATAAACTTAAAATTGGAAAATGGAAAGAGAGACAACTTAAAAAAAAATAATATTTTGTGCATTCAGTTTCATCAGAAGCAAAACGTCATTTTCTCAAAAATTACATTTTTGACAATGTGTTTTGCTTGTAAACCGATATCTTCTGTGAATGTCCGTATGTATGTATGTATGTATGTATGTATGTATGTATGTATGTATGTATGTATGTATGTATGTATGTATGCGCACGCATGTGTTTGGCCCTATGTATGTGCAATTCGTCCTCGTCTCAGCCTAGAAAGTAGGTGTTGGTTCGTTATCAATATAATATTCTATGAATTCTCAGATGAAAGTCCCGCGCAGTGGAGATCCGACATCGCGAGAGATTCAGTATGTGTGGACCTGAAAATTGTGTTTTGCCTGGAAATATATAGAATATAATGCGCTACAGATCAGACGGAGGTTTCGTTGCCGATAGTTCATAGTTAAAATTTAGTAATTTTAGTTTGGCACACCGCCCACTATCCTGAATGTCCATCACTGCGTTCTTTGCTGGTTTCTGTGGTTTTGCTTCCTGTATTCCGTTTTTATTATCCGCTTGTCCGACTTTATAAAGCACATATTGACCTGTTAATCTATCGCTCTCGACTAGAGCTTATAACACCAGTCAAATTTTTAGCACCGGTATTTGGATATTCATAGTGTATGAATTCGGAATACCTGCGTAATGCTAATATTTCAAGAATAGTAATTTCTTACTAATTGTATTAGGTTTGTTTCTGCAGCGAGTGTGTGATAGTTTGACAACCGTTTGCAGATTGTTCCAACCTCAACTGCGCACGATTAACGATGATCGGTTTGAAATTAAATTTCATGCACGAATGCTCATGTACAGTAAAATAATTTACTAATTTCGTATATTGAATAATATGTAATTAAATTTCAGACTATTTTAATAACCTTCTTCTTTTCCTTAGTTTAACCTCTCCCTTGTAGTTCATTTACACGACCCACGCCACCCGGGCCTTAAAGGGCCGCGACCTGTCGGGAGAGGAGTTAATCTATGGATCACATACATACTTTTTTGACCACACAAGGACATGGAGGGCCTCTCCGGATGAGGGATCAGCTCAATGCCAGGGCCACCTCCGATACAACACAAACATTTAAGACATTACACAGCATTCACTCAAACATATGGCCGGACTTTCAAGGGGTACAATCCCGGCATTTGCCTGGAAATAACTGAGGAAACCATGAAAAACCTCAGTTAGGATTGCCGGCCCCTGGGATCGATCCCCGGACCTCCCGAATGCAAGGCCAGCCCTCTACCACGCCGCTAGCCCGCTCGGTTATATTTTAATAACCAATACAAATAAATATGGAAACATAAAATATTAATGCAAAAAGTACGTGTGTGCCAATCCAGTGGATAAAAAGTAAAGCACAGCTATCTTAATGTGCATGCGTCAATGTGATTTGAGATTAGTTTGCGCTTGATCCGCGAATTTTTCGGATTGTTACGAAATGGTTTGATTGCGATTTGATAAGCTGCAAGAACATCTGACTTTGATCGGCGAATAGAGATTGAAGTTATCGCTGCATGAACAGTAAAGTCGATGTACACATGCTCATGACGGTTGGAAACGTTGAAAACTGCTGCAGAAACAAACCTAATAGTTCGGTGCGCTAATGTATACAAATCCAGGTTGAACATAAAGGCTGGACACATAGGGAAGAGGACAAGATGATTACGAGCAAGAGAAACAGAGAGAAGAAAAAGCGATGGAAAGACAAGAGATAGGGAAAGGAAAAAGAGAAAAAGAAAAAGGAGACAAGAAGACGATGAAGAAGAAAATAATGAAAATTAAGAGAAAAAGAAGCAGATGACTAAAAGAATAAAGGAAGGAAAGAGGAAGAGTAGAGAACGAAAAAGAGAAGGAAGAATGGATGAGAAAGGAAGGAGAAAAGGATGATGTGGAGGGAAAACGGAAAAGAAGCTGGGAAAGGAGTAATGGAAGCGAAGAAGCTGAAGAAGAAAGGGGAAAAGTGAAATAGAACGGAAATAGAGAAAGGAGAAGTTTAGTATGAGAAGAAATGGAAAAGAGGAGCATACGATTGAAAAAAAAAAATGTGAGAAAGACGAGGAAAAGTTGAAAAAATGTATGAGAAAATGAAGAAAAGGAAAGTAGAAAATGATAAGGGAAATGTGACGAACGAAAATAATAGATGCCTTTATCAATGTATCCAGACTTCGATACCCGCCCGCGACAACAAGCGCCGCTTTCTATGATAGCACAAACGCCGCGCTCTTATTCGACTTCAATGTGTGCGTGTGCGTGGCACCAACGTATCCTGGTATGAATTAGGAAGATACGTGGGCCGGCTTGCGCTCTTTTAACGAAAGAAAATTGTAGGTCGTGATTGAGGAATTTGACGTGAAATTTCTGGATATAGCCAATTCTTTTTATTCACGGAAGTTGTGTTAGTAAACCCCATGGTTACGTCAAATGCGATATGGGAGCGGACACCATTTATTTATATTGTAGCCTATTTAGATGTTAGCTTCCTTCGTGTGCTGCGTACCATACACTTTTACTAATATTGGATGGGTTTTTTACTTGGTAATTTAAGGGCGCGGTAGCAACTACGAGGTTATTTAACGTCAATGGAATTTGTGATAGCGATATTATATTTGGCGGGGTGATGCCGAAGATTCGCCATAGATTACCTGATATTCGCCTTACTGTTAAGGAAAACCCCGGAAAAACCCCAACCAGGTAATCAGCCGCGCCCAAACGCAACTCCTGATCGGCAGGCAAGCCGATTGAACTACGCCGGTGGCCATATTGAATCGGTATCATGGGTAACAGTTGAGGTGAAAAGACATTGTCAGTGACTTACAGTAATTAAACGTTGATAATTGGAAAACAATGCGATTGGCGCGAAAAAAACTTAAAGGGCTGTAGATATTTTTGTACTAACACACAGAATTAAACTCTGACTCTCGTGTGATTGGCGCGGGAGAACTTAAAGGCTTGTCGGTCTTTTTTGCGCTAAACTCAAAACTCGCCGCCTTTCGCCGACGAAAAAGCTACGCGATAATAACTATCATCATGAAATCTTTCCGTAAACCTTTCTTCTAAAGAAGAGCTCACTTATATTTTTAATTTTATGACATAGCCTAGCTACTTTATGCACTGCTTTCTTTACATACAATATGGAGACTCGCCCGGTGTACGAGTACTCTCTCACTCTGTGATTATTCGTTCATTCATTGACACATCCACAAGTAAACACACATATATTACAGAATTCTTGGAAACATTTACACAGAACGTCTAAAATTGCGAAGGACCTTAAAAACACGTAAGGACAACATTGTAAATAGCCGCTAAAGTCTGTTCACTGTGCTTTTAATCATGTCAACAAATAAATAATTGTATTCATCCGCAAGCGACGGCGGGTTACTGGTACTACCATGCCATGTGACAAGATGCGACTACTGAATTTTTAAAATGGCCTACTAGGAAAGACTAAAACCACAGTCTAATATATACAGTCACGAAGCTTGAGTTGATGAGGGTATTAGAAACAATAGACTGTGCAGATATTTTTTCGCATTGTCTATGAAGAGGCGATAGTAGCGATCCTAATGGTTAGCAACTATCTATGGATGCATATTTCCTACATTTTTGAGCTTCTTGACTGTATATACTAGACTGTGGTGAAACTATGATCGCTTTAAGATGAAGATTATGCAGAGCGTGGTTCCCAAAGTGTGGGTCACGATCCCTTGGGGAGCTGAAGAGGGTCGCGGGATGATTTACAGAAAACAAACAAACAAAAACGTCTTATTAGCATACCTTTATTTTGTATTAAAAAAGTTAAACGGGAATTTAAAAAAAATCAAACTTTATAAACTAAAAAATAATCAGGGCGATATATACAGTAAATCTATACCTTTTTTTTTATTTACAGCCTTCATGCTCCATTACTGTGGAATAATACTACATGCATTGATTTATCTTACACTATGTAGACCTACAAATAATTGCTTTATATTGTTTTAAGAGTTATTTTATAGACAATATAGGTGGATGAAATTTTGTACTCTTCTTTCATTGTAATTTATCAAATTGTATAAGTATTGTTAGTAAATTTGATCAAGTTCTTATGGTATTTGTGCACTAGTTTGAATAACAAACTATTATTCAATTCTTAAACTGAAAAAATATAATAATTGTGTCGGTGTTAGGTTAGGGATAACATATTGCTGGTTTGGAGTTGCTACAACACGATAACAGACAATGGCGTCGTTTATTACTGACCGTGGATCATATTTCTGAGTTGACTAAACTCGTTATACTGCAGGGATATAAGAAATGTTATCAGATATCACAGCTTCTATTCGAATAGACATTCTTCGAATCAGGATCGCATGGTGTTGTGCAACTACATGTACTCTGCAGTAAAGGCTACCAGTAACGTATTTTAAAACATTATTTCAACTCATATACTTAATCTGTGGAAATATACAGGGAGGTTATTATTGTACTACGGGACTCCAATCCGCAGTTCGCACGGCATTCGCCGGTAGCTTATCAGGGTCTGTCTTGCATTTCATACGCGCTCCGTTCCACAAAGTAATAACCTCCCGTTACATAGACATGAGTATGTACTGGGACGAAAACAGTATAGTATGGAACGATAACTTTATGCGCCATGTTATAGGCACCCTACAAGCAAAACTCAGCTCGGACTCCTCGCGGCGTGCATGCTATATCCCTCTTACTCCCCTGCAGTAGGCGTGAGAGCATGCAGGGAACGGAAGCATACGTCATCTGAGCGAGACAGTCACACCCGCTGGTTTCTGCGCACTGAGTTTTCCTTGTTGGATGCCAATAGCAAGTTGTTCGTAGAAATCATTCTACCAATAGCATGCGAGCTAAAGCAAAGTGAACAGACTATTCCTGCTTGTGAATGGCAAAAAAATGTTTGATTATTATTTGGTACGTTTAACGAATGCAAGTAGGGTGATCGTACGTCCCAATTAATCGGGATTGTCCGTTTTTGAGCCTTGAAAAGCCTGTGCCGACTATTTTTTTTTTCAATAAATAGGCTTTGGCGTAAGTTTGCAAGTTATAAACTTTTTATAAGTGTGCCAATATATTTTACCTAAAATACTTGCATGTTGTCGACATCGAAGATATTTCTGTATGCTTGAGATTGTATCTATTAATGATAGCAATTTTTAGGTTGGTACAACCTCTTTTGTTCATCGATAGAACAATAATATTCGAGATTTTTTACCGTTTTCTCTTCAGTTGCCAAGTTCAGCTAGGGTTTTAAGCAATTTAATGCGTGTTTATAGTGAACATTAGAACAGTGTTTCACTCCTTATAACAATGCCAAAGAGGCAATGTAAATTTATAGAAGAACTTGAAAAGAGGTTTTTTTTTCAGGGCTTACAAATGGCTTTTAAGGAACCTGAAGGTTCATTGCCGCCCTCACATATGCCCGCCATCGCTCCTTATCCTGTGCAAGATTAATCCACTCTCTATCATCATATCCCACCTCCCTCAAATCCATTTTAATATTATCTTCCCATCTACGTCTCTGCCTCCCCGAAGGTGCTTATTGTATGGATTCGTAACAAGCTGTTTTTTTTTACGGTGATGGGTTAACCTTCGCCCAACCTCCAAGCTGGAGGACCACCCCTTATCGGCTGTCCACGACTGCTTATTCAATATATTCGCAGCTACCCCCCCCCCCCATATCTGGAGGCCGTCTCACGGCAAATAACTATTCAGCTCAATATAACTTCAGTGATTTTTATTCATAGGCCTATTTGCTTGCAAAACCTGAGTTGCTGAATGCAATAGCAACTTCTGCTAAGTATGATTGGAGTAAAGAAAGTAAATAAACCCTTTTAGAAGCCTAATTTCTGACTTGAGATAAATATTAATGAATTTCAAAGTGCATTTAGTGTCTTCTTATTGCTGTAATACTATTTATAAAAGCATAATTTGAAATTATTAACATTTGTTCCTCCTTTTAGTGTTATTTACGTTTCAATTTGATATGTGTAACCGTATTATGATTAAATTTAAATCATATACTGGATTTTAGAAAAAAAAACCTAGGACCGTATTCATAGACATTTTTAGCGCGGGCTTCCGGTGGATGATCAGCGTTTTTCGTATTCATAAACCAGTGTTAGCGATAGAATATGATTTGAATTCTGTACTAAGTAACCAGTGGATAGCCGAGGCTAGCTTAGTACGCTCGTAGCGCGTGCTGCGAAATGTCTATGAATAGCACCCATAGTGTCCCACTTTTTCTCTAAAGAAAGTGATTAAAGTATTACTTTCATTCATAGGAATTATGGTCGCCATAAACGCAAGGATGCGTACCATGCGGATAGCGAGGAGCCATACAAAAATGTTATTATTATTATTATTATTATTATTATTATTATTATTATTATTATTATTATTATTATTTAATACTAAACTCCATGGTGTTACAACACACGAAGGGACAGGGCAGAGCAAAGCATCTGCCATCTAGTAATAGTCTACGAAACTACCAGACAGTAGAGGAGTGGTGAATGGAAAGTTCTACGATCTTCTACTTTTTTTTTCTTTGCGTTCTGTTACAGAAATATTACGATCTGTCGTGGCTTCCCAATTTTTCCGATTCCATTCTGTTTTTATTATCTGTGTCTGCAATGCTTGAGAAATAAGGTTGTGATTGACATGCACGTTTGGAGACACGTCGTCACCTTGTCCAATCACAATTCATGACCCTGTGGTAACGTAAGGGATCAAGCACTCAGCGTTGTCACTCTTCATATGGGATCGTATGCCTGCAGTTCACATCCAGTCCCGAGCGTAGTGCATTATGCTCTGTTTTGTTCAGAGTCCAGCATATGTTCCATTATAGATAAACACAATATAATATTTGTTACTCAGTCAAATGACAAATCAATGTAAAATAATGACTTATATTATATGGTCATTAAGTTTTATATACATGAGCTACAAATTGCAAACGTTTTCGCCCATTCAGGCATCTTCAGGCACAATTGTACAATATAAAACTATGTAGCTATTACATTGGTGGTAGATAAACTGTTTAAGATTAATGGTGTACAAAACATCTCCATAATTAAAATGTAATATTACAAGTCATAAATTAAAATAATGTTAAAAACCACGCAGTGTTGTAATTAACTTCATAATATTCTATGGAACTCTTGTTCAGTAGAGTCCAATGAGTGATGAATTATGTCTGAAATATATAAATAAATACGAAATAGAAATAGGAAATTATCAAACGTAAAAGTGTAATCGGAATTGGATTGGATAAGTAAAAGTACTCACGTCGTTTGAACGTGGCAACTGTATAGATCACTATAAAACATGTTAAAAACCACGTAGTGTTGTAATTAAACTTCATAATATTCTGTGAAACTCTTGTTCAGTAGAGTCCAATGAGTGATGAATTATGTCTGAAATATATAAAGAAATACGAAATAGAAATAGGAAATTATCAAATGTGAAAGTGTAATCGGATTGGATAATTAAAAGTACTTACGTCGTTTGAGTACTTTTACTTATCCAATCCAATTCCGATTACACTTTTACGTTTGATAATTTCCTATTTCTATTTCGTATTTATTTATATATTTCAGACATAATTCATCACTTATTGGACTCTACTGAACAAGAGTTCCACAGAATATTATGAAGTTTAATTACAACACTACGTGGTTTTTAACATTATTTTAATTTATGACTTGTAATATTACATTTTAATTATGGAGATGTTTTGTACACCATTAATCTTAAACAGTTTATCTACCACCAATGTAATAGCTACATAGTTTGATATTGAGATGTTGTATAATTGTGCCTGAAGATGCCTGAATGGGCGAAAACGTTTGCAATTTGTAGCTCATGTATATAAAACTTAATGACCATGTAATATAAGTCATTATTTTACATTGATTTGTCATTTGACTGAGTAACAAATATTATATTGTGTTTATCTATATTAATTGACAATCTGAATATTTCCAACATGCTTTCTAAGTTTATATGTTCCATTACCAAGAGTTGTGTAATATCTGTCGAAAACATTAGCTTATCATTTTAACAGCTCGTTGGTTCTGTGTTACACACTTACTAGCGTCACTACACCGGCGAGTGAAATGTTCTAATTGCTGGTAGGAGATTAGCAATAGATTTTCTTTTGCCTACAGAATAGAAGTGGGTAAGATCGTAGGACCATCTCAAATTCCTTACAGGACCGCAGAGAGCAACCCACAGCCTATCTGTTTTTGATTATTGTCAACTTCACAACTTCTATGTGGATGAAGATTTTTTTTCCTTGTAGCTTCAGATATTTTTAAACATGGTTTGTCCGGATCGTTTTCCTTATGGTATTTTTCCTGTTGCAGTGTTTTCTTTCAGGACTAGTTTTCACGCTGTTATTACGAGTTCAGTCTATTTTAAGTTACTTTTTTTTACCGATATCCAGTGATTCATTTGCATCTTATTATTAAGTATTATGCAACCCTGCATTTTATAGCATGTCCACGAAATTGCAGTACCTGTTTCTAGAAGATTTGAAGGGTTCAGAACCATAGTGGGCCAAGCGCCATATATTAAAGACGTAGAAAACAAGGGTTAAAATTAAGTTATTACCATAATTCAATGAAACATATAGCAAGTAATATAAAGTATGCACATTAAAACCAAATGATAGTCCACATCTGTGGAGTAACGGTCAGCCGTCTGGCCGCGAAACCAGATGGCCCGGGTTCGAATCCCGGTCGGGGTAAGTTATCTGGTTGAGGTTTTTTCCGGGGTTTTCCCTGAGCCCAATACGAGCAAATGTTGGGTAACTTTCGGTGCTGGACCCCGGACTCATTTCACCGGCATTATCACTTTCACTTCATTCAGACGCTAAATAACCTAGATGTTGATACAGCGTCGTAAAATAACAAAAAAAAACCAAATGATATGTCAATCTTCATTCACTTACCTTTAAACGTTACTTTCTCCGTTTTTAATAAATGGCTCTTGGTCCACTATGGCTCTGAACCCTTTATTTCACCGCAAGTTTAGGTGAGATATTTTTATACCTCAAGCGTGAGCAATTCTTTAATTAAAAATAGTAGACAACTATCTATCTTATTTGGTTACCAAGGAAAGTTAACACCAGTTAATATTACATACTTTGTTGTTTTGAAATGCTAATGAAGCAAGCACCTATTTTATAGGTTAGATTTTACTGACATATTTTAATACTTAACAGATCATGTTTATTTATTTATACGCAATTAAGTACAACTGCTTGCCTCGTTTTGCACTGCATTTCCGACACTGCAGGCTTAACGTAACGTAAATGGTGTAAAAGCCGAACTCACAAATCATTATTAGCTTCACACTTTAACATCAGATCTGGTATGATAAACAACTATCTTTCGCATTAAGATATGATTACGAATAGCTCTATATTTACGGAATTGACTGTGAATGTCCCGGATTACATAACTTCGTAGAAATAAGGGGCAGATGACTCGCTAGATATACTTGTATATGGTAGTTGATAAGTATCATTTATGAATTTTATATTTGAATATTTGAAATTTTAAAATTTCACGGTGATTCTGTTTAGAAGAAAAGTTTCGGATTTTACTTCGATTTCTTGCACTTACAGTCACTAATGTTTTGGAACAGCTAACAGGTAACAGTGTGGAACAGTGGCCGTGGGAACTGGGAGTGGGGATGTATTGGAACTGATTAGAATGTTGACAAGCTTAAGGCTGGTTCACAATAAACCGTGAACGGAAACGAGAACGAGAACGGAAATATTGTTAAAATGAATGTATTTAAATGTGAGCATTCACAACAGTTAATTGTGAATGCCCACATTTAAATACATTTATTTTAACAATATTTCCGTTCTAGTTCTCGTTGTCGTTTCCGTTCCAGGTTTATTGTGAACCAGCCTTAAAGGTCTGACCATTCAGCTACCGAAGCGTTAGGCCTAATATTACTTCTATAGTGATTCGTTAATGTTTTTATGAAGCTTAGACTTTATCAGTTTGAAAGCTGGCGAATAGGGGCGTTGTTTCAAGTAGCTTTGGAGTAACAGATGATGCATTCTTTTGCATTCTTCAAGGGCCGGTGAGGTGAGTCCCGTATAATATTACAATCAGAGTTATATAGTACCAGGCATCCAGGCTTGCCTAGTGTTTTGAATAAAAACATTTTTTCTGAGTACAATGGTTGTTGGAAGTTTGAAATTTCATATTATTAGTATAATGAATGTAGAGCACAAAATATGCATTTATGTACAGCACTATCACTCGACACTCAATTGAGTCAATGATATCTGTCTCTTCTCACACCGCATTGCGTGGCACCTGTCGCCCTTTTTTTTCCGCACCATGAACATTCGCATTCGTTTCTTGCTTGGTGATCATTAGGGCTTGGAATTTGATGACCTATAAATCATGAAAAAATGTCCTAAAAACAATGCATTTATGACCTAAAACTCTTTCAAAATATGCTCTAAAATTGATCTTACATAATTGGCTTAGTTGACTAGTAATTAAATTAAATTAAATTCTAGTACCAACATTCAAGTTTATTTAATTTTACATAATGTTTTCTAAGTAGTACACTTTCATTAATTATTTTACTTGATGTAGTTCCATTTAGTCCACCACAAGGCCACTTTTATCCGGAACTAGCAGGTATAGAGCGGTCTATATTGAAGGGGTGGTTGGACTGATCCATTACATGGGGATGTACTACGTTAAAATGACAATATTTGTGTAGAAAAAACGATTAAAATAATATACAAAATAATGGGTATTAATTGACAAAATATGTAGAAAAAATATCGAAGGAAATAAATAATATTTTACATTAATAATGGGGATTTATTGCCAAATTAAATGAAAATACCCCAAAAATGACCGAATAAAACAAAAACAAAATGCTCTTATGAGTTGTAAGAGGCAGAAAAAAAACTCTAAAACTGTTTTTTAAAACACTCAGTTTATTACATAACATATAAATACTAAAGCAGCAATGTTTTCGGCTTACTAGAAAAAAAGATGCAATTTCATCAAAATCCTAGCTCTAGTGATTATATTATTATTAGTATCTATGGGAAATGCCGTATTGCGTTATAAGTCGTTCCGAAACGTTGAAGATACCAATCCCGAATACGCTGAGAAAATCCAGAGTTTTTCCAAATATTTTCAAATAAATCATGTTATTTCTAATGAAATCCTTCATACTGTAGGTCGAAATATTATTCTTAACAACTTTAAACCGTCATCCTTGTGGTGGCTTGATAGCTGCGATGTGTTAATTCAGATCCCAGAATTGCGGATTATATCGTGACTAAGACTATAAAAAAATTTTAACGCGGCTTCTTTCCGAAGATAAGTGCGGGCATTTTGTGATGTATAGTTCCGCTAAGCAATTTTGGGTACAGGGGACGAATTGGAAATATTATCTCGGAGACGGTGTAGAAAAACTCTTGTCAGATGACATGAATTAGGCATATGTACATAGTTTTGTGAACTATGCAATGTATTTATCTATTATTATCTTTTTTTTTTTTACTTTTTAATTATACTTAAGTCTTCTGTAGTAATATTTCAGCCGCTATACGACATGACAGATCATCGTTGCATTTCTGTAATTCCAAAGACCTGAAACAAGTAAAATCATCGTCTTGGTCCAATATCTTAGCTATCATTGGAATGTTATGAATTCTGGCTTAAAAATTACCCGCACTGCAGAAAATAAATTTTGCTTACTGTCATGCTAAACTTTGTATCCTAGATTCGCGGTTGGAACCCAATCAAAGAGGATCCGTTTTACGGGACGAGAAAAACTTTAGCATGATTTCGTCCGAGAGGAAAGTAAAACTGTGGGGCTCGTTTCGTGTGCCTGACAGAGGACTCCAAGAAAAGTCTGTCGAGTACTTTTGGCCCACGTTGAATATCGACCTTTTCAGTTGAAACTGTCGGTTAATTTACACTACTATTGCTACTACTACTATTAGGCCCGTAACACACTTCAGCGAGAAACATGTACAGTAGAACCTCTATTATCCGTGGTAAAGAAGGGGGTGAGCTGAATGGTTAATCGAAAAAATCTGTTAATCAGTACCATAAAATTTTTTCGTAAATTTAGTGACTAATACACTTTGGTAAATTCCTCTATGGCATTTGTATTTAACACGCTAGGTAGTGGATCACAAGTTCACTAATTAAAGCCTCATTGCCAACGACGGGTTTTTAAGGGGCAAGGAAACTCCTTCTAATGGCTGCCTGTTAAAAGATAGGAATAGTGAAGGTCTCGTGTTGTAGATTTACATACTTTATACATTCCAAACTCATATCCTGTTGCGAGAAGAGCCACAGTTTCTCTTTCCCCAAACCACTCAATTATTTACACATTTTTTCCGATACTTAGCACAACAAGATTTCTTTTGACACCCGTAGACGTTATACAGTACGACAATTCTAACAGTTCACCATACCGTGTAAGGCAGCGGTCATCAGCACAGAGCACCCTGGGGCTAGCGTCACTTACCCGCGGAGAACACATTGCGCTGTGGTGCATTCGTAGCTGCTAGCGGGTATGCTCTCTACCTCTTCCTGCTGCACGACGGGGCATACGGGACGGCTCAGCTTACCCTTTACTCATTTCAGCGAGTGCTGACAACCACTGGTGTAAGGGTAAAGGTTTGTAATAACACTCTCTAGAAAAAATAACGTGCTAATACAATGTACACTACTTTATATATTTCTGCAGAAAAAAAACAAAAGACAGATGGATAATCCACCAGTCGGTTAATAGGTGAAGGATAATCGGGGTTCTACTGTAATGTGTTTGTCGAGCTATGGAAAATGCTTTCCTTGAGGACGGAGAAACACTCGAAATAAGGCATAACTGACATTGGTCGGGTAGCGATTTTTTTAAAACATAGTTACGTATTTCCCGCTCCCACAGGTAACTAACCTAATTTTAGCCTATAAAATTTATATTACGTCAATGAAATTGGACAATTAATAGAAAGTCAGGTGTTCAAATTGATGTAACTTTATTTCTATCAGCGCATATCAAACCCAAAGACCTTGTGTCGTATTATGTACAAGGTATTTGAACAAACTGCCTTCTGTACGATGTAATAAAATTCGTGTTTATTTATCTATACAGAGATGGCTCCACTGTCTAGCAATATATTCCTTTTTGTAGTGTGAAGACGTTAGGCTAAACTAAGCGGTGTCCACACATTACATAGTTCATAGCTCACGCTGTAGCAACCGACCTTATTGCTATTACCGACCGTACAGTATCTAGAGCTGTTAAAATACCAGCAGATTTCAACGTTACTTCTATTATGTTTTGTGTAAGTTTCGTTTTGTGATTTATTTTACTTATTTTGCTAACATGTTCAGTTTGTGCTTAAGTAATTATTTTCCTTTCCTTCTCTTTTCTATATATTCTTGATCCCATAAGTTTTGTTTCAATGATTTATTATTTTTTCCAGTGCTTTTGTTGTGGATGTTTGAAGCAACTATAATTTTTATGTGTGTGTGATTTGCCCAACCATTACCTGAATAAATAGTTTATTTTTTGTAACCTATCTTTTAGTTCACGTACTTCCTGTTTTTGGTTTGTTTTCAGTGCAGCTCACATAAATTGTCTAGACCAGGGGTTCTCAACCTTTTCAAGATTGTGAGCACCGGCTCCATGTAATACTAAATGAGCAAGCACCATGAAATCGAATAGATTCAATAGGCCTATATGAGTGCATAAATAAAATTAAAAATAAACGAATATCATTTTTAAAACACTCGCCAGAATAATGATATCTTTGAACTTTAGTGTTATTCAAAATGTCAGTGATATCCAAGCAGAAGTCGCTTGTAGCTACACATAAACGGTCTTATGTGAATTAGTTATTCGTGATCTTATCTTATTCTTGAGGTATTTCATAAGTGAGAAAGTTTATCCACATATATACGTTGTCACGAACATGACCAAACATCTAAGAGTCATTTCATTTAGTGTTCTGCTCAAGGGCAGGTCTTTCACTGCAAACCCAGCTTTCTCCAATCTTTCCTATTTTCTGCCTTCCTTTTCGTTTCCTCATATGATCCATATACAGTATCTTAATGTCGTCTATGATCTGATATCTTCTTCTACCCCGAACTCTTCTCCCGTTCACCATTCCTTCCAGTGCATCCTTCAGTAGGCAGTTTCTTCTCAGCCAGTGACCCAACCAATTCCTTTTCCTCTCCTTGATCAGTTTCAGTATCATTCTTTCTTCACCTACTCTTTCCAACGCAGCTTCATTTCTTACTCTCTCTGTCCACTTCACACGTTCCATTCTCCATAACCACATTTCAAATGCTTCTATTCGCTTCTCTTTACTTCGTCGTAATGTCCATGTTTCTGCCCCATACAATGCCACACATTATGCAAAGCACTTCACTAGTCTCTTGCTTAGTTCTTTTTCCAGAGGTCCGCAGAAAATATTCTTTTTTTCTATTAAAAGCTTCCTCTGCCATTGCTATCCTCCTTTTGAATTCCTGGCAGCAGCTCATGATACTGCTTATTGTACACCCCAAGTAGCCTATTTGAAGCTGTCCACTTCGTCCAATGCCTCATTTAGAATTCTCAAGTTTATCTTCTGTATTTTTCTTCCTATGACGATGCTCTTCGTCTTATTTGCATTTATCTTCATCCCATACTGCTCACAGCTGTCATTTAGCTCCAGTAGCATATCATTTAGTATCATTTCCTCTTCTGCCAACATCTGAGAGTAAGAGTCCGTAGTATTTCGAGCCAAAGGCTATTAATTTCTCCTTTTAAGCAAATATTTCATCGCTAAGGAGGACTGGAGATCTATCAGTTGAAGTTCCACACGAGCAGCTATATTATTCTTTTGAATAATTTAGATTTTTCTTATTAATTCCACACTGTATTTAAAAGAGTTATACACCATGAAATACGAAAAGGCCTATCAGGTCTGTAACATAGTATAATAATGTATAGATTGAAACACTATTCGGCGTGTACTACAAAGTTTGAATTGAAAAGAGAACCTCAGGAGCATTCGTGTTCGCGAGCACATTTTAATTCGCATGACGAGAGCATCAATTATCATTAAAAGAGCACTATAGTACTCGCGAGCACCGGGTTTAGAACGCCTGGTCTAGACGATCATTGGTTCCTGCCGTGACATGTGCAAATACACCCTACTTACCTTGGCCCCTTACTTCGATATCAGTTCTAAATTACGTTCTAAAACACATTTTTATTTAAATTCTATGCTCACTAAATAGTCACAAACAAAACACGAGCTTCCCATTTGAATGGAATATTTCCGAGCGAAAGTACAGACGAGGTTGTTTCTGTGGTCTGAGAAACTCTCAATTCTGTGATGTGATTTTCACTATGATTGATATTAAAACGTTTGGAGGCGAAAACTATATTTTCCAAAACCATTTTCGTTTTGAACAGATTTCAAATGAAATGAAGATACCACAATCCCGTAACGGTTTCGAAAATAGTATGTGCGAGCAGAATGAAAAGTACTTTTGTGTTGTAAATGAGGTTCTCTTCATAGCTAAATGATTTTTTTTTCCGAAATACCCGTTAGCTTATTATTTGACGTTCCAAAACAATTTCGCTCAATCCTTTTATCCCACATTTTGTTGTATTGAATACACGAAACGGTTCATCTGAATAATAACTTGTCCTGCTTATTATTCCGTTTAAGCTTATCGATAATTAAAAACATTTCCTTTTCATAGGTTCCCCATCCCCATTGGCCATACGGAATGGCGGTAGCCAGCACACAAATGGCACCATGGCGAGTTCTGACAACAATGGCGCCTCTTCATTTCCGTTACAACAATGCAACGAGCGTAAACACGAACATCCAGAACCCTCTAGTGGAGAAAGGAAGAAACATGAATCGCTCGTTGCCTCCTCTGGTGGTTGCAGTAGGACTAATCCCGTCTCATTGCGAAACGGTAAGACGAGGCATTAATAACCATGTGGATTAAAGCTTTAAATTGGATTTTAAATTAATATTAACAGACTCTTTTTTAACTGGAAATCTTTTGAAGAGTTGATTTGTATTGCGGCAGTGGGGGGGGGGGGATTCATCTCAAAATTCATCTGAATGGAATACATTTAAGAGAAAATTGTCCCACCTCCCCTAAACTAAAAACCACGTTGAAATTGCTTACAGGAATTACACAGAATGTTCCTTAAAATTCAAAACTCATGTTCGTTTAAACAGTAAGTTATGAGTTTTGTTTCTCCTTACCTATTATGTACTCCTTGTGTATTTCTGAAAAATATACATTTTGTTAATGTTGTGTACCATGTAGTTTTTTAGTTGTTTGTATTTTTATTTTATTTAGTTATTTGTTTTGTATGATTGCTAATAATAATAATAATAATAATAATAATAATAATAATAATAATAATAATAATATAAGCGAAGTTCGGAAGTTCATTATTTAGTACACTGGATGACTTCAACATTCTAAAAGCAATAAATGGTTTTGTATTGATAGCAGGATTACGCGGAAGTGGATTCTTTCGTCTTGAAGTTAAATAAAAACCAACGTTTGTAGTGAAAATATTTTCTACAGAGACCATAGTTTTGTTCCATTAATAAAACTTTTAAGCATACAACTAAAAGAAATGTATGTTTGTTTAAATTAATAACGGTTTTATCTTTTGCTTGGATAGCATTTCATATTATTATTATTATTATTATTATTATTATTGTTATTATTATCATCATCATCATCATCATCATCACCATCACCATCACCATAATCCTTCGTTCTTACAGTGTAATTTGTTCGTTATGTTTCCTCAGGATCAGATCTGAATTTTTTATTTTTCTTCTATATTTTCCGAACGATATTTATAGTTTCAAAAAAAAAAATAGGCCTACAGTGTCTGATTTTGAAAGGGCTTGGCTTTCGTAGTAGTTTTTGATAGGATTTTATTTCGGAAAACGTATTACGTGTCTTTCACGTGTTAAATTTTATTACCTTGTTAACATGTTTCGGCCTGCTATTGGCCATCTTCAGAACTGGCTGTTGCTGGTCTTGGCGTCTTTTGTTTTGTTTCCTGTAGGGGTGTGTTTGAGAAGTGTAACAAGGTAATAAAATTTAACACGTGAAAGACACACAATGCGTTTTCCGAAGTGATATAGTGTTAAAAGTTGTGTAATCAAGATGTATAATGAGGATTTTATTATTATTATTATTATTATTATTATTATTATTATTATTATTATTATTATTATTATTATTATTAAAGACTTACATTATGTTAATGCATTCTAATGATGTAATTGTTATAATACCAGAAAATGAAGATCTTTTAAATTCCAAACTACATCACTTCTAAACAATTCCAAATAGGCACACAATAGCCTATTATAATTTGAAATTATGTTTCTTGTCCACCCAAAATTAATTATTGAAGACATAGACTGCTCTTACAAGAAGACTAATCCTATGATTACTTTAGCTATAATGTGGGCCTACAATAAATTCCTGAAATGAAGTAATTTCAACTTAAATCAGACCATATGGAACAAAATAAAATTATTGTGAAACGGTATACATAATACCACAAAACAAGTTACGGAAAAAATCACGTTATTTAAGGATAGTGAGCAGGTCTTGTTCATCCTACACTGCGTTTTGGCATGTCTTTCATTCCGAAATATACGAGTAAAAGTTTCTTTCATTGGTCATAGAAAGTCTTGTATAAGTGAGTTTTTGTTCCTTACATTTATCTTCATCTTATCTGATTATATTCTTCTGTATTTATGGAGTGAAATGTGTACTGTGAATATACTGCAATTTTAAAATTCGAAATTGAAGGAAGAATAATAACGCGCTTGGAACCAGAGCGTTAGTTCTGTGGCTGCAAAACACTTCGCCAAGAGGTTTAAACTTCTTGATATGTACATACAGATGAGTTTTATTAAGAAAACTGCATAATGCGTTGATATACGAAGGCACTTCGTACCTTTTCACCTCGTGTAATTATGACCGTTTTGAAAAGCTCCGCGTTAATGCGACTTGGTGCTGTAAAACTGGAGAAGTTGTGTGTTAAGTGCAGCAGAGGTCTTATTTATTCGTTATATCTGAATATAGCCAAGCTGACTTTTCAGTTCTTTTCCCGTCAGTTGAATGGTTTTGTTTATTTAAATAATAGACGATAGGTGATGATAATAAATCTTGGAACGTCTTTTCAATATGGATGTCGGAGATTCTTTGATGTATAGCCTAATAATAAACGAATTGGAAACCGTCGTAACTGTAAATAATTTTATAAATAATGGTTAGAAATATTTACTCCCAAATTAGAAGATACTTCATCCTGTCTTGATCTCAGAAATCCATTTTTCGCTCGTGAAGTCTGCCAGTAAGCCTATTTCTAATGGAGTTTCCCTAAGTTTCATTCTCGGAATAGTAGATCTATTCGAAAGGTTCTTGGACTTCTTTCTTCAGTGTCAAAAGTCGGTATTTATTTGTTTGTTTGTTTGTTTATTTATTTATTTCGACATACATTCCTTGTCAAGTGATAAACGGCTCACATCCCTGTGTCTGAAACACATGCCGTAGGTTATTCTTCTCCACTTTCAACAAGATAGCGCGGCAGGCGATTTTCACCTCTTAGAGTGCTATTCATAGACATTTCGCTAGCCCGCGCTACGAGCGTGCTAAACTAGCCCCGGATCGATTGGTTACTTGTACGGGATTCATATCATATCATATCGCTAACACTGGTTTATGAATACGAAAAACGTTAGTTCGCTGATCATCCACCGGAAGCCCGCGCTAAGAATGTCTATGAATATGGCCAGTTCGCTGATCATCCACCGGAAGCCCGCGCTAAGAATGTCTATGAATATGGCCCTTAATAATTAAAAAAATTGTTGCGTCACAATTCATTTTCATAGTATGTTCTACGTACGTTATATAGGCTTTCCTAAGGATTTTTACTTTCACTCCAGTTCTGTGGTTTGTGTTATTTCTAATTAGAAACCAGTTTTCTTCTCTAAAAATTCCCTGTCTTTCTCACAAAAAATGAGATACTGTTAATGAGATCACATCGAAATATCTCATCGTCCACCACTGTGGAGTAACGGTAAGCATGCCTGACCATAAAACGAGGAGGCCCAGGTTCAAATTGTGGTTGGGACAAGTTATCTGGTTGAGGTTTTTTTCTGGGGTTTTCCCTCAATCCATTAAGACCAAATGCTGGGTAACTTTCGGAGCTGGACCCTGGATTCATTTCGCCGGCATTTTCACCTTCATATCATTCAGACGCCAGATAATAACAGCAGTTGATAAAGCGCCTTAAAATAACACTAACAAAATCTCCAATCAAATTGCATTCACAGATCTCCACAGCAGGCATAAATATAAAAAAATATAGCTGCCCATACTGTGTGTAGTGTAAGGATGTGGAAACTTTGGATAGTCCTCATGAAAAATAACAATAGTAATATTTTCATGCTATAAAGCTGCATACGCACCACGCTAACGTGATGTGTTAACACGTATGAACACGTGTTGTATAAAAGATCTTTTAGGCTGTATCGGAGACACAGCCGCAAGTTTTATGCCTGAATAGGCCTACATCTCCCGGGATGGGATGTTGAATGCATGGTATCCATTGCTTCTACTCCCGCTCCCATTTTTCTGCATAATAGTATGCCTCATCTTTGTGAATTTTTTCTCTTCACTCAATTTGTCTCTCGAATTTTTCCAATTTAACTTGTTGACTGCTGATTATTCCTCGGTTATGATTGTAGCCTCGTTCGTTACGAATCGTTCGAACGTACAAGCTGTTCGCATTCCTGCGTTACACTGCCTCGGCTGCTGCGCGATTCGCCAATTCGTGTAACTTCCCTCGCGTGTATCGCTAGATAATGTCACCCGGTCTGTCTCAAGGTTAGGTTGGATACATTGATTCACATTTTTCTGTACTTAATTTGAATATGTCGTGTAGTTTAGAAGTTATAGGCGCGATAAAACGCCTGAAAATGTGTCGGTCGCCAAATCATAGCAATTTAGTAATTACTGGACCGAACTTATAAATGTATTCACATCAAAAACCCGGACCCTATATTTGAATAAGCGTTTACATTGGTCTGATATTGGCTCTCAGACTTCGTCAGACGTGTTAATGCTTCCAAGGCGTCAGAAGTGCTCTGCTCATTGTCGAATAGTGTATCCTGAATGTGAACAAAGCAGAGAAGCTTACTGAGCATGTGAAGAAGTATACCACCGTGTAAAATTCATCAGACAAGAAGCAGGCCTACAGGAACCAACCTACATGCATTTATAGGATCTTGTTTCATTTTGAGCTGCACTCAAGCACATTACTGCTATAATACTCTTCTTGATCAAGTTCTTCCCGCAACATTTTACCATTCCAACACAATGATGCACTTGTAAAAGTTATTCCACTGAAGCGACATGTCATAATTGTGCAAATACCTGAGCCAAAGTTACCGTGTTAACACATAATCTGACGTGACGTGAGCCGAAGTTGCCGTGTTTACACATCATCTGACGTGACGTGAGCCAAAGTTACCATGTTAACACGTCATCTGACGTGACGTGAGCTAAAGTTACTGTGTTAACACTATCTGACGTGACGTGAGTCAAAGTTACCATGTTAACACGTAATCTGACGTGACGTGAGCCAAAGTTACCATGTTTACTGACGTGACGTGAGGCAGTTACCCTGTTAACACATCATCTCACGTGACGTGAGCCAAAGTTACCATATTAACACGTAATCTGACGTGACGTGAGCCAAAGTTACCGTGTTTACACATCATCTGACGTGATGTGAGCCAGTTACCTTGTTAACACATCATCTGACGTGACGTGAGCCAAAATTACCGTGTTAACACTCATTACCGTGTTAACATGTCATCTGACATGTGTTAACACGTAACCTCAGCATAGTGTGCATACACACATATATGCTAAAATGAACTCCTTATGTAGAGGAAATTATTGGGGTTCATCAATGTGGTTTTAGGCGTAATAGATCGGTTATTGATCTTTTTTGTATTCTACAGATATTGGAGAAAAAGGGAGCATAAGGCCACAGTACATAAATTAAATCGTAGATTTCAAAAAAGCATACGATTTGGTTAAGAGAGAAGTTTTATGTAATATTTTATTGAATTTGAAATTCCCAAGAAACTAGCTCGATTAATTAAAATGTGTCTGAAAGTGAGTGAAACGTACAGCAGAGTCCGTATAGGAAAGCCAGTTTCTGTCACTCTTTTCCAATTCATTGCGGGCTAAAGCAAGGAGATGTATCATCACCTTTATCTTTTAACATTGCTCTACAATATGCCATTAGGAAAGTCCAAGGAAACAGAGAGGATTTGCAATTGAATGGGTTATATCAGCTGCTTGTTTATGCGGATGACGTGAATACGAGTATGTTAAGAGAAAATTCACAAACTATTACGGAATTGTACTTGAATTGTATTCAAATAGTTTTGGAAGTAAATTTGAAAAAGAGAAACACAAACTATTTGATTATGTCTCGTGACCAGAGCTTAGTACGAAATGGAAGTATAAAAATTGTAAATTTTTCATTTGAAAACGTGGAAAAATTCAAATACCTTGGAGCAACAGTAATAATTATAAATTACACTCGGGAGGAAATTAAACGGAGAATAAATGTGGAAAGTGCCGGCTAATAATCGGTTGGAAGATTTTGTCATTAGTCTACTTTCAAAAATACTGAAAGTTAGAATATATAAAACAGTTAAGCTTATATATTTTCATTTATTTATAGTTGTGAAACTTGGACTCTCACTTTACGAGAGGAGCAGAGGTTAAGGGTGTTCGAAAATAAGCTAATTAGTGAAGAAAATATTTGAGGCTAAGATGAAGTTATACAGAAGAGTAGAGAAAGTTACACAACGCAGAACTGCACGCATTGTATTCTTCACGTAACTTAATTAGGAACATTAAATCCAGACGTTTGAGATGGGCCGGGCATGTAGCATGTATGGGTGAATCTAGAAATGCATATAGAGTGTTAGTTGGAAGACCTGAGGGGCGAAAAGACCTTTGTGGAGGGCGAGACGTAGATGGGAGTATAATATAAAAGTGGATTTGAGGGAGGTGGGATATGATGACAGGGACTGGATTAATCTAGCTCAGGATAGGGACCGATGGCAGGCTTATGTGAAGACGGCAATGAACCTCCTTGTTCTTTAAAAGCCATTTGTAAGTAAGCAACATATAGGCCTATATTAACGTAATAGAATAGAAATCGGTACTAAAATGTTAAAACGCTTGTATGACAATTATTTCCAAGTAGGCTACAGTGCTTCGTCCCATTATACTTTTCTCCTTGTTGCCACAGTATCGACATAAATATCAACGTCTCATCATTTCAGAAAAGGTGAAAGTAGTAAAAAATGGATGTTAAGTAAGTAGGCCTACAGTTCTATGCATCCTTGAAGAAAATTAAGAAGTTTTAAACGGTTTTGAGCATGAATTAAATCATGTCCCCGAGGAGTGTCCAAACTATTTCGTTATGCTATAGCTCGCGCAAGAAACGGTTACCGAAAGCAATGATGGCGTTGCTGTCTGTTTTGACGTGTGTATGTAGGCACGCCGAGGGGGGAGAGGTACGAAGTACTGTCTCTTCCAAGAAGATGAACATATGAGGACATCGCTGTGGAAATAAAGTACGTAGCAAGAGAAAAATTCGAAGCTAATTAAACGCGCAACATATGTTTACGAATGAAATAATAATACCGTGCGATACAAGACACGTATTCACATGCAATGGAACAAACTAAAGTCGAAATGTAACTATCACAACGCAAGACTGATTCTATCGATGTCATTTCTCTTCCGACTGTACTCTTGAATATCATTCAGGTTATCTCGTGACCTTTCCTGTCGCCCGCTCTTCCTTATCGCAGTGTTTGATTCGCATTCCTTCCGTCGGTAATCCGTACTTGGGAGACCTATACCTGGTCTGTCATTTCTCAGTCTCAAAGCATGCTTTCCTTTCCGAGTGGAGTATTTCAGAAATAGATACCAATTTTTTTTAGGGGTGATTGGTTGGATCTAGACAGTCATTTTAAGTAGCCTATGGTAACACAGGGTCCACGGTTTGTAATTTCGGCACTATGCAATGCCAATTTCTCATATATCCCCAGCTATTGGAGATGATGTCCGACATCAAGCGCGTGAAGTTTCTTCGAGCCAAATGGTCCATCCGACGATTTCAATTGTTTAATGAAGGCTGTCAACGCATAATGATATGACTACAGCAACAATGGCCTTACATATGAGATGAATCATTTTATAGAATGAAGTAGCCTATATTATGAAAATAATAATGATGAAGTAAGGATAATAATAGTAGTGCATTTTTTATGCAGGCGGGAATGGAAATTCCATTTCGGATTGGCCCAATGGAGGAATGGTGCAGATAAAAAAGGAACCAGTCAGCAGCTCGGGAGGAAGTTCGACGCCGTGTCTTCAGGTTGCAGAGGTCACCACGAGCATCCGACCTCAACAGCAGCAACATCAACATCAACAACAGCAACAGCCTCAGCTGCAACAGCAGAACGTTGTTAGCAATGTGTCAACTACACCAGCGCCATCCCCAATGGCGGCTATTGTGAAGCTAGAGGCTGCGCCATGTTCCGCTTCTCCATGTAATGGCGGCGTTAACAGTACTTCTGCAAATGGCGGACCTAAGTCGATGCAGCATCCATCTATTAATAGCGGTGGTAAGTAATTTGCGCCTGCTGATAGATAAGACTAGGCCCATAAGTTTATTGAAATTTCTGGGTTAAATTTATGAACGCCTAATATTAACTTAGAAAGCATGTTGAAATGTTCAGATAGTCAATATAATATAATATAATATAATATATAATATAATATTGTTTTATTAATTCAGTCTAATTGACATATCACAAATATAAAAAAGTCAATGACACTTACCCATGTAAGTGATCTTTGTGCACTATACAAATATAAAAATTAAAAATTAAGCAAACGTTTTCGCCCTTCGGGCATCATCAGGCTTTTATACATACAATATCTTGTACATTTTGTCTCTTATTGTGGAACGAATGATTAATCACAACCTTTTTAATAATGAAAATAATAACTATTTAAAATTGTCTTATGGTAATTAACAATCTAAAATTAATGTACAGATATGAAAATTTAATACATAATAATGATATAAAATTGTGGCTGCACTGCTGTGTTGTGTTTAAATTATAACATCATAAAACTGTGAACATGATAAAAACAATTCATTCCTTTTTAAACTTCATAATTTCATTAATTGGATGTTTTTTTTTTATAAATTCTTGTTTGACTCACATTCATTATCTTAGAAAGCATGTTGAAATGTTCAGATAGTCAATATAATATAATATAATATAATATAATATAATATAATATAATATAATATAATATAATATAATATTGTTTTATTAATTCAGTCTAGCAGCAAAACATCCAATTAATGAAATTATGAAGTTTAAAGAGGAATGAAATGTTTTTATCATTCACAGTTTTATGATGTTACAATTTGAAGCAAGTAAAGCGATCGGTTTGGAAGTAAATCCCGAAAAGACAAAGTATATGATTATGTCTCGTGACCAGAATATTGTACGAAATGGAAATATAAAAATTGGAGATTTATCCTTCGAAGGGGTGGAAAAATTCAAATATCTTGGAGCAACAGTAACAAATATAAATGACACTCGGGAGGAAATTAAACGCAGAATAAATATGGGAAATGCGTGTTATTATTCGGTTGAGAAGCTTTTATCATCTAGTCTGCTGGCAAAAAATCTGAAAGTTAGAATTTATAAAACAGTTATATTACCGGTTGTTCTGTATGGTTGTGAAACTTGGACTCCCACTCTGAGAGAGGAACATAGGTTAAGGGTGTTTGAGAATAAGGTGCTTAGGAAAATATTTGGGGCTAAGCGGGATGAAGTTACAGGAAAATGGAGAAAGTTACACAACGCAGAACTGCACGCATTGTATTCTTCACCTAACATAATTAGGAACATTAAATCCAGGCGTTTGAGATGGGCAGGGCATGTACCACGTATGGGCGAATCCAGCAATATTGAGTATTAGTTGGGAGACCGGAGGGAAAAAGACTTTGGGGAGGCCGAGACGTAGATGGGAGGATATTATTAAAATGGATTTGAGGGAGGTGAAATATGCTGATAGAGATTGGATTAATCTTGCACAGGATAGGGACCGATGGCGGGCTTATGTGAGGGCGGAAATGAACCTTCGGGTTCCTTAAAAGCCATTTGTAAGTAAGTAAGTAAGTATGATGTTACAATTTAAACTCAATATAGCAGTGCAGCCACAATTTTATATCATTATTACGTATTAAATTTTCATATCTGTACATTAATTTTAGATTGTTAATTACCATAAGTCAATTTTAAATAGTTATTATTTTCATTATTAAAAAGGTTGTGATTAATCATTCGTTCCACAATAAGAGACAAAATGTACAAGATATTGTATGTAAAAAAGCCTGATGCTGCCTGAAGGGCGAAAACGTTTGCTTAATTTTTAATTTTTGTATTTGTATAGTACACAATGATCACTTACATGGGTAAGCGTCATTGACTTTTTTATATTTGTGACATGTCAATTAGACTGAATTAATAAAGCAATATTATATGATATTATATCAGCCTAATATTAAATTCAGTCAATCCGATAATGAAGTTAAGTAACTGAAAGAAAGCAACATGTACAGTTTGTGTTTAAGAGTTTTCATTGTTCCAAGGAGACATGCTCCCTCACCCCCGGAAATTCCACTACACTGCTTCGTCGATATAGGAGAAAGTCAATGTTTACCTGCTTAGGTCGTATAACACTTCACACCTTAATAACAAGAAGTGTAAAACTCAGGTCTCTGCCTCAAGCAAAAAGAGATTCATTCTCATAGTGTCCATGTGAAAGCTATGCAAATCTCATGGGATCCAATTAGTTCACAAAAACATAATCGGTAAATATTTTATAGCCGTTTCTTCCATGTTTCGGGTCTTACACACATTTTGTCACGGATGTTACAGAATATCCTTCATTTCCCTGTTTTCAAACAACTGTGATATTTCTAAGCCAAAATATTCACTTAAACTGTAAGATTGCAAATTGTTATTAACCAAAACTACTTAAAATAAATGACAGAAAGATTGCAGTACAGAGTAAAAAGTTCCTCGATCCTGGAGCTCTGGAATTAAATGTTATGTTTTATTTAACGACGCTCGCAACTGCAGAGGTTATATCAACGTCGCCAGATGTGCAGGAATTTTGTCCCGCAGGAGTTCTTTTACATACAATTTTGCTTTGTGTGGTATACCATTTTTGGCTGGATTTTATTCAAAAGATTTAATTTTGGAAATAGTGTAAATCTACTGACATCAGCCTGTCGCATTTAAGCACACTTAAATGTCATCGACCTGGCCCGGGATCGAACCCGGAACCTTAGGCATAGAAGGCCAGCGCTATACCAACTCGTCAACCAGGTCGACCTCTGGAATTAACAGTACAGGCTCTCAAAATATTTCTTCAGCAATAGCGTCTTGAAAAACATACATTAACAGCTGATCTCTCTGGAAGTGCTGTAAACTTCAGGGAAACATAAAAGTACCTACTACCTATCCAAGACCACTTATATTCAATGCCCATAAAACTTGTAAAATATTTTCCTCTTGAAAATAAAACATTAGAATATTTAAATTTACAGCATTATCTATATCTTACACTAATAATAAACAAATATTTCTGAAAAAGACTTTTTCATTGGAATTATTTCTGAAAAAGACTTTTTCATTAGAATTATTTCTGAAAAAGACTTTTTCATTAGAATTATTTCTGAAAAAGACTTTTTCATTGGAATTATTTCTGAAAAAGACTTTTTCATTAGAATTATTTCTGAAAAAGACTTTTTCATTAGAATTATTTCTGAAAAAGACTTTTTCATTAGAATTATTTCTGAAAAAGACTTTTTCATTAGAATTATTTCTGAAAAAGACTTTTTCATTAGAATTCCCAATTTGCCTGGAATGGCTCTTTAACAAATTCTGCTGTTTTGTAGTTTGTGTAAGTAGCTTTTAAACATAACGTTTTTTACGGTCAAGAATAGTTGCTAGAGCTGCTGTATATAGAACCTTTCTTACAGAACATTTTGTGAAATATACTTAGGATCGTATCACAGTCTAGTAAATACAGTCACGAAGCTTGAGTTTACGAGGGTACTAGGAACAATAGACTGTGCAGGTACTATTTCGCATTGTCTGTAATGAGGCGATAGTAGCGATCCTAGTGGTTAGCAACTACCTACGGATGCGTATTTACTACGTATTGAGCTTCGTGACTGTATATACTAGACTTTGATCGTATGCCAGTGTCTTTTTTTCAACTGACTATGGGCCTTAGTTCTATAAAGTTTTGATCGTCTTATAGTTACGTATAATGTTGTTTGTACTGTAAACATAGAATAGGGGAAGTCATCCCTCTCCGTTTCTAAGATTGCGACGGACCGTTGTGCGTATTACTTTTTATTATTCTTTTTTTCACTCGCCCTCAGATAAACTGCAGTTTTTTTCGCTTATTGCCTCAGCTCTCTGATTTACTACTTTGTCGTTTCCTCCTTCGTCCGTCAGGGACTCTCCGGTCCACGACTTGCCGTGTGAAGATATCTGCAATCCTAGCAAGGCATTGAGTGGACGGAGACATCTACCTCCAAGCGGGAAAATTAGTGGGGTAATATAGGTTTTAATTTTGCGTGGAGTTCTCTAATACAGTTTTTATATACCGTAAATTCCTACACAGTACACCCGATTTCACTGTCCTGAAAGCAAAGCGTACGCAAATGAGGTTAGCTTCTTCGGCTTTGTATAATCGGACTTACGACTAGAATCCCGAAAGCTAGTAATATAATATATTGGTAAATTAGCAGGGTAGATTTAGGGTTACTTATTACCTTCTTTCATTTTATCAAATTGTGGGCATCTACCATGTTGCATAACTTATAACTGTGAGATGTAGGCTATGGTTTTATCAACAGTAATCTCACTAGAGGTTTTGATTTATCTAGAGAAAATCAAAACTCCGAGTGAGATTTAATTGAGTATTACACGATTAGAAGAAAGTATGTAAAGATTAGAAGAAATTAAGTACTCTGATACAATAAAATATTGACTTACTGAAATTCTATTTCACGAAAACGTTGGAACGGAGCCGCCATTTTCAGTTGACTGTCTATGCTGTAAACAAATGACGATCACAAAACATGTTTTATAGTACCGTAAAGAATTTGCAGTTTGGAATGTTTGCAAACAAAGAAACAAATGGTAGGGAGGTGATAAAAACAGAAGTATGTAAAGATTAGAAGAAATAAAGTAC
Organism: Periplaneta americana; assembly: GCF_040183065.1. NCBI lineage: Eukaryota > Metazoa > Arthropoda > Insecta > Blattodea > Blattidae > Periplaneta > Periplaneta americana. Next base: position 129,660,035 of record NC_091122.1, on the reverse strand, counting down.
TCTAATACAATAAAATAGTTATTAATTGACTTGCTAAAATTCTATTTCACTAATGTTACCTTCACCAAAATATTTGAACGGAACGCCATTTTCAGTCAACTATCTATGCGGGAAACAAATTACGAGCATTTTTTTATAATACCGTAAAGAATTTTAAGTTTGAAATGTTGGTAAACAAAGAAACAAATGCTAGGGTAGTGATATAAACAAACAAATGCTATGGAAGCGATAAAATTGTGCGATAAGCAGCCATGATTTGTTGAAAGACGTCCTTTCGTGCCGTTTTATTGATCAAAAGTACTATGACGTAGTAAAATTGTAATAGTCGGAACAATAAGATTTAGCTCTGTTTGTTCCTAATACAGTGCGAATCTTGAATCGTACGCAGAATTGTGCAATAATTACGCATAAAAATAGTTTTCCACGTGACACGTAAATTACGCATAAAACGTGTAAAACACAATACGTTTTAGATCTTTTCTTTCTTCTACAGTGCGAATCTTGAACCGTGCGGAGAATTCTGCAATTTTATGCTTAAAAATGTTTTGCACGGCATATGAATATGCGTAAAAACGAGTAAAATGCGTAGATAATGCGAATTACATAAAATACTAGAAAATATAAAATCATCCAAAAGGAAACCTGGTTTTTGAGATGAATAGATGTTGTTATGTACGACATGAAACAAAACGACTTTAAATACAAATTTTACCATTGACAACCCCCAACTTCATCTTTCTTTCAAAGCAAGTTAAGTTAAAGATTTTATCTCCCTTATCAAATGCATCATCTTCGTCCGAATCGAACCCGCAAACTTTGGATAAAGCGTCAAGTGTGGCAAACAGCAGATCACGGAGGGCGTGAAGTTGCGTACTGCTGCATTTTGTATTTACGACACTTTTCATGTGAATTTTGTCACCTTTCCGGAAGTGGTAGAAGAAACGGGTTTAGCGCCCGGAACCGGAAATTCCTAGGAAGAGAATCCAGTCAGCTGCAGTCCTTAATAGTCCCACTTTTCCAGGGCAAGCTCGTCCATTTAAATACAAGTTCGAGGTTCCTTGAGCCGTGTACAAAGCCCTTGCTCCCTCAGGTGTGCGAGCACTCTGCGTTTTAGATCTTCATCTCGTAACTAAATGCAATCTCACACCGTAATCACGCGACGTCTACCCCGTGTGTGACTAACTTCTGTATTTAATTTGATTGTTCATGGCTCTTTCACACATCCACGAATTAACTGAAAAGTAGGGGTCCAGAGACTTATATCTAAATCTAGCCGTGATTCTGGTACGGTACTGGTATTTTCTTCATGCGTCCGAGAACTCATGAAAATGAGCTTCCCTGCTCTCTTTTTTGCCGGTCATCTGCAGTAGACGTCCGTTACAGGTCGTGTTAGAACCTTTCCTGCGGAGTTACCTGGTTAGCTTAAGGATGAAATGAGCGAAATTCCTATTTTCTACATTTTTAGCTAAATACCTAATTTTTTCGTATACAGCAATCTCTTAATATTATAGTCCCGTCGCTCTGATTTCCGGCAGCCAATCGCGTTGCAGGTCGGCTACGTTTAAACGTATGCGTCTTGTGATTCGCTGAAGAAGACGTTATTCATTTCTTAAGGCTCGATAAATACTTAATATAATCGCCCGCCATTTTGGCTCTTTCGTTGGCGTTCGCAGAAAGCACACGAGGATGTTATTTTCCGCTCAATTATTTGCTGAATTACAGTGCGTTTGATTTATTATCATAGGAGCTACGGCATGATAATGTTTAACGGTGTGGAAAATAGATTCTTCGTCTGGCAGCTCGGCAACGAAAGAACAACAATGGCCTAGACTTTATAGAGCCTTCACTTTCTAAGACGTAAGCAAAGCGGAGGAGTCACGCCGGGAATAACAGCGTCGCGACTATAGTAATAATGCCTCTTTGTTTTATCATTCATTTATTCATAGTGTTTTGCCCAAGGGCAGGTCTTTCACTACAAACCTAGCATTCTTCAGTCTTTTCTATTTTCTGTCTTCCTTTTAGTCTCCGCATATGATCCATATATCTCAATGTCGTTTATCATCTGATATCTTCTTCTGCCACGAACTCTTCTCTCATTCACCATTCCTTCCAGTGCATTCTTCAGAAAGTAGTTTCTTTTCAACGACTAGCCCAGCCAATTCCTTTTTCTCTTCCTGATCAGTTTCAGCATCATACTTTCTTTACCCACTCCTTCCAACACAGCTTCGTTTCTTATTCTGTCTGTCCACTTCACACGCTCCATTCTTCTCCATATCCACATTTCAAATGTTTCTAGCCGCTTCTCTTCCTTCGTAGTAATGTCCATGTTTCTGCCGCATACAATGCTACACTCCACACCCACTCTCTAGTCACTTCTTTAGTTCTTTCTCCAGAGGTCCGCAGAAGATGCTCCTTTTCCTGTTATAAGCTTCCCTTGCCATTGCTTTCCTCCTTTCGACTTCCTGGCAGCAGACCATGTTACTGCTTAGGCTATAGTACACCCAAGTATTTGAAGCTGTCCACTTGCTCTACTGCCTCATTTAAAATTTGCTGTTCTTTCTTTACATTTTTTCCTTTGACCCTAGTCTTCGTCTTGTTGACATTTATCTTCATTCCATACTGCTCACAGCTGTCATTTAGCTTCAGTAGTGTATTATATAAATTTGATAGCTTTCGAGTTATTATAAATTAAAAAAAAAATACTCTCAAAATGTACTGTATCTATTGCCACAAAATATGTTACTCCTACAAATTAAAGTTACTGTTAAGAACTACGTATTTGACATTTTGAAATAAATTTTCAAAATTGAAATTAACCCAAAACAAATAATTTTTTTCTTTAATATTCTAGTATTCAATTATTATTTCTGTTTTTTGGCCTGCATCTGACCACTTCATTCATTGTGGCCCTAGAAGAAATTAATTGGAAAGCGCTAGTGTAGAATATTTCGCACAATAGATACATGTTCTTGAATAACAATTTCCATAGTGCACTATAACAATTACCATAGTGCACTTCAGAACGTTTGTTTTCAGATTGATACACAACAGATTTAATTGTCCCCTTTAGACACCACGAAGGCGAACCCGCCATCGTCCGCGATTAAAACCTGTACCTTCCAATCTCTAGCCATTTGCTCTACCAATTCATCTGCCTGACGATAAAATTTCAGATTGATTCAGTTGCTTTTTCCTTTTTAGTATTACGCAGCATAACATTTTTTTAAAATGCCGTCGAAATGTTTAAGGTCTTGTGAAGTTTCTAGGAGATTTCAACGCAAGTTTAGGTGTGATACTTATATATCTGTAAGGGATGATTATGTGCACCGTTCGCAGTGAAAGAAGGCAACTCTATTTTATTTGACATTCAAGCAACTTGGCTGACGTCCCATAAGATATGTGACAGCAGTGTCCTGAATTGGTTTTAATGGCATCAATCAGAACAAAATGGCAAGAAACTATAAATCCTGGCAACGTATTGGGGATGGTTTTGGAAGTGCTATTGTAATGGGAAACTGTAGGAAATGGTCAGATTTCTGAAATACAGTAATTCGGGAGAAAACTTTCTTGCTTTGGGAGACATTCACTCTCTTCCTTCGTTCGTTCTTTCTTTCTCTCTCTCTTTCTTTCTTTCTTTCTTTCTTTCTATTTCTTTCCTTCTCTCCTTTTTTCCTTACTTTCTTTCCTTTTTTATTTCTCTTTCTTTCTTTCCTTCTTTTCTTTTCTTTCTTTCCTTCTTTCTTTCTCTCTCTTTCTCTCTTTGTTTCTTTCTTTCCTTTTTTCTTTCCTTCTTTCTTTAGTTCTTTCTTTCCTTCTTTCTCTTTCTTTCCTTCTTTCTCTTTCTTTTCTTCTTTCTTTCTTTCTTTCTCTCTCTCTTCTTTCTTTCTCTCTTTCTTTCTTTCCTTCTTTCTTTTTCTCTCTCTTTATTTCTTTCTCTTCTTTCTTTCTTCCTTCCTTCAGTTCCTTATTTCATCTTTATTCTTTCATTTTGTACACGTTTGTTACTTTGCTTTCCTTTTCATATTCTTATTTCATTTCTCCTTTATTTAGATATTTTTATTGCTATTGTTTTTTCTATATTTGTCTTTATTCTTTAGTTTCCTCAATCTTTCTTTATTCCCTCCCTTACATTTTTCTTTCCCTTTAACACTGTTCTTCTCTCTCTCTCTCTCTCTCTCTCTCTCTCTCTCTCTCTCCCCCCTGTCTTCATATGTTTCCCTTCACATGTTTCATTTCACAATTCTCTTCAACATTTTCGTTTTTCTTTTTATTTTTCGTGTCATCTCTTTATCATTTTCCATTTTCAGTTTGTTTTTTGCTCTGTTTTGTTATTTTTATTTCTTTTTATTAATGTTTCTCGTCTGTTATAGTTTATTTCTTTCATCTCGTTTCTTTTATTTTATTGTTTTTCTGTTTGTTTTAAATTTTCCCCATTTTGGTGGTTGTTCATGGTGATCTTGCGAACAATATGCTGGATGTGAGATTCGCGGATTCAAACCCTGCCGAGGGCGATGGGCGATGCATTTTATAAAGTTCGATGAACTCCTTAGCAAGGTTTCCTCCTTCCTCCGGAAGGGAAGTAACGCTTTGAACCGCGCGTTGTAATCTACGGCACGTGAAAGAATTCTATCCCTAAAGCAAAATTTGTTGGCCATTTATGTCGTTATTCTGATTGAGATTCTGGCTGGTATATATCAGGCAGTACATTTCACTTGACGATATGTGTGAGAGGAAAAACAATTGTTTGTATACATCTGAAGTCTGATTAGTGTAATATGTAGCTAGTCGGCGATGTATGCAATGGAGGGGGAAAAGGAACTTGGCCACCTTACCCCATTATCTCCTGGCCTAGTTGCCTCATAAGTGGTGCCTTGTTGGTATCACTTGTGAGGTACAACCCTATCTTCAGACAGTTGACTAACAACAACGGATAATAATAATAATAATAATAATAATAATAATAATAATAATAATAATAATAATAATAATAATAATAATGTTTAAATCGTCTTCCCTTCATTTTTCAGTGTTTTTGCCTTTTCGCGTTTCCTGATAATTTTCCCACTATGTTTATGAACATTCTGAGAGCATTGCGAAAAATATGTAATTGCTTAATCCTCAATTCCACAGTTGTACTGTAGCAGAGTGTAGTGATGTTACAAGATGAAAAGAGTGGTCAAGGAAGGGAACTAGTCCTTACTTTGAATGTAATTGATGTTGAGGGCATTGTGACCAATCAGTAGTGTACCACGGCTGTATTATAGCCTTGCAATGTTCTGTCTGTGCAGCCATCCCGGTGGGTATCGCAGTGGCGAGGCAGCGGCTGCAGGACCACAGCCTACCGACGACGGGAACCAAGCCCGACACGAAGCCCCCTCAGGGGCCCACGTGTAGGCAGCAGAAAACCCTTGCTCCCGCGCCCCCGGAGCCGCAGTGCAGCGCCGCAGAGCTGGTGCAGGCCCCGGCGCCGCCTCTCTCCGCAATGGGTAAGTGCAAAGCTTTCTGGAACCGCACACTTCCGCATCCTCATTTATTATATGATACGCCGAATTGTCAGTACCGCTTCAATAGTAGATAATGGTGGAATGATGGAAAATAATTCGGAATAACACCGTGAATTATTGTTTTAACGTGCCTTTTCCTTCTTCTGCTTTCCTTTCCTCCCATCGTTCCTTCTTCATCTTTGCCTCATCGTTCATCTCCATCATTTTCTTTTTCTCCCTCTTCGAAGTCGCATTTTTTTCTTTACCTGTTCTCCTCTTCCTTACTGCATTCATCTTTCGACCTTTCTTCCTTTCCCCCTTACCGCCTTCACCTTCTCATACGTTTCCACATTTTATATTGCCTCCATCTTTTCTTCTGTCTCCACTTTATCGACCATGTCCACGTTTTCTTCTGCGTCCATCTTTTCTTCCGTCTCCATATTTTTTACTCCTTTACATTCTTTTTGTCTCTACCTTCTTTTCGTCTTTTTCGTCTCCACCTTTCCTTTTGGTTCCATTTTCTCAACCCGTCCAACTTTTCTACCTTTCCCATCATGTCTTACGCCTATTCTTTTTCGTCTCTACCTTTTTAATCTCTGTTTTTCCTTCCATTGTTACCTTTTCTTCCTTCCTCACCTTCTCATCCGTGTCTACTTTTTCTTCCGTTTCCATATTCTCTTCAGTCTTCACCTTTTTTTTTTCTTCTCGACCTGCATTTTTGTTTACCTTCTTTTTCATCTCCACCTTTTCTTCCGGTGACACCTTCTCTTACCTATCCAAATTTTCTTCCTTTTTTCGCCTTATCTTGCGCCTCCATTTTCTTTTTCGTCTATTCAATTTTTCTTCCGTGTCCACCTTCTACCTTTTTTTCGTTTCGACTTACTTTTTCACCTCTGCTTTTTCTTCCGGCTTCTCTTACGCCTTCAACTTTTCTAATTTTTCTACCATGTCTTCTGTTTCGACCTTCCAGTTCGTCCCCTCTCTTTTTTCGTCTCCACCTCCCTTTATGTCTCCAGTTTTTCTTTCGGCACTACTTTTCTTCTGTCTTCACCTTCTCTTACGTCTCCTGGGATTCGTTAATCCTCCTTGCTTTCACGTCCTCTTTTTCCTCTTATTCTTCTTTCTGAATTTATTTTAATCCGCCTTCTTTTCCTTTTTTCCTTACTCCTCATCTCAATGTCCTTGGTGGTGCCGTAGTTAACATGCCAGCCGCTGTTAGATCATATGTCATGGACGAAAAGAGCGATATTACCCTTCGCATGGCTTCCTCTTGGAGGGAAGTACAGCTGGTAGATCCCTATCCCTGTTTGAGTTCCAGACAAAATTTGTGGGCCATTCCTCTCTCCGGTTGAATTCCGACCTCAGGCGTTGAAAACGTCATTAAATTAACTACATCATCTCCTTCAAGGTTGCTTCCAATTAAAGTTCTTCCGGCTTCAGTTATTTCTGAAGTATTTTAATATTCGTAAAATGTTTTTTTTTTTTTACCTAAAACTTATTTTAGAATAGATTTTCATCTCGTACTATTTATCAATTTCTTATGCCTTTTTTAAAATGTGAATTATATGTACCTTCCGTTACGAACCCAGATGCTTAGGATTCGATTGCCCGCTCAAAAGTGGTTTCTTTCAATTCTATAAGAATCAACTGTATGATCTTCGAGTATAATGTAACGGACCAAAGTACCCGGCCCTCAGACTACAGAATGACGTTGAATTTAAGTAAATGAACTGATGAAAAATTGTGTCGTTTAAAGTTAACTGGGCGTCTTAGTCTACTTTTCCATCCGTCCTTTAGTAGTGTCAAGTGCGAGAGTGTGTTGTGTTGTACAATTTGTACAGTCCCTTTCATTGTCTTTGCTATTCCAGCGTATATTTTTTCCTCCAAATATTCCTTATGGACTCGCTGGTATTTCAATTCTGGTTTGCCGTATGGAATGACTAATGTTTCAAGAGACTTCTAGAAATGCTGGTCTGGTCACTTCTATTAATTTATTCCAATTTGTGCGTGTGTAATTCTTATTTAAAGTTTTTACGCGATTTACTGGAACCGAGTTGGTCCTGTCGACAGAGTGACAAACTATGGACAAAGAATTCGGGTTTAGAGGGATTTTTCATGTCGTCATTACTTCTAGAACGACACCTGGGTCACTCAGCTTGTTACGAAATTTGATTCAAGAAACATGAAAGCTCAACCTTCCTATCCCCCGTTCGCCTCAGTAGCGTGTAGGTGGAAACCTTAATCGTCTTCATATTTCTTTAATTACTATAATTTACGTTTAGTGATTTAATTATTCTTTCTTTAATTTATTATTTTAGTTACTTATTGGTTGCGAAAACTGAAAACAGGAGATCAAGTTTCTATATCATACCAAGGGAAAAATAAATAATTATAATTTGGGATATTTTACCGTATTGAGTCTTGAAAATCCTTTTATGTCTTTTGTATAGTGAGGCATAGTTTATGATTACACCATAGTTTCAAATCCGTCTATCTTCATGGTACCTATCCAAAATGTTAAAGTTAAATACCAAATATAGCTACATTATGATGTCATCGCCTAGTCGAAATATTTGATCTTCTGTGAAGATGTTTTGGACATAACTATAGTCGAAAGCACAGACTTCTTTCCTTCTATGCTGGATAAGTGAGTTCGTATCTCAGCAAAGTCCAAGTTCAAGTAGTATGTTGAACAACGACCAAATTTGAGATGATTTTGAATAAATTCTGCTTTTTTCTGTACCATCATTCCATCAGTTTTACAAAATCCATAAGTATCCTCATCAGTTCATCACCATTTTATTAGCTTTTCCCAGTAGACCAGCACTGCAGTGGATTAAACAAACTGGGAACCTTCTTTGGAGCAAGTAAACATGGCATATGAACAGGGGAAATGAGAAACAAGAATTGTCTTATGCAATTATATTAGAAGGATCCCAGGAGAAAAAAGAAATTATTTCCAAGTCCCCCAAGGAATTGCGTGAAATATTTCAAACTGTATTTCGCTCCTGAACTCATACATATAAGAAAATATTTGATTCTGACTCATCATTCTTCAAGTAGAAATATTTCATTTTAAGATTTGCTCTAGGACTCAACTTGATTCTAACTTCATTCTTCAAATAGAGGGCATTTGATTTTGACTCTTCGTTCTCGAAATAAAACAAATATTCCATCAAGATTTGCCCCAGAACTCATAAACGAGGGCATTCGTTTATAACTATACCCCTCTCCTTTCGATTTATTTCATGGAGGTCTCGGCTTTTTAGCCTCTCAGAACAACACAAGCCATAAGCGCTTAAGCAACGTTGTATAGTTGTAATGTTAAGATTCAGTTGCTGTTAGTTATAGTAAGTTAAACTTAAGTTATATGCGCTCAGAAAAAAAGATATTGTAGTCACGAAGATGAGACGTATGAACTAAGTCGCGTGAACACATTATTAGTCATTCTTCAAATAAAAATATTTCAAGTAAGATGTGCTCCCGGACTCTTAAAATAGAACGTTTGATTTTGGCTCTTCATTCTTCATATAAAAATATTCCATGTCTTCATATAAAATAGTTCTTGTAAGATGTGCTTCCAAACTTAAAAAAGAGAACATTTGATTCTTACTCGTTACTCTTCAACTAAAAATATTCCATGTTGATGTGCTTCCGGTCTCATGAAAGAGAACATTTTATTTTGACTTGTCACTCTTGAAATAAAGTTATGCCATGCAAGATGTGCTCCTTGACTTGTAAAAGAGAACATTTGATTCTGACTTTTCATTCTTCATATATAAAAATCCATGTAAGATGTGCTTTCGGATTCATAACAAGAATGTGTAATTCTTAATCGTCATTCTTCAAACAAAAATATTCCTTGTAAGTTTTGCTCTAGCACCTATAGAAGAGATCGTATGATTCTTATTCGTCATTCTTCAAAGATAAATTTTCGATAGGTTATAAGATGTGCTCTCGGACACAAAAGAGAGCATTTGAACCCATAAATGAAAACATTTGATTCTGAATCGCCATTCTTCAAATAAAAATACTCCTTGCAAGATGTGCTTCTGGTCTCTGATTTGATTTTGACTGGTCATTCTTTCTGCAAAAGATTTCATGTAAGATGTACTATCCTGATTCATAAAAGATAACATTTGATACTGTTTCATAATTCAAATAAAAATATACTATAGGTAAGATGTGCTCCGCACTCACGAAAGGAAACATTTTTATTTGGACTCGTCATTCTTCAAATAGAAATATTCCATCTAGGATGTGCTCCCATACTTTAAAACAATTATTTGATTCTGACTCTTCATTCTTCAAATAAAAAATATTCCATGCAAGAACATATGATTCTAATTCGCCATTGTTAAAAAAAATACTCCGCATGCGATGTGCTGTCGGATTCTTATAAGAGAATATTTGATTCTAACTCGTCATGCTTCAAATAAAAATACACCTTATAAGGCATGCTTTCTGATTCACAAAAGAGGTTGTTTGATCTTGGCTCATTTTTCAGATAAAATATTCCATGTAAGATATACTATCATATTAATAAAATACAACATTTTATTCTGATTCGTCATTCTTACAATAAAAGTACCCCGCATACGATATGCTCTCGTACTCTTATAAGAGATTTGATTCTGACACATTATGCTTCAAATAAAAATTAACAATGTAAGGTCTGTTTTCTTATTCATAAAAGAGGACATTTGATTCTGACTCGTCTTTCTTCAGATAAACTATTCCATGCAAGATGTACTTCCTTACTCATGAAAGAGAACATTTGATTCTGATTCGTCATTCGTCAAATAAAAATATTCACTTTAAGTTCATAATCTGATTCATAGAAGCGAAACATTTGTTTCTGACTCTCATTCTTCATATAAGAGATTCCATGCAAGATGTGCTCCCGGGTTCATAAAAGAGAATAACTTTGACTCTTCATTCTCCATATAAAATATATGTCATGCAAGATATATACTCCCGTACTTATAAAGGAGAACATTTGATTCTGACACGTCATTCTTCAAATAAAAAAAAATGGCTATTTCTTTTACGCTGTGCTCCCCGACTCATAAGGTAGGAATATTCTATGTAAGATATGCTTCTGGAGAAGAAGGTATTTGACTCATTCTTTAAATAAAATATTCTATGTAAAATGTACTCCAGGACTCATGAAAGTACATTTAATCCTGCTCACCAGTCTTCAAATAAAACTATTCTTCGTAAGATGTACTTTGCACTCATAAAACAGAGCATTTGGTTCTGATTCGTCATTCTTCAAATAAAAATTTCCCATGTAAGATGTACTCCCGGACTCATAAAAGATGACATTTGATACTGACGTCATTTTTAAAATAAAAACATTCCATGAAAGATACACTCCCAAACTCATAGAGATAAATTCAAATAAAAATATTTCATATAAGATGTATTTCTACAGTCATAAAGAGCACATTTGATTCTGACTCGTCATTCTTCAAATAAAAGTCTGCCATGATATACTGCAAGACTAATATAGAAAAAAAAATTCATTCTGACTTGTCATTCTTTAAATAAAATTATTTCATGTAGGATGTACTCTCAGACTTACAGGAGAGAACGTTTGATTGTGACTCGTCATTCTTGAAATAAAAACATTCAATATAAGATGTGCTGCCGGACTCATGAAGGAGAATGTTTGATTTTGACTCACATTCTTCATATAAAATATTCCTATTCATAAAAGAGAATGTTTGATTTTGACTCACATTGTTGTTCAGTCAACTGTCCGAAGACAGGTTTAAACCTCATAAGTAACACCAATAAAGCATCACTCATAAAACAACTAGTCCAGGAGATAATGGGGTAGGGTGACCTCTTCCTTTCCCCCCCCCCCAATGCATACATTGCCGATTAGCTACATATTCCATTAATCAGACTTCAGATACGTACAAACAATGTTCTTCCTCTGACACACATCCTCAAGTAAGATGTACTGCCTGATAATATAGCGTATATACATATCAGCTAGAATCTCAGTCAGAGGTAATGACTCGCATTCTTCATATAAAATATTCCTATTCATACAAGGGAATGTTTGATTTTGACTCCCATTCTTCATATAAATATTCCTGTTCATAAAAGAGAATGTTTGATTTTGACTCACATTATTGTTTAGTCAACTGTTCGAAGACAGGTTTGAACCTAATAAGTAACAACAATAAAGCATCACTCATGAGACAACTAGTCCAGGAGATAATGGGGTAGGGTGACCAGTTCCTTCCCCCCCCCCCCAATGCATACATCGCCGATTAGCTACATATTCCACTAGTCAGACTTCAGATGCATACAAACAGTTGTTCTTCCTCTGACACATATCGTCAAGTGAGATGTACTGCCTGATTATATATATACACACACATCAGCCAGAACCTCAATCAGAGGTAGTGACTCACATTCTTCATATAAAATATTTCTGTTTATAAAAGAGAATGTTTGATTTTGACTCGCATTCTTCATATAAAATATTCCTATTCATAAAAGAGAAGGTTTGATTTGACTCACATTCTTCATATAAAATATTCCTATTCATAAAAGAGAATGTTTGATTTTGACTCGCATTCTTCATATAAAATATTCCTATTCATAAAAGATAATGTTTGATTTGGCTCACATTTTTCATATGAAATATTCCTATTCATAAAAGAGAATGTTTGATTTTGACTCGCATTCTTGATATAAAATATTCCTATTCATAAAAAAGAATGTTTGATTTTGACTCACATTCTTCATATAAAATATTCCTATTCATAAAAGAGAATGTTTGATTTTGACTCACGTTCTTCATATAAAATATTCCTATTCATAAAAGAGAATGTTCGATTTTGACTCGCATTCTTCATATAAAATATTCCTATTCATAAAAGAGAACGTTTGATTTTGACTCGCATTCTTCATATAAAATATTCATATTCATAAAAGAGAACGTTTGGTTTTGACTCGCATTCTTCATATAAACTATTCCTATTCATAAAAGAAAATATTTGATTATGACTCGCATTCTTCATATAAAATATTCCTATTCATAAAAGAGAATGTTCGATTTTGACTGTTTGATTTTGACTCGCATTCTTCATATAAAATATTCCTATCCATAAAAGAGAATTTTTGATTTTGACTGGCATTCTTCATATAAAATATTTCCGTTCATAAAAGAGAATGTTTGATTCTGATTCGTCATTCTTCACGTAAAAGTATTCCGTGTAAGATGTATACTCTTAGGTTAATAAAAGAAAACATGTGATTGAAACATTCTTCGAATGAAGGAGTTCCATTGTTGTTAAGATATACTTTTAGAGTCTTAAAAATACATATCCTTCAAATAAAAATATTCCGTGTGAGATTTGCTCTTGGACTCAAAAGAGAACATTTGATTTTGATTCCACATTGTTCAAATATAAATTGTAATTCTTACAGAATGTTGTCACTTCATATCACTTGCATTAAACAGTCGTTGCAACCGGCGTGGTGTGGAGATAGCGAGTGGGACTGGTACAACATTGCTGCACAATGGCGTGGAATGGATCACTTCTTGTCAGTTAGGCATCATAGATAAAATATATTCATTCTATCTTCTTACGGATTACTAATGACGGCCATTGGCATAGCTTAGACAGTAGCGCATTGTACTGTTGATCTGAAGCTGTGTTCGGGCGTGACTTCGAATCCCGCTTGGGCTGATTACCAAGTTGGATTTTTTCCAGGTTTTCCCCAACTGTAAGGCATATATCATGTAATCCCATGGTGATTCCTCGGACTCATCTCGGCAAATACCATCTCACTAGCACCAATACCATCTACGCTATATAACTTCGCAGATGATACATCGTTACATAAATAATTACTGGTGACAAAAAGGTTGGGGGGTATCTTGGAAATATTTAAACAACTACAACACACTATCTGTAGTAGACACTGGTCTAGTTATAAAAAAATTGATAATAAAAATGCTTTGAATCTTAATGTTGGTTGAGTTCAAATACCGGCGAGTGCAAACTTTTTTTTATATGGAAAAGGTGTTATGTAAATATTTCAAGACGTGGTTTTTCCCCCCGATCCATCATTCCACTACTTCTTTGTAACTCTGAATCAATTTATTTCCGATGTAGTAGTAACTGGAAACTGCTATACCACCATATTGTTCACAATGCCAAATCTTCAGTATTGGAGTAAGTATGACACCATCCAAGCAAGGAACTGTTTTTTGTGTGATCTATTGTATATAAGAAGTGTGCGGTTTTAATATACAGTGTTAGATATTGTTCTTAATAAATGATTGGTGATGGTGGTGGCGGTTTGAAATCTTTGTAATCATATTTTCTGAGGTGTAGAATTTCAGTACACCTTATTGAATTAACTGAAATTATTATTACGAAATTCTTGTGTTACCGTACCGTATTTGTAGTAATTTTTCATTATTTCTTGAAGGCAACATTCTTGTAATGTGAACAAGTTAATGTATTTATCTGCAGATGAAATTAATTTAAGAACTAGTAGTACAGACGAAATTAATATAATCAAGTAAGGCCTATTGAGAGATTTAGGAATATGGATAACATATGGTGATCAGAATCGTCACGAATAACAGATTTCTAAGCTTCATCTTCAGATTTAAGGGCGATACATTTAAGTTTACGTACGTTATTTTAAATGTGTAGTAAATCGGGCAATTTGAAAAGCATCTATCGTGCCATTTAGTAAAAGTATGAGTAAAATGAAAAAGTGAAGAATCTTCTTGAGTTACTATCTTACTAATAAAAACTCTATATACAGACGTTTACCTGTCTTATACAATGAGTAGCTTGTTTATAAGTCGTATGTAAATTCCTTATTAATAATAACTACATACGTCGTGTATAACAGTATAACTGTTACACAGCTACGTCATAGTTTCGTCATTATTTCATTATAAAAGGGAATAGTATATCTGAGGTTCTCTATTGCATCCGGTAGAGCGCTCTAGTGTGCCGTGTTAAGTATCGATAGTACAACTGGCTCTGATCGATTACCATACTATATTTTTGTCAAAGAGTACAAGCTACAACAATATTATTCTAATTATTCTGTGCTCTTTGGTTTGTTCTTCTATGGTTATAAGGTAACCATCATCATAAAATGACAGTCGATACGAACAGCTGTTAGAGGGGCGGCTATTTTTTCTCTATATACAACGCTTAAACAAGAGGTTCGCGTTTATAACTACTACAAAGCAATTCCCATTGTATAGATACAGACTGTTTATACATCCAACGCTTATTCATGGTTTATTAGTAACGTTTTCTGTCTCAACTCTGGATAAGTCTCGTATAAAAACTATACACGGTTTGTTAGTAAGACCGTTAGTCTGTACCATGACTGTTAAAAGGGAGAGAATTATCAAGCAAAGGAATGTAAGGTGCTAAAAACTTTGCTAGACTATAAAAACAATGTTCAGAAAGGAATTGTGTTTTGGAACTCGTGTTAATATTTCGAAAACGTCTTCATCGGGCCATTTTATACATAATTCAGTTCAATAAGTGGATATTTATGAAGATATTTTGACCTAACGTCCTCCGTGCGAATTCTGTACGAACTTTCCAACCCAGCGGTCCCGCTTCGAGTCCCAGCGTGGGCAGAGATTTATCTCTATTCCATAGAATTGGGTGTTTGTCCATTGACTTGTGATTGTTCTGAGATGTCTTCGAGGCGGTCTTGCGTTATGTCGATCCCAGGACCACGGAGACCCTCAATGTGAATATATCTAGTAGTTGATCTGTTACAGCAAATTAACCGGTTATTGTAATTCTTTAATTTAGTTGCCAAATTATGCTCATCAGAACTTGGTGCCTTAAGACAGCTGAAAAACAGATAATTTTTTAGAAAAATCTGTAATTAAAGCGAAGTGGATGTGGGTCTGAAAACTGAGGTTGTACAATAAAACTCTGGGCCGTTTATGACCAAGTTTCTCACAAAATATTCAGAAGTACAGCAACATGAAACAATTTGAAAGGTATACTGCGTAGGTACAGTATTGTATTATGTGGTACTGTTCATAATCTTCAGATAGTTTCTTTATGAGGAAATTTCTTTCTTCGGATCTATTCCTGTTGTAGAATGCTATCTGAAGTGATTATAGGTCTACAGGTTTAATAAGAGAATTATTATGGTGGTGCTGCGATGTATACAGCAGCTAAGATTCAGCTTTAATTGTTTAATTAATAACCGTGAAAATTTGTCCATTGTCAATATTATTGTTTATTACATTACATTATCATACGTAGTCAATGCCGTACAAAATCTTTCAGTAGCATTTCGTCAAAGATGGAACAGCTCATTAATTCATAATGTATCGGCGCGTTGTTAATATGATCGATGAATCAAGATTCTTTTGTAGTAAAATATGTATTTTTAGGGGACACATGGCCATCTAAATAATGTGTTAGCGGTATTAAAAAATCACGAAAGATTTGAAAGCCCATTGACTTTGTTAAGAAATAAGTTTATAGAAAATTAATAGTTTTGTTCATAAAAAAAATAGGATTTATGCAGCTATGGATTCACTTCAAATCATTCAGGTATGATCGCCATTTTTCTCCCCTATCATTAGTAACCTCCCTGCTAGCTAATGAACAGCATTCGGAAGAAAATCTTGCGGAATGTATTCAATTTTTTTTACAAGGTTCCAGAATGATGGCAAATTGAAAGGTCCATAATTATATGAATTTATTTAGAGTTCTGAACCTTCTCAGTGCGTTGGAACAATCTCTCACATTCACAGTAACACCACAGTCTACTGGGTGTTCATTTCAAAGTGTGTCATGACGTCACTGTTTTGAGTCAGCGATTTGAAGCGAGTTTCAGCTTTTATGTCAGAGAAGTTGCCTATTAATCAAGGCGTTCAATCTGAACTTGAGAACGTGTACGGTATAATTTGAACGTCGTAGCAACAGATGGCGGTCTGTACGGTCTGTGTGCTACCATAACCTCTTTTGTACTGTGTTTTGTGCGGGCAAGTCGTACGCAGGGTATTTATCATCGGTTGCGTACGGCAACATTCCACAATACAAATCAAATGCTCCATGTCCATGTTGACCGTCGAAGCTAATGTCAACAAATACGTAAGTAATCGTCTTAACCCTCTCCCCATATCCCGACAGTAAGAAAAAACTCATCTCAGTACATGTTTCCAAACAGTTCACATTCCTGCCACTACCGGCGTTACCGTACGTATCGGTAAGTATTCTTCAGAATGACCGCCGTACTTGCTAGGCAACTTCTCTGGCACATATGTAATACGCCTCTGCGGAAGTGTAGGAAGATTGAATTCTCTAGGCTCATCGGCTAGCCACATGACGGCATACAGCGAGCCATGACACATTTTGAACTGAACTCCCAGTAGTATATACAGTCACGAAGCTTGAGTTGTTGAGGGTACTAGGAACACTAGACTGTGCCATTACTATTTCGCATTGTCTGTGATGAGGCGATAGTAGCGATCCTAGTGGTTAGCAACTATCTTTGGATGCATATTCTCTATGTATTGACTTTCGTGACTGTATATACTAGACTGTGGTAACACTGAAATGTCAGTTCGCATTTGTAGTAGCAAATCTATTATTTTCTGACATGCTTTTGTTCTTTATTTATTTCATTTTCCATAGGAACAATAGTGAAACAATTGAAACAAGAGTTTCTGTGAAAATAACATTATCTTTCCGACTTCTGAATAGCCCTATACTTTCGACATGAACTAAAGGAGCTTTGTCTCTTAATTGATATTGATGAACCATGTATCATTTTTACAAGATGTTGGAAAGTAAATGTAATTCCCTGATTCATTCATTCATTGTTCTACCCAAGGGAAGATCTTTCACTGCAAACCCAGCTTTCTCCAGTCTTTCCTATTTTCTGCCCTCCTCTTTGTTCCCTCATATGATCCATATATCTTAATGTCGTCTATCATCTGATATCTTCTTCTACCCCGAACTCTTCTCCCGTTCACCATTCCTTCCAGTGCATCCTTCAGTATATAGTTTCTTCTCAGCCAGTGACCCAACCAATTCCTTCTCCTCTTCCTGATCAGTTTCAGCATCATTCTTTCTTCACTCACTCTTTCCAACAAAGCTTAATTTCTTATTCTGTCTAGTTCACGCGTTCTATTCTTCTCCATATCCACATTTCAAATGCTTCTATTCGCTTCTCTTCACTTCGTCGTAATGTCCATGTTTCTGTCCCATACAGTGCCACACTCCGTTCTTCACTAGTCTCTTCCTTAGTTTTTTCCAGAGGTCTGGAGAAGATGCTCCTTTTTCTATTAAAAGCTTCCTTGGCCATTGCTATCCTCCTTTTGACTTCCTGGCAGCAGCTCATTTTACTGCTTATAGTACACCCCAAGTATTTGAAGCTGTCCACTTGCTAGTTTATCTTCCGTACTTTTCTTCCTATGCTCTTCGTCTTATTTGCATTTATATTCATTCCATACTGCTCACAGCTGTTATTTAGCTCCAGTAACATATTCTTTAGTATCATTCCCACTTCTGCTAAGAACGCCACACCATCGGCAAATCTTACGCACCTTATTCTTCTTCCTCCTATTGTCACTCCTCCCATGTTCTGGTAACAGTTCTTTACTAAATCCTCCAAGTAGTTGTTGAACAGGCTAGCTGATAAAGGACATCCTTGACGTACTCCGCTGCCAATTTCACTTCCTTCTGATGGTTCTTCTCCTATCCTGACTTTCACTCGTTGTTTCATATAAAGATTACTGAACAGTCTTCTATACGAACATTAAATCCAGACGTTTGAGATGCGCAGGGCATGTAGAAAGTATGGGTGAATCTATAAATGTACGTATATAGATTGTTAGTTGGGACACCTGAAGGAAAAAGACCTTTGAGAGGCCGAGACGTAGATGGGAGGATGATATTAAAATTGATGTGAGGGAGGTGGAATATGATACTAGGGACTTGATTTATCTTGCTCAGATTAGGGGCCGATGGAGGGCTTATGTGTTGGCGGCAATAACCTGCGGGTTCTCTAAAAGCCCTCAGTATGTAAGTTGGAAAGTATATAGTTTGACATTTTTATAGGGAAATCTGTTGGCTATTATTGTAGACCTAAATATGTAGCTATTAAGGTAGGGAAGAATATTGAGTAGGATTTCGAATTCTCATAGCAGCTGCTTTGAGTTGAGAAGAGTAATTTGTTGATTGAATTTCAGGTGCCTTAACTCATATTTTCTGTTAATATTTCAGAACTGGACAGCTCAAGTTTATAAGTGTTTACAAGAAAAATGTGCTACTTACTAAAAAGAGTAACGTTTGACACCGCGTCTTAGAAAATGCGGAATTTGTTGTTAAAAAGTCCATGTAATAGCTCCAAGACGTGCACAGTGTGATAATAACTTGCATTGTTCTACAGAACCCATGTGTACAATATGAACGTCTATTTCTGAAATAACATTTTGTATATATCCGAACACCATAAAAATCAAAAACAGTTGATCAACCTTCCAGTCCCGGACCCCTATAATATTGTGCAGGTACTGGTATTTTGGAATGACTGGCGCTGGATAAATAATTAGAGCAAGCACAACAAGCCAATAAGCCTATATCATATATACCTAGATTGCTCGATCTTATAGGCTTTGATGGTAACAACTTTTGTCAGGTTTACTATGCTGCCATCTAGTTGTTACATAGGGAGTCACGTCATAACTCCCATTTGAATTGCATTAGTGATTGTACCGCCATCTCATGTTCATTTACGGCGGACGGGTGGCGATCCTGGTGGTTGTTCCTTCAAAGTGCTACCGATTTTAACATAAGAATTAGTAATCTATTAACATGTGATCTGGGCAATAAGCAACAGTGCACGAGGAGTTGAGAACACTGAAGTGGATTTTCGTCTAGCTCTTCATTTATTCCTGTAGGCATATATTTCAGGGGACATTCATTCACTGATTTTCAATGTAAATAACAGCTTACTTCAGCAACCGAAAGTATATAGTAATAACTAAAGTTTGATTAGTTAATTATGCAGGTTGGTAAGACCAGTTGTAAGAAATGTGTCATCGTCGTCCTGTGTTCGAGATATTGCTATCGGACCTCAAGATCATAGATTCAAATTCGATTTAGGCTTAGAAAATTTAGATGGTAAGAAAAATTTCTTAACATGTTCTTCGGAAAGAAATTAAAGCTGCGAATCCCATGTCGAGCATTTGTGTTCATTTGCTTATCGTAGGAGAGAGGATTATGGTGATCTTCCTCCTATGCGTAGTGTCGTGAAGGAAGTACTGTAGGACTACTTCCTCCTCTTCTTCTTACGAAGTTGTTCCTATACACGTTATACATGGTGATTCAAAAGGTTGCTCACAAACTTAAGGGGGTCGAAATAGACCTACTTCAGAATAGGAACTTATAGTCTAGGTAGTACAGCCAGTGCCACCGTTTCTGGCGTGTGAAATAAGTAATGAGAACGTTGAGAGCTAGTATCTTATCTTTGCCACAAAATATGGGCGAGAAAGCTGACAACTGTGATTGGCAGATTGCTGACGTGACATCTGTTTAGGATGTGGTACCACTGTCAGCCGAAGTGGCAACAGATGGCACTGACTAGACAGTGTACTCAAGGACACACCCCAGAAACGCGAAGTACGAGTGTCTTGCTTTTGACGCAGGGGCAGATTGCTGACGTGACGTTTTGGGTGTTACCGTTCCCAACTGCACTGGCAATAAGTGCTCACTGACTGGCTTTTTTTACTCAAGAACGCGCCAAAAACGCTAGCACTGGCTATAATCCTGGATCAGTGCAAGCCTGGGAATTTCAGGAACTAAGCTTGCATAATGGACAATCACATTTAAGTTGAACAAAGATAATGTTTACTCAAAACGTTTTCTTTACAAAAGTTGTTCAAATTGCCGACCATCACATTCAATACAGGTATAACATCGTCGTAGGAAATTCTGGCACACTCTACCAAGTACACCACGCAACTCACGAACCTCATCAGATACTGCAAGTATCCTGGCGAGAAGTGTTTCTTGGTCTGGAGTTGGTGTTTCGTACACTAGGCTTTTGATATGCCCCCAGAAGAAGAACTCAAGAGGCGTCAGATCAAGGGAGCGAGGTGGCCAATCAATTGGACCTTTCTTTCCGATCCAACGCCCGGGATATTAGTCATTTAGTATGCCACGTACTTGAAGGAAAAAGTGTGCAGGTGCTCCATCTAGTTTGATCCACATCTGACGACGCACGATAGGCTAAGTGGTAAATTCATGAACAGTTCTGGAAGAACGTCTCGTATGAAGATGTTGTACCACACCGCATTCAAACGTGGGCCAGAGGAACATCTTCATCATTTCATAGTGCATCGAACCAAATGGCTCATTGCAAAGTAAGCTTATATCTGCAGTGTAGTTACTGACGTTCGCAAGAGTGCACGGACTCAGGATTACTTCCTAGACCATACGTTCCTATTCGAAAGTTGTATTTCGACCCCTCTGTAAACTCCTTAAGTTTGTGCACAACCTTTTGAGTCATCCTGTATTTCGAACCGTACACCAAGGAAAAAATTCTAACAATCAGTTCTTGAGTTTCCATGTATTTAGAATGAAATATGACGTTGGTAAATTAAAACTATTCCGAATATAGATTTTTGCGTGGAAATCCCCAGAGAAATATAGGCCTATTTGTACCAATGAGATGGCGGTACCAACTACCGTAATAATTGGTTAAAAAAAATTTATGGAGTGGTTTCTAAGTTTCTCATATTTCGGTTTTGGGTCCATTTGATTTACTCGAGATTTATGAAATGGTGCTTCGTTTCTTTTTCTAACAACTTTGAATTTTACTTACATATTTTATATGATAGAATAAATACTAGAAACAGTGTTTACAAAATTGAAACTGACATACATTTAGAATTCAGTAGCCTATAAATTTATTCTTAAATCATTATGCCAGTTTTGTAGTAGGACTAACATTCAGTCCTGCTTCTTGCTTTTAGCACTGTAGTTGTGAATATAAATATCTTGTTACCAAAGTACAGAAGCTGTACTGTACATATCAAAGTTGTTTTTAAACACCACCGCCATCACCATGTAAATCTCAGAAAGCCAAAGTTTGCTTATTCGTACGTCTGCTTTATGTTGTACCTGCTCAGTGTTCATTTTAGCTTGGACAGATTCCTTTTTGTCACTCACAGAATGTCTGCATCTCATGCCGAAGACTCGGGTTAAAATCCCGAATGCATTTAAATCTCTTACAGTATCCCTTGAAGATTGCGGTCTGTGAAGCCCAACTGCGCCCCAATTTTTCTATTTTATTTTCTCACTTGCATCTCGGAGACTCGTGTGGTTTCACGAGACGTCCTGCAGAAGCGTCTGTCGAAAATGTAAGGATACTTGATGGGACGAGAAGCATTGGCCTGTAACAATGGTTATTAGAGGAGAAAATTCGCTCCGGAGCCGGGGATCGAACCCGGTCACCAAATCAATTGAGTGCGCTCCTTGTATAATGAGAGTTGGCTTAGTATATGTTAACATAGGCCTATATGTCGAACTTGGAGTTAGACTACAAAGGGAAAAGCACTGGAGGAGGGGGATTCGATGCAGTGCTGTGGATTGAACTTCGGCGTAACTCATTGGTTAGAGTACTTGATACGTAGCCTACAACCAAGGACCCGGGTTAGATCCCCGTCGTCGGAGCGAATTTTTCTCTTCTAATAACCATTGCTACCATAGCAGATGTATTCTGTAGGACCAAAAAATTAATATTTACGTAGATTGGCCTGTAATTTTGCTTGTGTGACTCACGTTTGTATGTGCCGTCAATCTAGAAAGTTCACATTACAAAGGAGACCATGCTATGAATATTTTTCACCCCTTGTACATCTGTAACCAAGGAGTCCAAGTGAAATTTGTGCTGAACAGATCAATGTTGGGAAAAATTTGTCGAGGTACTCTAACTTGTCATTATTTCTCCGTTTATTAAGATTCATAAAGTGATGTAGGATGGGGAAATACATATTGTCATTGTCTTGTGCGCATGGAACCTATCGATTACGACGCAACAATTGTTGTAATAAAGAACGTGCATTGTGAATTGATGCAATATATCAAGTTGCCCATATACAGGGTGTAACAAAAAGGTATGTCAAAACTTTAGGGAACGTTTTCACATGTAGAGGATGAAAATGTGTTGTATGAACATAGATTCGAAAACGTTTTATTTCTTTGTTAGAGCTTTTTCCTACAACTCTGCTTACATTGTATGATGCACAAGGTAGTTATTGTGGAGAGGTCACGAGATCATCCCTGGTAGGAATGTGGAATAATGCCAATCCTATACGCAGGCAACATCCAGCGTAACGCCATTCTTGCTCGCAGAAAACGACATAATGACACACTACAAACTACGTCAGTAACTAACCAATCATCAACTTTTAAAATATAAACTAACAGTTTCAACTTATACAACAAACCGACACAGAGCTGGTCTCAAACTAGCCGATATTTTCAGCCACAATATAATTAAACACCATGTGGTGACAATGATGTCATCTGTTTAGTGTCATAAGACTCATAACAACTTATCTTATCTCTGGTCAGTTCTAGGAAGAGCGGTGCTCCATCCATCAATACCTCTCCGCACCGCACCTAATTAAAATACATCACGCGGAGACTTTCTCGTAAGCTTCCCACAGTAGTATGGAATGCCATCATAACTATCGTACAACAGCAACACCACACCAGAATAATCTGATTACATGTGGACGCTCACAGTTCTTGTCTTCAGCGTTGTGATATGTGGTGTAATGTACACAATAGCTGTGATGGAATTCCACACAAAAACAAAATAGCTTGAGCACCTTGCAATGTAAGCAGAATTAAGAAAAAGAGCTCTTACAAGGAAGGCGCGTCCACAAAGTAACCTTCCTACTCGTCCCACAGCTAGCAAACCATATGTTGCGCGAAGCGATTGCATGTATGTGATAGAGTAATGTCCTGGCATGGCGCATGCGCTAGCGGAACTTCCCGAGTGCTCTCAGTAGCTTCGTGGCATTGGTTGAAGATGGACGCTCCTATTCCAGCTCCCGCCGCGTGTGAAGTGCGATCAGTGATAAAGTTTTTGAATGCACAGGGCATAGCGCCAATTGAAATTTATCGTCAGCTGTGCCAGGTCTATGGGCCTAACGTCATGAGCAAGCAGATGTTACGTTGATCCACGAAGTCGTCTGTAATGATGGTAAATTTCAATCACCGCTATGCCCTATGCATTCAAAAACTTTATCACTGACCGCACTTCACACGCGGCGGGAGCTGGAATAGTAGCGTCCATCTTCAACCAATGCCACGAAGCTACTGAGAGCACTCGGGAAGTTCCGCTAGCGCATGCGCTATGCCGGGACATTACTCTATCACGTACACGCACTCGCTTCCCGCAACATATGGTTTGCTAGCTGTAGGACGAGTGGGCAAGTAACTTTATGGACGCGCCTCGTATAGTATATTTTCATCCCCAACATGTGAGGAATGTTTTCCCAAAGTTTTGACATATTTTTTTTGTTACACTCTGTATATTAATATGAAGTGAAGTATTTAATTCTGTAGGACTTCAGGCTTTCCCGGCGTTGGATATTGAATAATTCTTCTCGGGTTCTCAGCCAGGTAAGTTGAACAGTTGCTTCCAAGCTTTCGTGACTATCTGTGCCGTCTTCTGCAGAGATTGAAATGCCGTGGGACCATGTCTAGCCGGTATATAAGCGGTCAGTAGCAAGTCGTACTATACTAGCTAGACATGGTCCCACGGAACTTCAATCCCTGAAGAAGATGGCAGAGCTAGCGTGGAAGCAACTGTCCAACTTACCTGGCTGAGAACCCGAGAAGAATTATGTCATATATAATTCTGACTTGCTGCAAGATTCTGCAGACTTGTTAAAAACTGAGTTACAAGTAAATTGAAACTAATGTAATGGTTATGTGATTCAAAGAGTTTCTTACGAACTGCCAAGAGAATTTATAGCATTTAGGGTATGTTTATAATAGTTAATTTAATTCATTCTTCCACACAATGATTAACACACACACACTCACTGCTTCTGTTTTGTAGCATTTTATCTCACAAACAAACATGAGGGGACAGATAAAGAAGTTAACTTTTTTTCTTTCACCATGTTAATACTGTGAAAACAAGTGCTTATAGAAATTTTGGCCATTTGAGCGCAATTACGAGGGCTGTAAAAATAAATTTCCTTGGGGCCGTTTACAGAAAGAAGACACAATTTCATTGAAAAATTTATTGGAACAGATACAATTGTTGAGCTATTTTTCAACATATTCCCCACTGGAATTGAAACATTTGTCATACCATGGGATCGACAGAGAGGTGCAGACGGCTGTCACATACTGGTTCCGATCCCAGGCGGCAGTCTTCTACGTCACATGGATACAAAAGTTGATTCCACATTATTGTATTTTTGTTATTATCAGTTGATTGTAGGATGAAAACAGCTTATTTTGTGTAATTTCCTAAATTTAATCAATGAGGATGATTTATGTTTTCTCTTGAAGGGTATACACCATTTTAAAATAATTTAGTACACAAACACAACTACTCGTATTACACTAAATGCTCAGTAAGTTTTTGTAGCTTTATTCTCTTCAGCTCTAATCAACGACGATAGAAAACAAAAGATGTGAAAACTAATGAAGTGTATAAGCAATCGAATACTCTTTCATATTTAACAATAAAATATAGGGGTGGCATTTGGAATTTCAAAGAGGGGTGGCTGGGGGTGGGGGTGAAATCTTAAATGTAATTTAACCTAGTTTCAGACTTCCCCCTCAATATCTAAATTGACGTGTTTTTTGTTTAAATTGAATTAAATTTAAATAATTAATTATTTAGACTGGGAAGTTTTGAAATGAAAGCCCTGTATATTACAAGTTTACCATTTCATCTACCAGGTTGTAGAAATGAGGAAATACAATTAGACTAAGAACTTCTTCCGGTTTGAAGGATTAGGTGTTTAAGTACTTTTCGAAACCAAGGAGTTTATTGAAATTATGTCCATCTCTTTCTTGGGCGTCCTAAGACCTAACATTTCTTCCAGGAGGGCTACAAAATTGAATAAAGCGATAGGTTTGGAAATAAATCCCGAAAAGACAAAGTATATTATTATCTCGAGACCAGAATATTGTACGAAATGGAAACATAAAAATTGGAGATTTATCCTTCGAAGAGGTGGAAAATTTCAAATATCTCGGAGCAATAGTAACAAATATAAATGACACTCGGGAGGAAATTAAACGCAGAATAAATATGGGAAATACGTGTTATTATTCGATTGAGAAGCTTTTGTCATCTAGTCTGCTGTCAAAAAATCTGAAAGTTAGAATTTATAAAACAGTTATAATACCGTTGTTCTGTATGGTTGTGAAACTTGGACCCTCACTTTGAGAGAGGAACAGCGATTAAGGGTATTTGAGAATAAGGTTCTTAGGAAAATATTTGGGGCTAAGCGAGATGAAGTTACAGGAAAATGGAGAAAGTTACACAACGCAGAACTGCATGCATTGTATTCTTCACCTGACATAATTAGGAATATTAAATCCAGACGTTTGAGATGGGCAGGACATGTGGTACGTATGGGCGAATCCAGAAATGCATATAGAGTGTTAGTTGGGAGGCCGGAGGGAAAAAGACCTTTGGGGAGGCCGAGACGTAGATGAGAGGATAATAGTAAAATGGATTTGAGAGAGGTGGGATATGAAGATAGAGACTGGATTAATCTTGCACAGGATAGGGACCGATGGCGAGCTTATGTGAGGGCGGCAATGAACCTGCAGGTTCCTTAAAAGCCATTTGTAAATAAAGGGTACAAAATTAGTAGTGCTTGCCTCGATAGGTGATCAAGCTGCACCCTTACATGGCTGTACCATTTCTTCTGGTTTTCCTAGTTTTCTCAACAATAGTTATCTCAACATTCAATTTATCCCTAATGCTGTGACTTCTTATTTTAATTTCTTCTGTGGCACATAAAGAACACTAGATAAAAAAAGGATACAAGTTAAATGTTATAGAACTGTAGAGATAAACTTATCGGTACGCACAATGAATTATGGTAGAAGCGAAACTTGGGCCATGCCCATCAAAATTAAAGAACACTAGCTAGCGAAATGAGATACTTAGAATTCATTAAAAGCTGTAGCCTACCGGATTATACCATAATAAAGAATCGGGTTATAGGCCGGCGGGGGAGAGAGCGATTGTTGTCGTTAACAAAATCACGAATGGTTTAAAAAACGATTTTGTACAAAACTGTGTATATAAAGAAACGCAATTTCTTGTTCTAAGTATCATCCTCTATTAGTATTTAGCATAAAAGCACTTAATGCAGATACGCCCTCTAAAAATGATGCATGCTAAGTAATACAGATATGGCAACACAGGCAGGAGTGACGAAATTATTGCGCGATTTACTTTGCTTGAACGTTTATGTACAAAAAGACAGGATATGTTTAATTACGTATTCAGTGATGGATTGGTTCGTCAAAGCGCAAATAATTCTTTAATAAAATGGCTTACATGCCTCAGTCAATCCGCCATTGATGAAGGGGGCGTTTTCGTTTACGCGTGTAGTGCAATAATTGCCAGCACGTCTTGAATTCTAAATAGGCTGGGCCTACATCTGCATCTAAGACAGCAAAAAAGCATGTGGATTGGATGCGCCACTGCAGCTTTGTTTACTACTGTATTTATTGCAGTATAATGAGGTGCTGTATGTATTGCCTGCATGATACAAAGGCTGGTTTTTAAACTATTGCTAGTTTGAAATGGAATTTATGCCAACTTAACTTTAGATATAAACTTAAGTTTGTCCAATTTTATACGCACTAACTAGATAGCTAATTTTAAGATGTTATATTGGATATCTCGTTGTAAAGGTAAAGTCATATTCATCACAGGCCATAAAGGCCCACAGGGTGATGGGAAGTTAGGATTCTCACCGTACAGACAGTCTGCTTTAAAAAGCATAAGTTATCAGTCCTACCTGCCCGCCGTCTTTACTTCCAAGGAAATAAATCGTCGTTGATTTTATGAAATTTCCTATGTGACAGTACAGTGCATATTTTTTTAGGAGGAAGAAAAAAGTAGACTAATTAAATATCGAGAGGCCTACATAAGAATATGAGATGAATCGGTAGAAAGTCGGAGTAACGGCTAGCGCGTCTGGCTGCGAAACCAGGTGGCCCGGGTTCGAATCCCGGTCGAGGAAAGTTACCTGGTTGAGGCTTTTTCCGAGGTTTTCCCTCACCCCAATACGAGCAAAAGCCGGGTAACTATCGGTACTGGACCCCGGACTCATTTCACCGGCATTATCACCTTTATTTCATTCAGACGCTAAATAACCTGAGATGTTGATACCGCGTCGTAAAATAACTAAAAAAAATGAATCAATAAGTTTAATTTATTTGTTTCTATTAGCAATGACCGGATTTTATTTGAACGATCTAATATCAGTAATCTAACTTTTTATGAAGCACAGAATAGGAAAGATTGGAGAAAGCTGGGTTTGTAGTGAAACACCTGCCCTTGGACGGAACACTAAATGAATGAATATCACCTATATTGTTCAATATCTACTAGGAGGATTTAGTGAAGAACTGTTTTCAGAACATGGGAGGAATGATAGTAGGAGGAAGAAGAATAAAGTGCATACGATTTGCTGATGATATGGCGTTGTTAGCAGAAGAGGATATGATACTAAGGGATATGCTGCTGGAGCTAAATGACAGCTGTGAGCAGTATGGGATGAATATAAATGCAAATAAGACGAAGAGCATGGTCATAGGAAGAAGAAGGAAGAAAGTAAACTTGCGAATTCTAAATGAGCCAGTAGAGCAATTGGACAGCTTCAAATAGACTTCTTGGGATGTACTATCAGCAGTAACACGAGCTGCTGCCAAGATGTCAAAAGGAGGATAGCAATGTCCAAGGAAGGTTTTAATATAAAAAGGAGCATCTTGTGCGGACCTCTGAAACTAAGGAAAAGACTAGTGAAGTGGAGCGTGGAATTGTGTGGGGCAGAAACGTGGACATTACGACGAAGTGAAGAGAAGCGACTAGAAGCATTTAAATGTGGATACGGAGAAGAATGGAACGTGTGAAGTGGACAGACAGAATATGAAATGAAGCTGTGTTGGAAAGAGTGGGTGAAGAAAGAATAATGCTGAAACTGATAAGGAAGAGAAAAAGGAATTGGTTGAGTCACTGGCTAGAAGAAACTGCCTACTGAAGAATGCACTAGAAGGAATGGTGAACGGGAGAAGAGTTCGTGGCAGAAGAAACTATCAGATGATAGACGACATTAAGAAATGTAGGCTAGACCATTTATGAGGAGACAAAGAGGAAGGCAGAAAATAGGAAAGATTGGAGAAAGCTTGATTTCCAGTGAAAGACCTTCCCTTGGGCAGAACACTGAATGATGAATGAATGAATGAATGGCACATTTCCGCGCGGAAAGAATAAGAGTACGATACGTCTTTGCTATAAATTGTGAAATAAAAATACGTACCTATAGGTCTATCCAAGAAAACTTGAAAAATAGATAACTCTTCCGTACAGAGTAGGCTACTTCGATGATTTTTGATATCAAGGACGGTTCTTATTTTGGGTAGACTAGGAAGTTTGTTAATAGAATTTTGTAATCGGTAGTCAGTGACAGACGTTGTGAATCTCAAATCGCTCTTTATGATGACCGGAAGTGATATCATAACTCCATGCATTTTTGCATCTCGTTATTCGAAAACTTTCAGTCCTAAGTGTCTTTCGACTTTCTGGACTCTTTTGCCAACGAAATTCGCTTTGCAAGTTTGTCGGTCGAATTTAGTGGCACTGTAACAAACACACATTTTTTTAAAGAAGGAAAGTTGCTGTGTTAAAGAAAGCTTATTTTATATGCGCTGCTGTAACAAAAGGAGACGAAAAAGTGGAAGAACGGAGCTTTGATTGCCAACTTTGTGAATTAACTCTCGCTATGTGCGACTGCTGGTAATTTTAGACGAGGAAGTAAAACGATACTTGTTCTCTGTCGTGGAACTCTGATACGGGGAAGAAACAGTATTTTGATTGTAATCTCTGGCCAGCGAGCGACTGATTGCAGATTGCAAGGAAATATAACTGGCTAATGAAATGGATTGGGAATTTGATCACCGATAATTTTATAGAAGCCATTCTCCTCTTTCCCTATAATTAGGAACGCTGTGCGCAATTAAGTTATTAAACTTAAACTGAGGTGATTAAACGATGACGGACTCAGGGAGTTCAGTAATTATAGAATACAGACCTCAAAATTGAATAAAAACCCAGTCTTTTAATAGCTTTACAGAGTCGCTGGTGCTCTATTGTTATTTGGTTAAGATATGAGCCCGGCATTGGAACCTGATTTTATTAGCGATGATAATAATCTATTATATTTATCGTCGAGGTTTGAATCCTTTAGCCCAGTTTGACCTCACTCGTATGACGATTATGATTCGATATTCATCCATAAGTAGCTGTAACTTCAATTCATGCAATCAGCATGATTCAGTGATATCGCGCTAGACAACGCAGAAAAAAAAAACAAGATAAAGATGGATTGTGTGTGTTGAGAATCTACTTTCGATTCAATGAATTTGCAGTTAGGAACAATTACGTTCATGATGTAATAATAATAATAATAATAATAATAATAATAATAATAAAGTAGCCTGTGTAGGATTTACTGTAGCCTCTAGGTATGTTCATGACAGTTCCTTCTTGCAAGTCATGTAGGGATATTTGATTTTCCGCACCCTAATTGTTGACAGTTCCTTCTTGTAAGTCATGTAGGCGTACTTGATTTTCCCCACCCTAATTGTTGACAGTTCCTTCTTGTAAGTCATGTAGGCATACTTTATTTTCCCCACCCTAATTGTTGACAGTTTCTTCTTGCAAGTCATATACGCGTATTTGATTTTCCCACTCTAATTGGTGACAGTTCCTTCTTGCAAGTCATGTAGGCGTACTTGATTTTCCCACTCTTAATTGTTGACAGTTCCTTCTTGCAAGTCATGTAGGGATATTTGATTTTCCGCACCCTAATTGTTGACAGTTCCTTCTTGTAAGTCATGTAGGCGTACTTGATTTTCCCCACCCTAATTGTTGACAGTTTCTTCTTGCAAGTCATGTAGGGATAATTGATTTTCCGCACCCTAATTGTTGACAGTTCCTTCTTGTAAGTCATGTAGGGATATTTGATTTTCCGCACCCTAATTGTTGACAGTTCCTTCTTGTAAGTCATGTAGGCGTACTTGATTTTCCCCACCCTAATTGTTGACAGTTTCTTCTTGCAAGTCGTGTAGGCGTACTTGATTTTCCCCACCCTAATTGTTGACAGTTTCTTCTTGCAAGTCATATAGGCGTATTTGATTTTCCCACTCTAATTGTTGACAGTTTCTTCTTGCAAGTCGTGTAGGCGTACTTGATTTTCCGCACCCTAATTGTTGACAGTTTCTTCTTGCAAGTCATATAGGCGTATTTGATTTTCCCACTCTAATTGTTGACAGTTTATTCTTGCAAGTCGTGTAGGCGTACTTGATTTTTCGCACCCTAATTGTTGACAGTTTCTTCTTGCAAGTCATATAGGCGTATTTGATTTTCCCACTCTAATTGTTGACAGTTTCTTCTTGCAAGTCGTGTAGGCGTACTTGATTTTCCGCACCCTAATTGTTGACAGTTTCTTCTTGCAAGTCGTGTAGGCGTACTTGATTTTCCGCACCCTAATTGTTGATAGTTTCTTCTTGCAAGTCGTGTAGGCGTACTTGATTTTGTGCACCCTAATTGTTGACAGTTTCTTCTTGCAAGTCATATAGGCGTATTTGATTTTCCCACTCTAATTGTTGACAGTTTCTTCTTGCAAGTCGTGTAGGCGTACTTGATTTTCCCCACCCTAATTGTTGATAGTTTCTTCTTGCAAATCATGTAGGCGTATTTGATTTTCCCCACCCCAATTGTTGACAGCTCTTTCTTACAAGTCATGTAGGCGTACTTGATTTGAAGCAGAGCATGTTTTTTCCTCGGATTTGAACAAGAGGGCTATTTTCTTAGATTTGAACAAAAATTATCTAATTTCGAGAACATATTAAGCCGACAAGTCATATGTTTAAATATTTAATTATATAAAAGAGTCTTCATTGACTGTCACAATCTTTGCTTATTCACTTTAATATGTGAAACAACATTGGCCTAGAAACGGTCAAGTATTAACAACAAGTGCTTTCGCCTTTTCAGACATCAGGTTGTATTAGAAAATTGAACCTTGTCAACGTAAATCAATTGTGTGATAAAATATAGTGATCTTAAAATGTCTTCTTCTTCCCGTCAAGTATTAGCCATATTTATGGCCTGTTACGATCTCACAGTTGAATTTTCAATCCAGCGCTCCTTTGGACGACCGAGAGATCTCTTCCCGTTTGGACGATAGTGGAGCATGGCTTTTGGGATTTTTCTCTACGCATGCGATGCAGATGATTTGTCCAGTTGTTCCGATAATGTTTTACGTGATTAATTACAGGTTCTAATTGTAATTCTTCCATTACATTTTCATTGCGTTTGTGATCCCATTTCGTATATCCCGCTGAATATCTCATAAATTTCAATTCATTAGCTGTTATTCTGCTTTCGTCTTTCTTCCTCAATGTCCATGCCTCACTGCCGTAACAGGTCTCGCCAAGGTCTTGTGTAGGCGAATTCTAGTATGCCTTTGTAGGGTACTAGGGAAGGTTTCATTATGTTGTTAATAATTCCCATTGTTTTGGTGTAGGCTGTGTATAAATTTTCTGTGAAAATCAAAAAAAGATAATGTGTATCCGAGATATGTAAAATAATTTACTCTTTCTAATATTTTTGAATCTAAACATATTTTGCTAGGCACAGGGCATTTTCCTCAGAAGACCGTAATTTTATTTAATCTTAAAATATATAAAACCAAACATATTAATTACAGAGAATTTGATTAGGCCTACATGAAACATAGACAATTAAAAAAAAAACCTCCACTGTGTGAGTAGAAATATAAAATCGTCAAAGCTATAAAATTACACGAGAATATATCTGTACGGATACCATATTAAAATGGATATGGATTATCAATTGAAAATTGAAAACAGTTGAATAAATAAAATGTAATGCAATCAACTATTGCCTGTTAATAAAATTTGTGGAAGATAATTTACATGAGTTGTAATAATACCAATAGAGCCACCGGCGTGGCTCAGTCGGTTAAGGCGCTTGCCTGCCGAACTGATGAAGTTACGCTCGGGCGCGGGTTCAATCCCCGCTTGGGCTGATTACCTGGGTTTTTTCCCCGAGGTTTTCCCCGACCGTAAGGTGAATGCCAAATAATCTATGGCGAATCCTCGACCTCGTCTCGCCAAATACCGTCTCGCTATCATCAATCTCATCGACGCTAAATAACCTAGTTGTTGAAACAGCGTCGTTAAATAACCAACTAAAAAAATATCAGTATGTAAGAGGTTCTAGTAATGCTAGTCGCTGATGTGCGGGTAGAAACGTGTTTTGTGTTTACTGTTAGGTGGTAGTTAGGAAGAT
Source organism: Periplaneta americana (assembly GCF_040183065.1). Taxonomy (NCBI): domain Eukaryota; kingdom Metazoa; phylum Arthropoda; class Insecta; order Blattodea; family Blattidae; genus Periplaneta; species Periplaneta americana. Next base: position 129,626,901 of record NC_091122.1, on the reverse strand, counting down.
TCACCAGGGCCGCAATTCAAGGACGCAATTCAATTCCTTGATTTTTTCTGTGCTATTTCACATATTACATTGAATAAATAAATATTAAAGGCTGTTTTATATAATTAAATATTAGAATTATCTAGATCATTAGCAAAAGTCCCTTTAATTTTCGTTTATCATTGTTGATATTGAATAATGGAGGTAATGGAAGTTTGACATCGCTTTCATTTTGATATTATGTTCGCGATTGTAACTAAGGACATTAAAATTAGACATTCTTAAACCGGTAATTAAACCTCTACGACCCTCGATCTGATAGCGCAGTATTAAAGTTGAAGTTCTGTTATGTTTCAAATTTAAAATTGTGTCATGACTGGCTCATCGTTAGCTAAACGGCTAGACCGTACATAGACTTTTCACGCGGAAACCACAGCTAATACTCCGATGACCAGCGACGAGTAGGCCCTACAATAAGCAGAATTTCAGGTGAGCAAAGACGATGTTGATACGAACTTTATCGATGCACTTTACGTCCCGTTTGCCATAGTTCTCCATTTTTTCCGTTCTTTTCACTGATGCAGTAGTGTCCCTACAACTGACGTCCAAGAAAGGATATAACCATGAGAATTAACATCAACATCAGATATTAGAATATTCCTGTGATAGGGTACACAGTCTAGTACAGCGTTTCTCAAACTATGGTCCGCAGACCACCTGTGGTCCTCGAGATCTGCTCTTGTGGTCCTTCAAACAAGACAGAAGAAAAAATAAAATTCAAACGAATTGCGTACCGGTATCTCACTATAGCTTAAAATCTCAGAGTTTGAAAATGACACATGGCAATCGAATTTCACTTTTTCTCCCAGTACTGACATTTTATGAAATTATTACCCTACCCGTCTATCGACTTCCCACTCTACTCTCAGCAGCAAAAGAGGGATTTAAAGCACTATATACGTGGTGTTTCTCGACACCTTTTCCCTGCACATCTGGCGCCCCGCCTGTAACCCAGCCAGGGACTACCAGAATTCATAACAGGGGACCAAAGTACCGAACCTTAATTCAATTTTAAAATATAAGTAGGCCTATACTGGTATTAAAATATGCTACGAAAATTATAAATTTGCTTTCAAAGGGAACAAGAGTAAGGTGGTCCGCGGAACTGTTCTGACTTTAAAAAGTGGTCCCCACTTCAAAACATTTTGAGAAACGCTGGTCTAGTATATAGCTATTGTCACCAAGCTTGAGTTGTGAGGGTGCTAGGAACAAGAGACTGTGCCGGTACTATTTCGCATTGTCTGTAATGAGGTGATATTAGCGATCCTAGTTGTCAACAACTATCTATAGAAGTATATTTACTACGTATTGAGCGTCGTGACTGTAGGCCTATATAAGTTACTAAGTTAGAGTGTGATAGCGTACAAGAAAACAGATAGTCTCTGCATATAAATTTGATGTGTTAATACTCGCTTAATCTTATCTTAAGGTTAGTTTATTGTCAGATTTTATCGTTTGGTTTCGCTGTAATAGGTTATAATCGACGACTGGTTAGACCTGTTCTTTTTCTGTAGGCCTACTGAATCTTACGAACTAACTAGGTCTAGGCCTACTCCAAATTTTATTTAAACATGTCCTCTTTTATATTTTTTGAAGCATAAGAGTGTGGAAGTGTTTTTGGTAGATAGACTACTTAGCTATTAACTTTACATTCTTAAGAACTGAGGTCCTTCCTGACCGGAACTCGTTTCCGGTTTTGCCGCATTTCTTAAACTGTCCCAACCGGTTTAGCGGTGGACATCGTTTCTGGATTAGCTTCATGTCTTTTGACAACCCTTCCGCATTCAAGATGGCTTCAGTTCTTGGCTATTTTCATTGTAGATGTCACTTTAATTTGAGTATTGTGTTCTTCCTGTTATAAGTTGAAGTAATGTAATATGTTTCAGAGCATTTCTGGCATTATACGTTTGACTGTTTTATTTATAATCCGGTTATCTTTATATAGATACACAGTGTAGTATATACAGTCGCGAAGCTTGAGTTGTGAGGATGCTAGGAAAAAGTAGACTGTGTCGGTACTATTTCGCATTGTCTGTAATGAGGCGATATTAGCGATCCTAGTAGTTAGCAACTATCTATGGATGCATATTTATTACGTATTGAGCTTTGTGACTGTATATACTATACTGTGATCGATATATAATATATTCCAGTCTTTGTGTTCATCAGTTGGAGCTTTTCTTCGATGCTTATCATTGCACAAATCACTACATATTGAAGAGTGATTTCTTAAAGTTATTTTATTTAGGGCTGTTATTTTCTTTGATTGTTGAAATGTTATTATCTTCCTAGAGAGTTTCCTTATGTTTTTTCGAAGACTAGAAAAGCCTAGAGGTTCTGTAGAAAATTTGAGAGATAGGCTACATTATTACAATAATAATTAGGCGAAACATTTAATTCGTACAGGATCGAATTTCGACTCCCGAAGTAACAATTTACTACAAGGTGATTAAATGTCCACTATAGGTTAAAAAAAAAAAAAAAAAAAAAACAAGAATTTTGATTTCAAAATTAAAAGACTGCGGTTGATGTAGGAGCTGACGTTTTTTTGTTTGAAATGTCTATAATTTAAAATGTTACATTCCAAAATAGATAACAAATGCACCCACATAAGATACATAGATCATCTGTGATTTATCTCTCTCAATTTTAATTTTGCGCGAAAAAAAAATTTTTCTTGAAAATGTTATCGAATTGGAAGAGTTATAACTCAGTCTAGTATATACAGTCACGAAACTTGAGTTGTGAGGATGCTAGGAACAATTGACTGTGCCGGTACTATTTCGCATTGTCTGTAATGAGGCGATATTAGCGATCCTAGTGGTTAGCAACTATCTATGGATGCATATTTACTACGTATTGAGCTTCGTGACTGTATATACTAGACTGTGGTTATATAGTACAGACTCAAAAGTCGTAAGAAAGCGATGACATGTAACATGGTTGATGTTGAGACCAGAAGAAACTAAACTGTTTGATTTGCCAACAGGTAAATTGCTTAAAATCATTGAGCTATGAATAATCTATTCTGGAAATATTCTACAACAAATTAAGAATTTATTAATGTAGATGGCATAGCAATTTTTATGTTGAGCAATTTCCGTCCTCGGTTAAACTTAAACCATATTTGGTATTCGTAGAATTCCGTTCACAATTACAGAATTTTCCTGTTTGTTTGTTGGTAGGCGTCTATGTGATAAAATCAGGACATGATGATGACTCTCTTCCGTATGATCGCTTTCATTAACAAAAGATAATAGAGCATCAAAAAACAGTAATGAGGGTACTTTAAAAATAGCCAAAGTTACAAAAATTATATCACGAATGAACACCACGAGCACTGGAAATCTCGAAGAACATTTGTGTCTTTCTTCACGAAAATATAATCTGAACTTGATTAACATATCTAAAATTTCGACATTTTGTCTTGTAAAATAATTACTTAGCTACTTCCGCTCAGAACGTTGAAATAAAATAGGCCATCGCATAAGAATCGGCGCATTTAAAAATGATATAAGTTACCGGTAGCCTATACGACCTGTTCTGCTTAGAGAATTCAACAGCCTCTCGTTTCAAAATGGCGGACATGCAACTTTCATTGGAACGAAATACTGAGCCATGAGGGCCTATAGTTCTCTGAAACTATGTACGATGTAGGTAAGACTAATATAGATGCATTTCTAAAATATTTTTAGTTTGTAATGTTCACCAACAAGAATAAGTGAATAGCTGACAAACTTCCTTTTAGGTAATAATAAAATACAATGTGCTATTCAATAGCTTATAGACCGTGATTCAGACGATGTACATCGCCATAATATAATTGAATTAAAACGCAAGAGTGACCGAAATATAGTCTATAAGCTGACGTGATTAAAATCTCAACAATGCATTTAGTTCCCTTCCTTTCTCTAGATCTAGATCACAATAAATTAAGTTATTGGTTATATTGTCACGTGACATGAATCGCATTACATTGTATAATTGTGCTGTACTCGATATTTTAATGAGCGATGGGTGGGATTATGTTTTCTAATAAACGCATCTAAAATTTCCGTGCTAAGAGTATACTACACATTTTTGTTCTTTTTATACGTCACAAAGATCGACTATATCATTTCAACGAGTTATTTTATTTATTTTAGACATGTCATTTAGTGAGTTTATCGTATTGCTATATTAATTAGGTATGATACTTATACTGTTTTGTTATTTTTAAAAATGACTTACAGTGAAAATTGTAGGCCTGCTTGAATTTTATACTTACGAATTGTGATTTGAAGTCATTAATTTGTTCACAGATCAAGCGTGTTGCAATTTTTTTTATTCAAAAAGCAGCATGAAATGCCGCAGGAAATTTTTATTATATAATATTCAAATAGGATTATGGGTATTTTAAAAGGATTTTATTTTGCGAAGACTTCTTTACAATTTGTGTAACAATTATGCCTTGAGCTTGAACAGTTTTGCTTGTCACAGAAACGAATCGAGCGAACGAAAGGTTTTTTCGATACGAAGTCTTTCAAATACTTTCCATTATAAATATTTGTTATTTGATTAAATTATGTTCATTATAGATGAAACATGTTGTTTAAGCTTTTATGTCAGAGGGAATGTGACTAAGGGAATTTGAGAATGACGGTTATCACCGCCCTTTAGAATCTAGTTCCGGTAATAAGATTTTAATATTAGATTATTGGTTTGTATCGATAGTAAGGAACCAATCGACTGATGTTAATATAGCCGCCGACGTCGGGTTACTCCGTTACAACACTTTACGTTTTTCCTACTTTACTATAAAAAATAAAAAGGGATACAAGTGGAAGGGCGGCGAGATGACCGTTTTTGGAAGCGCACGCCATTACAGGCTGCGTAAAACCGTTTCGCCGTTTCCTCCATGTTGCTTTTCACGTTGTTTGTTTAGCAGTACTTCAGCCGCAATGCGAGGAGAGATCGACCAATGGGCTGGCGCCGTGGGCGGCGACAACCAATCATAATCCCGCCTTAACTCCGCCTACATTATGGCAGTACCCTGGTAAGTACCGCCCCCTGTTTCTCCCACCCGATATTACACTTTGAATATGTGATACCAGAGGGCTCCAGTACCTAAAGGGGAGGGAATACTCACTACAGCTTTTTTGCTCTCTTTTTTACTTTTGTTTGGAATGGTGTTGTCATTATAATGAAGCACCGCGTTTGTGGCACAAGCCGTGGGGCGGAGCTTGCGTCGTCATTATCGAAAAGAGGAGGTGTCTATAACATTATCTAACATTGCACGAAATGAAAATTTGATAGTATACTTAGTACTGCTTTTGAAAACATTAATCCACCCTCGTTTTGTTTTTGGCGGGGTGATAGCGGGGGAAGAGATTAGAAATACATAGCATTTCTCCATTTCTCCTTTTTTGTGTATTGCTTGTACATTCATTTTCATCATTCGTATTTGTGCCCAAAAGCAATAACATCTTTTACTTGCTTTATGCACTTGTCGAAAGAATCTGTCAAATAATGTCGTGGTTCTGTAATGAAGTACGGACTTTGGAGTTTCTTTCTTGATTTTGTGTTTATGCTGAACAATAATGCCTCGGAATGAATTTAACCGTCTCTGTAGAATTATAATTAAATCGATAAATTATAGATTTGCACCATGGGAAAAAAAAAATACGGCGTTGGAATAACCTTTCCAAATTTTAAACTAGGTGCCTTCCGTGACAAAAATCTTGTGAGAATGTGTAAACGTTTAAGAAATTGCATTCATTTGTTCAGCGAAACGAACCACCTGCTCTAATATTCCTGAATAATAATAATAATAATAATAATAATAATAATAATAATAATAATTACTACTACTACTACTACTACTACTACTACTACTACTACTACTACTACTACTACGTCTTGAGTCCTATTGTGTAGGATTCATTGACTTCTTTTGAACGTACCCAATTTGTCAATATAATAATAATAATAATTACTACTACTACTACTACTACTACTACTACTACTACTACTACTACTACTACTACTACTACTACTACTACTACTAGGCCTACGTCTTGAGTCCTATTGTGTAGGATTCATTGACTTCTTTTGAACGTACCCAATTTGTCAGTATAATAATAATAATAATAATAATAATAATAATAATAATAATAATAATACGAATAATAACACTTTTAGCATGAATCTCTTGGTCTGACCCTTTTCTTAATAAATTGTCATTACAGCGTCGTGGTATTCCAATGTCATGATAGCCTTTTTATCCATAAAATATCTTTGGACCGCTTATTTATCATCACGAATTCAATGTGAATTGTATTTTAAGATCCGTTTCATTTTGACTGAACGTGTTGATCACTAATGCCATTTGTGTGGCAGTCAAATGAAGCCTCTTCTACTTCTAAGCTGTTTTTTTTTTTGTGCCAGAATAATTATAAGCCTACGTTAAACGTTTTAGTTATTTAGTCCTGTCTTGAGAGTCCTAACAGCGGGTCCTGTAAATTCCATCTACTGGACGTCTACATCCTGAGCACCCCACTACTTCAGTATTCTAAATTTGGCTACTCGTCTTTAACACGTCGCTAGCCGCTGTATGACCATTTTGGCAAGTATCGTATTTTAATGACAATCATATCAAAATGAAAGGGATTACAAGTTTGTTATTCTTTCTAGATTATCTTGTAAGTGCTGGCTATTACTTGCTAGAAGAATTTTTTTTTTTTCCGTACAGTACACGGTGCTCTGTAGAGAATACATTTGTCAGGCCAGTAGCTCAGTTATAATGGAATAATAATATTAAGTCCAGGATTTCTAATCTTATTCGGGTTTATTATTTCCTTGTTCCTAAACCTTTCTTTGAATGCAGAATTTCGCTAGCAACTTTCCCTTCCTAAAATAAAATAAAAACTTGTATTTTGCAGTACAAAAGCCAGTTGAACTTAAGGTACTTATCTACCCCTGAGAGAAAAATTTGCAATTTTTATCTAATTTTTTTAAACTTTTTTTCCTGATTACTTGATACAAAATTAAGGATTTCATACAAAATAAACTTCTCGAATATTTCTGGGGAGCAGGAAGGCAATTTTTTGATGCGTAAACTGAATTTTTTTTTGTTTTAATCCTTGGTCCACAGTTTTTATGTTATAACAAAATTTCTTCCGCTGTCTTACTTCTAAAAAAATACAGAGTAAGCTGTGAAAACAGTTTTTTCCTATGCTATTCCATTAAGAAAAAGTGTTTTTTTTTTATTTCCAACATAAAATTTTTGAAAATAAAAATATAACATTTTGGAATTTTTTAATTAACTTTCTTAAGCAGTAGGACACTGTTTGTAGTTTGGCACTTAGCTACCTTAATCACCTTCGTTTTGGTGCAAGAATGATGAAAATATCTCAATTCTAAGTGCACTTTGCGGTTAGATTAATGTTGTAAACTGCAGTAAAACTGGACATGGAGAAAAATCATCTACATCCTGAGGGTAGTCTGTGAAAAATTGTGAAGCCAAAGACACAGCTTCGTTCTATATGAAAAATAAAAGGTAGTCTACAGTACAACTCTACCGCCACATTCAAATTGTTGTTATATGAAAAATGGATAAAATTGACAATGTGACAGATTGACACTGTTAGAACTGTACTTCCGGTTTAAAAAAGGATGTTTCCGGTCAATAAAAACTCAGGTAAGTAATTAAACAAATATCATAGAGACAAAACTGATATATTTCTGAAAACTAAATAAGCCTAGTTCAAGCTTTCAGATGACATAAAAATAAAAATAAAAATAAAAAAATCAAATTTTGAAGAAAATGAAAAAAATTAAGAGTAGATGAGTATATTTACCTTATATAGGGTCGGCAAGTGTTAAAGCAGGTATGGACACACTCTTCAAAGAAACTATGTATTGCGAAAGAAAGCTCAAAGTCTTAAGTAAACACATGTTCTCACTTCATCTCGATATTTCATCCCTCTCGAAAGTTATAACAGAAAAAATTCAATCCTGCGCTAGTCTCTGCAAAATGCCACCAGGTATGCGATTACTCGGACGACATAACCAAAGCCACCGTTTCTGGCGTGTGAAATAAGTAATGGGAACGTTGAGAGCGAGTATGTTATCTTTGCCACAGTCTGTGGACGAGAAACCTGACAACTGTGATAGGCAGATTGCTGACGTCACATCTGTTTAGGAGGTGGTACCACTTTGAACCGAAATGGCAACATATCACTGACTGGACAGTGTAATCAAGGATACACCCCATAAATGCATCCTCTCTCTGGTTAATTGAGTTATTTTTATTCTGTATTTAATATAACTGTCTTTGCTTGTTATGTATTTACTTTTAACCCTGGCAATAATAATTTTGTTGTATCCCTGTAATTTCACAGCAGTCATATTATTTGTCTAATGAGCGTAAATGTTGTAATCAATATCAGAAACCTTGTCTGTAATTTTTTTTTCAGCATCTCTTTTATTATGTACCTAAATATTCTTCCCTTATCTTCCACAACTCCCAACATGGCTCTGATATTCTAATTACTTACTTGGTATCTTAGAACATGACTCAAATGCTTCACAAATGATGTAGGAAGTCCCAGAGTATTCAAATGTAAAACAACCACCATGGAGAAACTTGAGAAAATTTTCCGATCATTGTTATGTTGAAGTAAATTTGAGTAAATCCCGGAACTCCTTTCATAGGAGTATTGACCATTATTTTGTTGCATGTGAGCTTGAGGATCTCGCCTGCTGAACTTTGTACTGCAGGAATTAGCACTTTATAGAAGTCACATGAAAGTGTAACATGAATTAGCTACACATAATGATGATTGTGTAAAGCTTTATAGTTGGGATAAATTGGCTAATTAAAACACTCTTCAGCGATATACCAATCCATTTAAAATCACACAGCATCTATTTAATGTCGTAATAGGTATTAAGTGAAAGTAAGAGGAATTCAATTGGGTATACGCCGCGAGGTCGTTAATGAACTGCAGATATTTAATAACTTATGAGTGAAAGGATTTAAGGGCCTATAAAAATAAGAAGAGATGGCAGGAATATCTCTTACGAATGGACCATCGAAGACTGGCCCAATAAATCATGAAATACACTCCTAGATGTCAAAGGGATGTGGGACGTCGATGAAAAATAAATAAATATTATGTTTTATTTAACGACGCTCGCAACTGCCGAGGTTATATTACCAGGGTCGCCGGTGTGCCGGAATATTGTCCCACAGGAGTTCTTTTACATGTCAGTAAATCTACTGACATGAGTCTGTCGCATTTAAGCACACTTAAATGCCATCAACCTGGACTGGGATCGAACCAGCAACCTCGGGCACAGATGGCCAGCGCTATACCAACTGCGCCACCCAGGCGGACACGTCGGTGAAGAAGATGGGAAGATGAATTTATTGTAAATGTCTTCTATGTGAACGGAACAGACCATATCAGCCTACAGTGAAATTGATGATGATGATGATAACGATAACGATAACGTCGACGACGATGACGACGACGAACCAATTAAAATACGAGTAAGAGCCGGATATATTTTGTAGGTCCCTGACATGAGCCACGCGCACTTCAGCTTACAAGCAAACATTCTGATGGGGACAGATAAAAAAGTTATTTTTTTTTCTTCCACCATGTTAATACTAACAAAATAAGTACTTATACCAATTTTGGCCACTCGCCCGCAATTACGAGACCGTCCAGAAAGTGATTTTCCCTGGTGCTGTTTACAGAGAAAAAGCACAATTGCATGGAAATATTTATTCAAACAGATGCAGCAATTCTTGTGCTAGTTGTCAACATATCCCCCACTGGAATTGATATATTTGTCATACCATGGGATCAATTTTTCTCTCCTTGTGTCGTAAATGTCAGCTGCCTGGGATCGGAACCAGCGTTTAACAGCCCTCTGCAGCTCTCTGTCGATCCTATGATATGACAAATGTCTCGATTTCGGTGGAGAATATGTTAAAAAATAGCTCAACAAAATGCTGTGTCTGTTTCAATAAATTTTTCCAATGAAATTGTGTTTTTTTTCTGTTAACGGCCCCTGGCGAACTTATTTTTTTACGGCCCTCGTAATTGCGGTCGAGTGGCCAAAATTTGTATAAGCACTTATTTTGACATTATTAACATGATGAAATAAAAAAATTTGACTTTATTATCTGCCCCCATCAGAATGTTTGCTTGTTAGATAAAGTTTGCAGGAGTATCAAAATAAGTGACAGTGTGATACGCATATCTTTCTCCTGTTGAACTTCGAATTAGTGCCCTGCAATGTTCGAACATGAGAGAGACAACCAAGACATTACAAACTTCGTCTTATTTCATATCAAAAACTAATCGCAAGATCTACGCTAAAGTCGTTAAGCGGTTAAAACATAAAGACGTGGGAGTGGAGGATAGCTAATATTTTTATATCAAGTTGAAGCTAACATGACAGGCCTCCTGCAGAGCGAAAACTGCCATACTCGACAGACTTCAACCGAACATTACTTCATTCCCCTTGCTCAAAGTTTCAATTAATTCCAACTGATGAAGGTAAAAGTAAAGTCTTTCCCATTACAGACCTTGAATGCCCACGCGGTAGAGGGAGGTTGAGGCTCCCACCTGTACAGACATCGGCATTAATGACAGTAGGGATGCCAGTCTTACGTGTCCGCCACCTTTACTCCAAAGAAAATACCCCTGGTACTCATTTCTGTTGGAGATTGAATAAACTCAGGGCTATAGTGCGACCAGGAGAATTAAATCAATGTAGGAAATCCATGACCCCATCGGGAATCGAACCCGCGACCTTTCGGCTTGCAACGTTACGCCTTAACTGCGACGCTATCGCGCGTCCCATTCCAGTTTTTTCAAGTTTATATTTATCGAACTCCGACTTCGAAACAATACAAATCAAGAATCATAGCAGCAGGAATAAAAAAATTGAAGGAAAACAGCTAATACACGTGGCAGGGTTACAAACACAATGAAGACATAGACAAGGAACTTGGGGGAGGGGATACAAAGACTGACAGGATTCAGCATCTACGGATAATAGACAGGGATAGATTCTACAATTAATTTTCAAATACTGACCACAGGGAAGAATTGAAGGGTGTCATCTCGGGAGACTTTGGATAACTGAGATCGGACCGGATATACGACTCAATTCTATGTTAATATGATGATGATGACGATTTTTAGTGCAATGTATGTTTACACTGATTGACTTGTATCGTAGTTGAACATATTTGATGAAAGAGGCTTTGCGTACTTTGGAGGGAAACCTTTATTATGTATAGTAATGTCACAAGATGTCTGAGATTTGGGAAATCTCAGACCTCGAGTGACATTTACTTATTAGGACTATTTCGTGAATAAAATAAAAATGTAAATAATATATCCCTGAAATTCCCTCACAAAATGTTAATAATTGCATATTTATCAATACCTAACCTATTCAGACATTGTGAAGTCGAAATAGATGAATAACGATTACTGCAATAAAGAAATTGAATGTTATTCAGTAATGCCAATTGATAAAAGCGAAATACCCTACAGGTTTAAAAATGTTAATTACATGTACTGAGCTTTTCTCTTGTTATTATAACAGAAATACGTTTTCATTATCTTCTGAAATCATAATTTTTAATTTAATCATTTCATAGTATAATTACAAATAACCTGATTAATACATTAATTAAATGAACAATTGTTATGAAGGAGTGTCATTTTCTTTAGATAAAATGGACATGGAACTATAAGATGAAGATGTAGATGTGGAAGTAGGATTTCGCACTTTATTTAGTACAATGGATTCGTGCTCATCGATTTACATGGAAACAGTTAGCGACACTGACTAAATAAAAGTACGACCATGCGATAAATTGATAGTGATAAATCGAGGTGCAGAAATTATCGCGATGTAGGAGTGTGATTGGTTGGAATTCAGAATGTCATTACATTTCATTGGCCGAAAATGGAATGACGTCATATAAACGAAATAGTCGGTATAATTCCAAGTCTTCCCATTCCACTATTTATTTTTCAATAAATTGCCATTGTCCATACCACTGATGGCACGTTCTCGGAATTTTAACGCAGATTGCTATTAACATGGAGTTCTTGGATGAACAATTTTGCCTCGTAGATATATAGAGTCATAGTACATGCACTGTCACTTTATTATGCAAGGTCCTTGTAGTTAAGGGAGGAACATGACCGACTCACAGCGCTTCCACTTTCATACTGATCCTCACTTGGATTTATTTCTTAATTAAATTGTTTTTCTTTTGAAATTCACTGAAAAAAAATGCAATTTTGGTTCATTGTATTGAAGTACATGCATGATTGAGAAACAGTCTTCTTTCCCCCTTTACTACTTCTTTATTTAGTTTGATAAAGCACATAATTTCAGCTTAATGAGTGCTTCCGGGCCAGAATCAGCAATAACCCGCAACCACAATTGCGTGTAATTGTTGCATGCGGGTATAGAAAACTGTAATCACTCCCACGTTTGTCCGCTTCCTTGTTAAATCATTTACATATTTTATGATCACAGTAGCTATTAATATAGTCTGGACTGTAGGGCACTCACTTGTTGTAAAGACAAAATAATTTATTCCGAAAACAAAACGAGACATAATCATATAGCTACTTTGTTTTTTCGGGATTTACTTCCAAATCTATCGCTTTACTTGCTTCAAGTGTGGTGTCTAGAGGAGCCTTTCTTAAACATATGTAACCAACAATGAAAAGGGATTTCTGTCTTTACTGTGAGCTTAACCACCTGTAAGTGAAGAAATGCGCGCTGGAGCTGATTTTCGAGTCACGTGAATATTTGTATTCTTCATAAAATAGGTACTTACTTACAAATGGCTTTTAAGGAACCCGGAGTTTCATTGCCGCCCTCACATAAGCCCGCCATTGGTCCCTATCCTGTGCAAGATTAGTCCTGTCTCTACCATCATATCCCACCTCCCTCAAATCCATTTTAATATTATCTTCCCATCTACGTCTCGGCCTCTCCAAAGGTCTTTTTCCCTCCGGTCTTCCAACTAACACTCTATATCCATTTCTGGATTCGCCCATACGTGCTACATGCCCTGTCCATCTCAAACGTCTGGATTTAGTGTTCCTAATTATGTCAGGTGAAGAATACAATGCGTGCAGTTCTCCGTTGTGTAACTTTCTCCATTCTCCTGTAACTTATTCTCAAACATCCTTAATCTCTGTTGCTCAAATATTTTCGAATGTCCTTATACTGTTGGATTGTGTTGATTATTTTTTTTTATGGTTTTATCAACACGTATGTACATTCGCCCTTCTTTTGGTGGCACCTAATCTTAAAACCGCACGGTCGTATCTCGGTCCACATTCTTCAGCCTCCAGTCGCAGGTGTTTCAGGAGTTTACAAAAGTTCGGATTCACACTAACTGAAGACCTCAGCTTGTTGTTCCATCCTTCGACTGAGTTGTTGTTCCTCTGGTTCAGGCCGTAACAGTTCCAAAGTCTGATTGGGATATTTAGATTCTGGAGCCATTGATCTACAAAGTAGTTGTAGAAATTAGTTAGTTTCTCTTCTGTAGGTGTTGAACTTGAAATTTCCAGCCAAGCGTCCTCTACTGCTTCGGGTGGTATTAGTGCCAAGGGAGCACATTTCCTAATATGAAGCCTCACATCCTCCAGACGGCGCATTTCTCCTGTGGTCACATTGTCCAGATTGGGCGCTTTTTTCCTGTGGTCACATTGTCCGGATTGGGCGCTTTTTTCCTGTGGTCACATTGTCCAGATTGGGCGCTTTTTTCGTGTGGTCACATTGTCCAGATTGGGCGCTTTTTCCTGTGGTCACATTGTCCAGATTGGGCGCTTTTTTCCTGTGGTCACATTGTCCAGATTGGGCGCTTTTTTCCTGTGGTCACATTGTCCAGATTGGGCGCTTTTTTCCTGTGGTCACATTGTCCAGATTGGGCGCTTTTTTCCTGTGGTCACATTGTCCAGATTGGGCGCTTTTTTCCTGTGGTCACATTGTCCAGATTGGGCGCTTTTTTCCTGTGGTCACATTGTCCAGATTGGGCGCTTTTTTCCTGTGGTCACATTGTCCAGATCGGACGCTTTTTTTCCTGTGGTCACATTGTCCAGATTGGGCGCTTTTTTCCTGTGGTCACATTGTCCAGATTGGGCGCTTTTTTCCTGTGGTCACATTGTCCAGATTGGGCGCTTTTTTCTGGGTCGCTAATGCCCCTGATTCGAATGATTAGTAAGTAGATAGGATGAGTTCTAGAACTCTTTCAGGTATAATGTTGAGAAATATCCCTTTCGTGTACCTGAACTCCAACCTTCAACAACTTAAGCTATAAGATTCATTTACTGTATCCAAGTTCATTGTATGATCAGAAGATACTGAGATTATTAACAGTAATCTCACTAGAGGTTTTGATTTAACTAGAATATCAAAACTCGAGTGGGATTTAATTGACTATTACACAATTAGAGGAAAATATATAAAGATTAGGAGAAATAAAGTACTGTAATAACTTACAATAAAATATTAATTGACTTACTGAAATTCTATTTCACTAATGTTAGCTTCACCAAAACGTTTGAACGGAACCACCATTTTCAGTTGACTGTCTATGCTGTAAACAAATGACGATCGCAAAGCATGTTTTATAGTACCGTAAAGAATTTGCAGTTTGAAATGTTGGCAAACAAAGAAACAAATGCTAGGGTAGTGATAACAAACAAATGTTAGGGAAGCGATAAAATTAAACAAATGCTAGGGAAGCGATAAAATTGTGCGATAAGCAGCCATGATTGGTTGGAAGACGTCCTTTCGTACCGTTTTATTGGTCAAAAGTAGTATGACGTAGTAAAGGTGTAATAGTCTTCCTAAACAAGTGATGAAAGAGATACAAAAGCATTCTCGGCGTTGCTAATTTAAATTGGTTCTGAATGGTGTCAGTTATTCTGTTTCATCATGCATTCTTATTCGAACTATATACTGTAGATTACAGTCTATAATCTTACCTAATAATTATTTAGCATCGATATAATTGATATTAGAAAGATGGTATTTCACGAAATGCCGAAAATTCTCTATAGATATAACCTGACATTTGCGTTATTGTTCGGGGTTGGGGAACCTCGGAAAAAAAACCCGACTAGATAATCACCCCAAGTGGGAATCGAACCCATATACGCGCACAGCTCAAGAATTGGAAATTCATTAGATTTGCTCTTATGTGTAACTTATATATCCTTACATAGGAAAAAAGATTTTTATTTTTACTGTTGTCTGCTGAAGTGCCAAGATTCCAAACTTGTTTTAGTTCGAAGTTCCAATATGTTTCTATCTTCTATGTCATTTGGCAGTAACATTATCTTACTGTTTTTATCTTTGGGTTTACTGCAGATTTTAAGACTGAAGTAGCATAATCACAGAGATACTATACAGAGATGTCTATATTAAATAAGCATCTTTTAACAACCTGACAACACCATGTGAAGAACCATGTGATCTTTCGCATTTCCGGTTTGTTCCGATTGTACTCTGTACTTCGTATAGTGGTAACTTGATAATGACCATCACATTAAAATGCAACCCTCTCTCCTTGTATCCCCCCGTTCTTCTTGTATTTTCCTTATTCTGTTTGTCTCATAGTTGTTCTCGTATTCATTTGGTTCTTCTCGTTTTGTTGTTGCTTTGTCCTCCTTATGTTGACCTTGGTTTTTTGGTTCTCCTTGTTCTCCTTGTCTTGCCTTTGTCCTTGTCTTCCCGTTCTTCTTTAATTTCTTTTGTTCTCCTTCCCCTTGTATTCTTGTATTTCCTTAGTTCTTCATTTTTCGTACCACCCGCACGTAGTTCTACGTAAACATATAAGCAACATAATAAAGCATAGGCTATACACTTATCAATAGATCATCGCACCCGCACGTAGTCCGACATAAAGATATGCAGCATAGTAAAGGTATGCACATGTCGATTTTTTAGTACAAATATTCTTCATGGGATTACCTAATCTTTGCTATGCACATGTCGATTTTTTATGAGTACGAATATTCTTCATGGGATTAACTAATCTTTGCTATGCACATGTCGATTTTTTATGAGTACGAATATTCTTCATGGGATTACCTAATCTTTGCTATGCACATGTCGATATTTTTATGAGTATTCTTCATGGGAATATCTAATCTTTGCTATGCACAAGTCGATTTTTTATGAGTACGAATATTCTTCACGGAATTGCCTAATCTTTGCTATGCACATGTCGATATTTTTATGAGTATTCTTCATGGGAATACCTAATCTTTGCTATGCACAAGTCGATTTTTTATTAGTACGAATATTCTTCACGGAATTGCCTAATCTTTGCTATGCACATGTCGATATTTTTATGAGTACGAATATTCTTCATGGGATTACCTAATCTTTGCTATGCACATGTCGATATTTTTATGAGTATTCTTCATGGGAATACCTAATCTTTGCTATGCACAAGTCGATTTTTTATGAGTACGAATATTCTTCACGGAATTGCCTAATCTTTGCTATGCACATGTCGATATTTTTATGAGTATTCTTCATGGGAATACCTAATCTTTGCTGTGCACAAGTCGATTTTTTATTAGTACGAATATTCTTCACGGAATTGCCTAATCTTTGCTATGCACATGTCGATATTTTTATGAGTACGAATATTCTTCATGGGATTACCTAATCTTTTCCTATGCACATGTCGATTTTTTATGAGTACGAATATTCTTCACGGGATTACCTAATCTTTGCTATGCACATGTCGATATTTTTATGAGTACGAATATTATTCATGGGATTACCTAATCTTTGCTATGCACAAGTAGATTTTTTTATGAGTACGAATATTCTTCGCGGAATTGCCTAATCTTTGCTAGGCACATGTCTATTTTTTATGAGTACGTACATTCTTCATGGGATTACGTAATCTTTGCTAAGCGCATTTCGATTTTTATGACGAATATTCTTCATGGGATTACCTAATCTTTGTTAGGCAAATGTCGATATTTTTATGATTACGAATATTCTTTATGGGATTACCTAATCTTTGCTATGCGCATGTCATATTTTTTTTGAGTAGACTACGAATTTTCTTCATGGAAGCACCTAATCTTTGCTATGCACATGTTGATATTTTTATGAGTACGAATATTCTTTCTTCATGGGATTACCTAATCTTTGCTGTGAATATGTCGATATTTTTATGACTACGAATATTCTTCATGAGATTACCTAGGGCCTAATCTGTGCTATGAACATGTCATATTTTTATGAGTAGACTAGGAATATTCTTCATGGAATTACCTAATCTTTGCTGTTCACATGTCGATATTTTTATGAGTACGAATATTCTTCATGGGATTACCTACCTAATTTTTGCTATGCACATGTCGATTTTTTATGAGTACGAATATCCTTCATGGGATTACCTAATCTTCGCTATGCACATGTCGATATTTTTATGAATACGAATATTCTTCATGCGATTACCTAATCTTTGCTATGCATACGTCGATTTTTTTATCAGTACGGATTTTCTTCATGGGATTACCTAGTCTTTACTATGCACGTATGGATTTCTTATGAGTACGAATATTCTTCACGAGATTACCTAATCTTTGCCTTAGCGTTGAGAAAAACCTCAGGAAAACACAGACATAATCAGTCCAAGATAGATTCAAAGTTGGAGCGCAGCGTTGAAGCATGATTCATTTCATTACTTTTAGACGACGCCAGTCTAAATGTAACTATAGGCTATGAGTTAGACAAGCTCTTAGGCATTTTAGAGGGGGCAGAAATGAACCGATTTACATTAGATACATAATGGTATGCAGTGTCATTTTTCGCCTGACAGCAATACATTACACTGATCAAAATAACAAATGTTGTGCATTAGGTGACAAAAAAAATCGGGGAGTTGTTAGTTCAGTGCGTTATTTTTTACATTCCATAATTTTGTACATGTATCACAACAGATTTTATGATGTTTTAAAGTGACGGCTACAGACATCAGTTCAGGTATGACAGTGGCGCACCATCTCTTGACGCCAATGTCAGTAATCACCATTTAAAACAGCTTTTGTAATAGCTAATGCACCGAAATTACAAAACTGCGAAAACTTTTTTTGGCTAATAGGCAACATTTGTAACTTAAAACGGAGTGTTGCGTTAGATCGGAAGGTGTCAATAGTGATAGGCTAGTAGTAGTGCTTTGTTGAAAGATGCTTTCAACCACAGATGTCATTCATTGCGGAAATTTAACGTGGGCGAAAAATGACCGACAATTTTTGCTTAAATCTGTCTATGGTAGGTTAGGTTAGGTAAGATAACGGTGGCAGGTTAGGGATGACCTTTTGCACATCGGCCATACTGATGCATATTGTGCACCCCGAATTTATGGGATGAATGAGGATGAAGTGTACCAGCCCACCGGCCGCGTATGACTCTTCACCCGCTCACCAATTGGACCCCCTACGGCCCCCCCCCCCACAAGTTTATATCGCCAAGGTGACCAAGCAGCACAGGAGCCATTCCAACGGCCCTTCTAAGTTGTCGAAGTGCCCTTGGAAGTGTTCTTAAGAAATGAATCCTGGCAGAGATATTGTGTTAGGCTGGAAACCCAGGAACGGTTGCGGAGAGGACCCCCCCCCCCCCGTATATGACCTGAATATGTCTAGGGATGAGATGAATGATATGAGAATGAGTGTGGCATTGTATGGGACAGAAACATGGACATTACGTCGAAGTGAAGAGAAGCGATTAAAGGCATGTGAAATGTGGATATGGAGAGGAATGGAGCGTGTGAAATGGACAGACAGAATAAGAATGAAGCTTTGCTAAAAAGAGTGGGTGAAGAAAGAATGATTATGAGACTGATCAGGAAGAGTCACTGGCTGAGAAGAAACTGCCTACTGAATGATGCACAGGAAAGAATGGTGAACGGTAGATGAGTTCGTGTCAGAAGAAGATATCAGATGATAGACGACATTAAGATTTATGGATCATATGCGGAGACTAAGAGGAGGGCAGAAACTAGGAAGGATTTGAGAATGTTGGGTTTGCAGTGAAGGACCTGTAAACTACTGCATTGTAAACTTATAATACTATACAATACTTCAATTTGTCTTGAAATCCGGTCTCTTAAAAGTGGTGTAATGGAGAAAACGGTTTTTCAAATGATTGGTAGGTGGTCATGGAGAGGGGTGTTCCTTAAAATGGAGGTAAAAAAATACATTTGTTTTATGGGCATTTACATCGGTCCAGAGAAAAATCTGTCTCTCAGAGAGGTGGCCTTTTAATGGGAGTGGTCTTTCAGAGAGGTTCCTCTATATCGTCGATTTACAAGCAAAACACATTAAGTAAAAAATATTACGTTTGAGAAAAAGGCGTAGTAGACTTATAATAATGTACAGTAGCGGAAAAAAAACCGGACCGATCCTTGTAGCTGATTTCAGAGCTTTGTTCACAGTGACAGCACGATAGACTGGTAACTAAGACTTTCGTGGTTCGAATCCTGCCTGGGAAGAAAACTTTGTTTTGTTCCTTATTCAAATTTATTCCCAATACTTTTCGATTGCAGCGATATTTTATTACTTAATTAAATTATTATTCCCAGAACATGAATTTTACCAGCTTATTTTGTAATGGCTTTCGAAATGGGCTACGTCAGCAGTCGAGGCTACAACAATTTCAATAGATTACTCTCTATCTTGTGAATGCGGACGTGTTATGCGCAGTGGCTCATTTCGGGGACTTTGATTATTCCGTCGGTCCGGTTTTTTGCCACTACTGTATACATAATGTATATGTATAACTTTAGAATTTAAAAACGACGTACATTTAAAGAGAAACAACTTACTAAAAATAATATTTTGAGGATTCAGTTTTGTCAGAACAAAAACGCCTTTTTATAAGAAGTAATATTTTTGACTTAATGTGTTTCGCTTGTAAACCGACGATATGTGTTTTATCTCCCATACAATTCCTTATAAATCCGTGGCGCTACAGTCCGTGAAGGGCCTAGACCGACCAGCCGGCTGCTGGCCTGACCCCCACATGCCGAAGCAGAGGTGGACGATCATCCAACCAGAATGGACGTATCGTGTGGTTAGCACGATGATCCAGCCGTTATAGCTGGCATTCGCAACCGGATTTCGCTACCTATCGTAGCTCTCCAAGTGCATCACGGTGCTGGGTGGGCACCGGTCCCATACACTGCCCGACATTTCATGAGAAAATTTCTTCCCCCATGAAGACTCGAACCAGCGCGCATTCTGTAACGCGAGTCCTAGGCAGGATGCCTTAGACCACGACGCCACGGCGCGGGACACAATTCCTTATAGTCCGTAAAATTAATTTAGTAACCTACATTGTGTAGGCCTGTATGAAAATTGGATGTAGCAATTTAGTTTTAATGAATCATATTTTCTAGACTTTTCCGTTCTTGAAATTCTAGACATCCGATTCTGAACAACTTGTATGTCCGGCTGAAGCTTGTTTTGACTCGCTTACTGAATGAAATATACCTGCATTACGTTTCTATGCAGCTCTTCGTTATATAATATAACGTCTTAAATATAATTGTGGCGCATCCTCAAGCCTTGAAATATATTGAAAGGGATTCAGGTAATGAAAATTTGAGACTGCAGAGGTATTAGAAAAGGCCGGCAGCAGGCGATACCTGCAAACTTGTGGGCCGAGTGGGTAAGAAGACTTCCTGAAAGGTCAGAGTTCCGCCAGGTGACTGCACCACGCCGTACGATTTACGTACCTGAGCTACCCGTGTATGCAAAATCTAGAGGGCTAATTGTCTCTATGATATAGCGACTTATCTTTTCGAGGATTGGAGTCTTTGGCCCTTTCATTCTATACTTGCTTCTAGGCTTTGAAACGACTGAACCAGAAGGAACGTATTGTAGCTCTGAGGCCCAATTGTATAAAACTCCCTGACTAAAGATCAACTTTGATCGAAGATCGAAGAGTGAACAGAGTTCAGACACTTCTATTGTATAAAACTTTTCTGCGATCAAATTACCTTGGTTCAATGCAATCTAAGTTCACATGAAAAGGATTTGGCAACATCGCATAAACAGGTGAAATACGTGATGCGCGGACCATGTTCTACAGGTTTGTTCAGTGTTGCCAATCTAGCGACTTCAACTCTTTTTTCAACAACAATATTGCTTAAATATGGATTTAGTGACCTTTTTTGCACCCAATAGTGACAAAATTGAATCTTTCTTTGTTGATAATGAGAAATCTAGCGACTTTAAAACTACTTTTTGGCGACTTTCCGTACACTCTGTTGGAGATACTGTTTTTTTTTTTGTGCAATGTAAATAATGGCGGACAATAAGAAGAAGGTTGACTGTTCTCCAAGTTGTTATCATGTTATGGTGTTTGATACTGCTAAACATAATAAAGCTTTATAAAACGACCATTTTCGTTTAGTAATACAGTTAATTGAAAATTTATTAATGTACCTATCATATCCATTAATAATTAATGGTTGTTATAAACATAATGTAATTATAGGTTATGTTATTTGATACTGCTGAACACGATAGAGCCTTATAAAATATAAGATTGTTTGTGTGTATATATATATATATATATATATATATATATATATATATATATATATATATATTAATATTAATAATAATGGATATTTTATTTGCGCAATCTGTCACTCGTATATTTCAAACAGAAAAGAAATAACTGAACTTGGATCATCTAACTTAATCGGAGAAATTTCTTCAGTCAAAGTTGACTTTAATTTGAGACAAATTAATCTTAGATTAGACTTTATACAACACAAAATTCCAAGTTCAGCTGAAACAAGGATCAATTTAACCTCTGATCTAAGATTAAATGGTTTATACAATCGGGCCTGAGTCTGCCACATTTGCCTTTTTAAACCGATTATTTAACGACGTGGGTTTGAATCCGCCTTGGGTTGATTAGTTCTTATGTGTTTTTACAAGATGTTCTTCTCAGTTGTAAGGTTAATGTAAGATAATTCTTGAACTCGGTGCCAAAATATCATCTCGCTCTCACCTCCATCGACGCTTGACTACTACGCAGTTGATTCAGCGTCGATAAATGTTACTATAGTCGCGACGCTGTTATTCCCGGCGTGGCTCCTCCTCTTTGCTTACGTCTTAGGAAGTGAAAGCACCATAAAGTCTAGGTAGGTAGTATCGTTCGCCATTTTTGTTCTTTCGTTGCCGACCTACCAGACGAGGAATCTATTTGCCACAACATTAAACATTATCAAGTCGTAGCTCCTGTGATAATAAATCAAACGCACTGTAATTCAGCAAATAATTGAGCGGCAAATAACGTCCTTGTGTGCTTTCTGCGAACACCAACGAAAGAACCAAAATGGCGGGCGATTATATTAACTATTTATCGAGCTTTAGGAAATGCATTACGTCGTCATCAGCGAATCACAAGACGCATACGTTTAAATGTAGCCGACCTGCAACGTGATTACCTGCCGGAAATAAGAGCGACGGGACTTTAGGTTATTAAACTTTGTATAGTCCACTGCTGTGGAGTAACGGTTAGCACGACTGACCGTGGACGAGCGGGCCCGGGTTCAAATCCTGGTTGAGGTTTCCCCCCCCCCCCGAAGTTAACCAATCGAAGCAGAATTGCTTGGTAACTTTCGGCGTTGGATCAAGAACTCATTTCCCTATCATAATTCCTCTTACCCGCCTTCATCCTCCGTTTCTTTCCTGTTTTATTTAACGACGCTCGCAACTGCCCAGATTATACCAGCGTTGCCGGTGTGCCGGAATTTTGAGCCGCAGAAGTTCCTTTTTTACATGCCAGTAAATCTACTGACATGAGCTTGTCACGTTTAAGCACACGTAAATGCTATCGACCTGGACCGGGATCGAACCTGCAACGTCGGACACAGAAGGCCAGCACTTTACCGACTGCGCCATCCAGGCCGACTCTACTGTTGGAAACATTGGAAAATATTAACCAGACAATCAGCCCAAGCTGGGTTCAAACAGCAGCTTCGAAGTACGAGATCGATCGGTACTCTTAGATCATGTCTATGGGCAGGGCCGGGTATTTATGGAAATCGCGAAAATCACGACGTAATAGATACAGACTACAATAGATTTTTACTAGTCTTTACGAATTAAGTATTCTGATTAATAATATGATGACAAAACAATCGCGACAAATCGCAAAATAGAGTTCTAATAGCGAAATATGAACGCATTCGCGAATTATTACTATTGCGTCTATTTATAGCGCATTTCATATTCTGAGTTTTTTTTTTCGGAATTTTTTACCATTTGAATTTGTCATATATCCAAGTAGGCTACATTATATGGTATTCCAGGTGTTCTGATTACATTATTGAACTCAAAAGACAAAGAATTCAACATTTCACTAATAATTTGAAAGTGTTAATTTGAGGGCTGCAATTTTTTTTTTATGACTGTATGTTAAATACAGTCTCAATCCAACAAATATTGTCTATTGGCCATACCGCACCTTTACCAGCATCCAGCGATTATTTGAAAAGTAGTTTTCATACTGAGTTAATACTCCAATTCCAAAATAATCTTTAACAATTTTCGCCGAGACCAATATTAAAAAACACAAATGATAAAATTAATTCCCATAAATATCTGCTCCTGCCAATTAGTAATTTTGTCTATGGCTCAAAATCTTAATAACTTACATTGTTTTAATTCGCTATTTATTATTATTATTGTTATTATTATTATTATTATTATTATTATTATTATTATTATTATTATTATTATTATTATTATTGGCTGTTATTCATAGCTTATTTCATTCTATTCATTACACACTCTTAAATCTTAACAGCAAATTGCATTTATTTATCCTAATTCCATCACCCTAATTCCTGTATAGATATTACACGCAGTTATAGAGATATCCCGTATCACTTTTTCTTCATTGTATCAATTGCGAGGTTATCTAGCGACAGTAAAATATGTGGTAGCGAGATGAGTCTTAAGATTCACCGTGGGATAACTTGACAAGCGCCAAGAACCCCAGAAAAAAAAAACCGACTAGTGAGCCCTCGGGTGTTTGGAACTCACGCCTGAACGGAGCTTCGGATCTTGAATCCCGGCGGAGTTTGTTCTGTAGCTTGTAATCATCGGTATATTATTTTAAGTATGGATATTATGGTACATCTTAATGAGGGTGTAACGGTAACAGTAGTAATAACTCAGTGTCACACGAACTGATCGCTGGTACTCTAATTGACTTGCATCACGTTATCTGACGAGTTTTGCTGCACCGTTTCCGAAATAACATTGTCGATTTATCGCTAGCAGACGACATTTTGAACGAGAAATTCCAGTTATTCTGATCTCTCTCTACCCCGCACTCTCCTCTTGCCCGAAAAATGAGAGTGCACTACCTGAAACAGTTCCCATGAATTATCTGAGAAAAAGAAAACATATCCGAAACTACTTTCGCCCCCTTTAGTTCGAATAAACAGGGTTCTTCTGTAGCTTTATGAAGGCCAAAGTAGGTACATTTTACTTACTGCATTGCCGGCCAGAACTACTTTTAATATCTGTCCTTACTTACTTACTTACTTACAAATGACTTTTAAGGAACCCGAAGGTTCATTGCCGCCCTCACATAAGCCCGCCATCGGTCCCTATCCTGTGCAAGATTAATCCAGTCTCTATCATCATACCCCACCTCTCTCAAATCAATTTTAATATTATCCTCCCATCTACGTCTCGACCTCCCTAAAGGTCTTTTTCCCTCCGGTCTCCCAACTAACACACTATATGCATTTCTGGATTCGCCCATACGTGCTACATGCCCTGCCCATCTCAAACGTCTGGATTTTAAGTTCCTAATTATGTTAGGTGAAGAATACAATGCGTGCAGTTCTGTGTTGTGTAACTTTCTCCATTCTCCTGTAACTTCATCCCGCTTAGCCCCAAATATTTCTTAAGCACCTTATTCTCAAACACCCTTAACCTATGTTCCTCTCTCAGAGTGAGAGTCCAAGTTTCACAACCATACAGAACAACCGGTAATATAACTGTTCTTATAAATTCTAACTTTCAGATTTTTGGACAGCAGACTGGATGATAAGAGCTTCTCAACCGAATAATAACACGCATTTCCCATATTTATTCTGCGTTTAATTTCCTCCCGAGTGTCATTTATATTTGTTACTGTTGCTCCAAGATATTTGAATTTTTCCACCTCTTCGAAGGATAAATCTCCAATTTTTATATTTCCATTTCGTACAATATTCTGGTCGCGAGACATAATCATATACTTTGTCTTTTCGAGATTTACTTCCAAACCGATCGCTTTACTTGCTTCAAGTAAAATTTCCGTGTTTTCCCTAATCGTTTGTGTATTTTCTCCTAACATATTCACGTCATCTGCATAGACAAGAAGCTGATGTAACCCGTTCAATTCCAAACCCTGCTGTTATCCTGAACTTTCATTCTAGAGCGAAGTTAAAAAGTAAAGGTGATAGTGCATCTCCCTGCTTTAGCCCGCAGTGAATTGGAAAAGCATCAGATAGAAACTGACCTATACGGACTCTGCTGTATGTTTCACTGAGACACATTTTAATTAATCGAACTCAATCTCTGTCCTACTTGAAAGAAATAGAAATTTGGTAACCTATAGTTAACACAAGTTTCGAGGTTGACGTGTAAATTTACCATCTACCTTAGTTACAAGAGAATTTATAAAAGGAGACTTTGAAACTGGAATGATATTTATTAAGACTGCAGTAGAACCTCTATTATTCGTGGTAATGAAGGGTGGGCTGAACGGTTAATTGAAAAAATCGGATAATCCGTACCATAAAATATTTTCGTAAATTTAGTGAATAATATTTACACTTTCGTAATTCCCTTCGTGGTGTTGCGTTTAACATGTTAGATAGTTCACTAATGTAAGTCTGGTTATCAACCACGGGTTTTTAAGGGGCAAGGAAACTCGTTGCAATGACTGTAAGTGGAAAGATAGGAATAGTGGAGGTCTCGTGTTGTAGATTTACATACTTCATACACTCCAATCTCGTATTCTGATGTGAGATGAGCCACGGTTTATCTTTCCCCAAACCACTCTTATTTACATTTTTTTTTCGATTCTTAGCACAGTGAGATTTCTTTGGACACCCGTAGAAAACATTTCATATAGAAGTTACAAAGTACGACAATTGAAACAGTACACCATACTGTTTAAGGAAATATATTTGTAGTAATACTCTCTAGAAAAAAAATAACGTGCTAATACAATATACAATACTTCATATATTTCTGCAGCAAAAAAAGTTAGAGAAAGACAGACGGTTAATCCATCAATCGGTTAATAGGGTGACGGATAATCGGAGTTCTACAGTATTATTAAATGTTCAGTACATCACCGCCACATCGTAGCAACGCCATATTGTATTTTTGGTCCATGGAAAATAGATACAATAAGGCATTGTTACGAAATTATATGTGTATTTTTTTACCTTTTATTTCTGTCGACTATATTCATGTTTTGATTAAATATCACTGACTTCTGTCTGATTGTCAATTTATATTAAATATGTTCTTTTTCTCTTTCTATTTTTTTCTTTTTGCTCTTGTGTGTTATTTATCGGTTTGCATTAAGTTCATTTCTGAATTTAGTAAACTGTCCTTGTAAATTTTATGTTATATTATTGGCTAAGACCACACCATACACGAGCCTGGCTCTTACGGGAGTGGCTAGAAACATTTTTGTTTTATAATTTTAATTTGTACTCACTTTGTGTACTAACTAGCTAAATAAATTAATAACTGCAATCATGACAGTGAAAAAAATGGCAGATGTGAATGTTTTTGTAAAACAGAAGCATTTTGCCTGCGCCGCTAAAAAGTAGCAGTGATATCCTGAACATTTCGAACTCCTTTGAACGAATAAAATAAGTAATAAAACCTTAAAATGCGCTAATAAAATAATATAACTATTAATTACTTACCACCTTGCAGTTGAGAGCTTCGCCATTGCAGTTAGATAATGCCATTGTTATGTTACATGACCTGGCCAATCAATTTTTGTTTTGCCGTAACGAAACAGAAGATTTTAACAATAGGCCTAGAATAAATAGCCATTATAATCAAAACATGAACTGTAAATTGAATTGCATTTAAATACACTATTTTCAAAATCAAATTATGAAGGAATTTCGTTTCTTTTTCAAATAACAGTAAGTGATCTCGTATATTAGCAATGCACACCAATTCTTATGCATCTTCAGTAACAATGAGGGGACAACAGCGATAATTATTCAGCGATTAGTACTTGAAATAATCACGGGTGTATTTGATATCAAACACATTTTTATACGTTACTGACCTAACTTACATTAAATAAATGCTATGATCAATGAAATATACCAGCATTAGGGCCTATCACAACCACCACCACCACCACCACCAACAACAATAACAACAGTATTAGTTAAGGGCTGGCTTAGCTCACTCACTTTTTATTGTTGTGAAAATAGTTAACTCTGGTTATGTAGTCATCTTGGCCGAGAGACTAATTTAAGGTAAGGACACAGTCTCTTCCTGGGGGAGACGAATCTCCAATTTCTTTGTGGGCAATGAACCGGGTCTTCTGGATATGTACTTCCACCTGAACAATATAGACATTGTGGTGACAAGAGCTGCAGATGAAACGACTAATTTTAAAGGGAGATATAATACAGTATTTAACGTTGTCTCCTCCGGAAGGTCAGTAAAGCTGTGGGTCTCAGTTGTTGCACACGAAAGAATGCTGTCCCCGATCACTGGTTCCATGACAGTTGTTTGGCATTTCTCGCCCACGTTTAGTTTCCACACGAAATAACCTCTGCACTTTTCAGCGTCGTTAAATTAAATAGTCTACTATTGCTAGAACTGTACTTCTACCGAGGCAAGAACTTCCCTTGCCGCTCTCTCTTGCAACCCTTGAGTCAAATCGGAAGGCTAGTACTGGAATATTGTAACCACTCTTCACCGAGGACGACCAATTTAGTACTAGGGTTATGGAAAGGCCTCCTCGAGGTCATACTCGTCTTGAGAAACTTCACAAAAAACCTAAGGGGCCATACAAGGAAGTCCTGTTTGTGTTCATGAAAGCAGTGTAGTGGAGCAGGTATAGCAACCCTTTCTTTGGGATCAGAGCATCTGAAACATAAGTCGGGTACTACTTTAGATTCCGCGTATAACAGCTTGTGGAGAAGAAAGTCGTCCTTGCGGGTTTAAAATATAGTGAGGGTCACGTAATAACAGTTCCTAAACAGCAAACATTGCCGTCTTGTCAGTGTTGCCAACTGTTACCAGATATCACACGATCCTACGTACTGAATTACTTATTTACTTACCGTACTTTACCTTTATGTTGGAAGATTATTCTAAATAATTCAATAATTTGTAACATATTTTCGTGGGCAAACTATACGAGAAAGGGATCGACATGTTAGTATTTTATCTGGCAATATGAAATTCATTGGTTTGACGCTAGATCATATAGACCTATTATTACGACGTACCGAAGTACATATGATATTTCCATGCAGAAATTCTGCGTCGTGATATGAAGGATGGGTGGAACGGAGAAAAATTCTCTCCGGCACCGGGATTTGAACCCGGATCTTCAGCTGTACGTGCGGACGCTCTGTTCACTGAGCACACCGGATTGAATCCTCTCAGTTTAATGTGTTGCACATCGTGCCACTGTCACATCTGTGACGCAGTGCATTAGGGTTGGCCACTAGAGGGAACCCAAGAGGTGGTGGAGCTTAAACTGAGAGGATTCAATCCGGCATCGGAATGGGAATCTGGTGTGGTTCAGTGGATAGAGCGTCAGCACGTAGAGCTGAAGACCCGGGTTCAAATCCCGGTGCCGGAGAGAATTTTTCTCCGCTCCACCCATCCTTCATCACTAGATCATATAGGACTATACTCAGATTTCTCGGCCTTACAGGCTTTGACGGTAACAACGTTTGTCAGGTTTACTATGCTGCCATCTAGTTGTTACGTAAGAAGTCACGTCATAACTCCCATTTGAATTGCAGTAGCGACTGTACTGCCATTTCGTGTTCGTTTACGGTGGACGGGTGGCGGTTGTTCTTCTCAAAGTACTACCGATTATAACATAGGGATGAACAGTCTGTTATATGTGATCTGGGGTTTGACTAAACAATTGATTCACGAGACCTAACCTAAAAATTGTATTTTGTTTGACCACATGAAATTATTAGTACTAACTCCGAAAACTTACCTGACTGTAGTCTTGAATTATAACCACAACACAACATATAAAATAACTATTATATATTAATATTAATACTGATATTAATTAATTATTAGTATGTTCAAATTTCACCAGCTTCCAGTAACCAGCTCAGAAATCTAGTACAATGTTAATTTCATAGAACTCCAGTACCGACAACGTTTGTCTCAGCTGTCAACATAACAGTTACAAAATCACTACTGTTTATAGTATTTGTCAGTATCGAAATTCGAAACGAAGTTGGCAAAAGAAAATCCAACCTGCAAACTAGAAAATCACCTCAATTGACTAGCATATGTAGTAATGGGGGGGGGGGGAGTGGTTAGGTTTCACCCTTACGTTATGAAGTAAGCTGACCCGGACTGTAACTATGGACCAACACTTCGGCAGGAACACATTGCGGGCCTCTCTGGTGGTGTGATCAGCACGGCACAGGGCCACCCCTGAGACAACACAAGTCATCACATGATAAGGAACAAACACTCAGTTCCATAGACGGAATATAGATCTCGTCTAGAGATGAACAAAACTAACTGCCGCTCTCGCTCGCTGTGTTCGTTGCATTTGTCTTTCGAGTCTCGTCTCGTCATTCTCGTGCGCTTCAAGTCTCGCTCATCATTCTCTAAATAGCATTTGGTCGGCGTGGAAAGATTTCGTAACTTTGAATAATATACATCATTGAAATAAATAACATTATGAATGTTTAAATGAGACAAAAAGACAAAACAGAACAGTATCTTAGTTATCAAAATGTTCTGATTATATTATATGATATTACCTATATAAATTTAAGAAAAAAAAAACAATTCTCAAATAAATTTGCATTTCTAAGAAACATAAAACATGACATTAATATCTTTTTACTTGAAATTGCACACTTGATCTTAAACTTATGAAAAGAAAATTCCTAGCCTTTTAATAAGGACCTAGTAATTAAATAAAGACTGGGGAACGGATTATTATACACTGAAAGGTAGAGATGATGTTTCAAATAGGCTACTTGATTGTTTATACATATATAACAGTTGCCAAAGTAGATAAAAGTTCAGTCAGGTATAAACAACTGCTGACTTCGGGACTTCGGGAGATGATCAATATCGAGTCTCGAAACACTCACAACCAATCTTTACGTCAAGGACGCGACGTATATAACATTGTCGTGCGGGTTTTCGGCTTTGCGGGTGCTGTTAGTCTCGTTTTCTCGATCGTTGTTCACCTCTAATCTCTTCCATTGTCGATAGGGGAATCGAACCACGGACCACTTGTTTGGAAAGCGAACACGCTATCCACAGTGACGGATTAGAAGCTAATAAAGGTCTAAAGAATGTAGTGCATGTGCTCTATTTGTAACTTACTCGTTACTATTGGCAAATTCTTCACACTTGTTAGTAAATCTATTAAAAAGTGTAGTTTTCTTTGAGGGCTACCTATAGTATTTGCCCTAAAACCGCATAATACGTTTGTATAGTCACTAAATTTCTTGAGACAAAATCAGATTTGTCATTGTAATTAATACTAATTTCGTAACATTTATAAATTAATTCTGTACGCAAAAATACAACAGTCGCATATTAATTGCTTCAACTACTCCACATAAATTCTTGCATTATGAGTATTACTAGATAATAGGAGTCTCACTGTTTTTTCAGACGCGTGCCCTAACAATTTTGCGTTCTGTTTGTTGTACAATACGCTGGTCTTCGGTGACACCGTATTTATGTTTAATAATTGAAAGGCTTTTTGTCCGTATTTTCCTTTGTGTACATTACACTTCTGACTGGTATTTGTTTTCTTTTGCTTTTGGAGCCATTTCTGATGTTATTTTGCGTTTATAACATCACCCGATCGTGTTGTCATATTTACGAGGACAGTGTTACGATATTCACTCTCTCTGCTTCTCCAGGCAAATAGTTCTGTTTTCAAGAGGTAATGTTATATACTATGGCTTTTACTTTTGCTATAGTCTGAATATTCGAGTTGTCACACAGTTTAGACTTACGCGATGAACTTCATCATGATGTGTGAATATAGGCATATGCGTCTGTGAGTCAGGAATTTTTAACAGACTAACGGATGTTAATAAAATTCGGTTTTAATAAAACGGCAAATCCAAGAACGCATCAAAACTGTAAGTCCTGTTTCCTAATTCAGTCCTTTAGCTAGACGAAGCTGATGCAATGTGAGTTTCTATTCTAAGCCACATAAAATAACCGTAAGTGATGTCATTAATTGAAGGAGCTTATTCTTTGAGGTATTTCAAAAGAAAAAGTTTAATAAATTTCGCTCGTTTTTGCTTCCTTTTCGAGATAAAAATTGTTTTATGTGAAAATTTAATAACGTGTTTTTGGAAAGCCATCGATTTAATTCCCATTATACTCAGTCATTTTAAGAGAGCAGTGTCTTATAATAAATTATTGAAATAACTTTAATTTTGTACTTTAAATGTGCAGAAATTTCATTCGAACAAATGTAACTTTTAGTTCTAAAAGGGAATTTTAAAATGTTAAATTTTTTCGGACCAAATTTCTGCTTATTTAAAGGATAAAACTAAATTATTTCAATAATTGAAGCGTCGGCTGGAACAACGTTGTAAGTTACAAAATTTTCATTCGGCGTGTTTCCGTGTAATAATGTTGTATGTCATGTTACTTTGCTATACTCCTTGGCTTGCAACTGTCCATCAATTCAGTACTTGAAGTTTGCTACCCTCATAAGAACAACGTTGTACGCGTACACATTTTTGCAGCTCCTGTAAATTTTACCAAATGAAACTTATAACGTTGTTCCAGCCGACGCTTCAATTATTATCATAATATACTGCTCTCTTAAACTGACTGAGCATATTGGGAATGCAATCAACGGCTTTCTCGAAACACGGCAAGAAATGTTTCATATAAAACGTTTATCTCAGAAAGGAAGCCAAAATGAGTAAAATTGTATTCAACTTTTTGTTTGAAATAACTGAAAGAATAACCTCCTGAAAATAATGACATTACTTATGGTTCACTTTATATATGCTAAAAAACAAGCTATCTAACCACTTGTGAGAAAATTGTAAATGCCGCTTTCTTCTTGGAAGACATAGCAGGACACAAAATATGCAGGTACATCAAAATCGTGCAGTATCTGCTTCTAACCTATAACCTTTCGGATAGGGTCTATATGTAAAACGTACGGTATCTACAGTATAAGGAGCGATCATGGGTAGCTCAAAACCTGCAATCCCTAGTATGTTTATATATAAAACACGCAAGATCAATCAGGACATCCAATGTTTTGAATATAATCTAAAAATTCAACGTAATCGCGTAATTCAACAGGTTTACTTAAGTGTGACTCGAATCTAAAGACTCTTACCATGTAGAATATACCGGATCCAACATGGACGGGGGATTCTTCGTCCCTTTTTCTCTTTCACTCTTATGTACAGGGCTGATCTAGTGCTTGTAGAAGCTAAAATTTTCTAACATACTTAATACTCAGTACCTATTCAACAGAATCACCTAACGTCTGCCTCGAACTAAACGTTCTGATACAACGAAGTGTGCCGTATTCAACA
The DNA here is from genome assembly GCF_040183065.1 of Periplaneta americana. Classification (NCBI taxonomy): domain Eukaryota; kingdom Metazoa; phylum Arthropoda; class Insecta; order Blattodea; family Blattidae; genus Periplaneta; species Periplaneta americana. Next base: position 129,593,960 of record NC_091122.1, on the reverse strand, counting down.
AGATAATATAGTATCATTCCTGAATCTGGAAGTTCAAACATACGAAATACGCGGTGCCTACCTATTGAATAGGAGTATTTAATAACAGCCTTAAACCTACGCGGTATTCAACAGGATCATCTAGTGTCAGCCTCGAACCTAAAAGTTCGGACATATGAGATACGCAGTACCTAATCAACAGGATCATCTAGTGTTAGACTCCAACGTAAAAATTCTAACATACGAAATACACAATACCTGTTTAATAGGATAATCTAGACCTAGAGTCTGCCTCGAACCTAAAAGTTCTGACATATGAGATACGCAGTACCTAATCAACAGGATCATCTAGTGTTAGACTCCAACGTAAAAATTCTAACATACGAAATACACAATACCTGTTTAATAGGATAATCTAGACCTAGAGTCTGCCTCGAACCTAAAAGTTCTGACATATGAGATACGCAGTACCTAATCAACAGGATCATCTAGTGTTAGACTCCAACGTAAAAATTCTAACATATGAAATACACAATACCTGTTTAATAGGATAATCTAGACCTAGAGTCTGCCTCGAACCTAAAAGTTCTGACATATGAGATACGCAGTACCTAATCAACAGGATCATCTAGTGTTAGACTCCAACGTAAAAATTCTAACATACGAAATACACAATATCTGTTTAATAGGATAATCTAGACCTAGAGTCTGCCTCGAACCTAAAAGTTCTGACATATGCGATACGCAGTACCTAATCAACAGGATCATCTAGTGTCAGCCTCTAACATAAAAATTACGAAATACGCAATACCTGTTTAATAGGATCATCTAGACCAGTGGTCGTCGGCACCCGTTGAAATGGGTAAAGGGTAAGCGGAGCCGTCCCCGTGTGCCCCGTTGTGCAGCAGGAAGAGTTAGAGAGCACACCCGCTAGCAGCTATACTCTATTTTTTTCTCATGGAGTGCAGTTTCATAGAAAGGACTTTGCCGACATACCTTCTACTGCCCCCTACTAATTGGTTCCTTACGGTGACGGAAATCTTGTCTTCTCCTGTCAGTAACCAATCACAACCCTTGTTCAGAAGAATTGACAGGCTCTCATCAAATCCACGTGGAGGCAGAGTTGCTGCATCTTTTCCGAATTCCAAGAATCCCATCAGTCTCACTTCAGGGTCACCAGGATTATGGCAACTGTGCAATGTTGGGACGAGGGGACAGGGTGGAATTGTCAGAGGTGTTTGTGTAGGAAGTCATAAATCTGTAAGTGGGTGTTCAAAGGAGCCACCGAACTGCACTCCTTGAAATAAAATAAGGTATACGAATGCACTGTAGTGCAGTGTCTTCTCCGTTGGTAAGAGACGCTAGCCCCAGGGTGCTCTGTGCTGATGACCACTGTTCTAGACCTAGACTCTGCCTCGAACCTAAAAGTTCTGACATATGATATACGCAGTACCTAATCAACAGAATCGTCTAGTGTCAGCCTCTAACGTAAAAATTCTAACATACAAAATACACCATACCTGTCTAATAGGATCATCTAAACCTAGAGTGTGCCTCGAACCTAAAAGTTCTTACATACGAAATACTAAGTATATTCAACAGGTTCACCTAGTGTCAGTCTCGAATCAACACACGAAATACACAATACCTATTCAACATGATCATCTAGTTCTAGTGTCTGCCTCGAACCTAAACATTCTGACATACGAAATGCTAATAATAGTGTTAAGCTTTGAATCTAAAAGCTGTAACACACGGAATACGCAATACCTATTCAACGAGATTATCTAGTTCTAGTGTCTGCCTCAAGCCTGAAAGTTCTAACATACGAAATACGCAGTACCTATTCAACAGGATCATTTAGTATCAACCTCGAACCTAAACGCCATAATACAGGGCTACCAAATACGCATTATCTAGGCCTATTCAACAGGATCTTCAGTGTCAGTCTCGATCCTGAAAGACCTAACTTATGAAATACACAGTACCTCTTCAACAGGGTCATCTAATTTCAGCCTCGAACTTAAAAGCACTACGTACGTAGCGACAGAATATGTATGCTACAATAGTATCATCCAGATCTGTCCCAAATATAAAAGCTCTCAGCATACAAAATATACCTGATCAGTGGCGGCTCATGATAAAATATTACGTGTGTTCGCAATTTTTGTGTTCCAAAACCGAAAAGAATTTGAAACCGTACGTTTAGACTAATATGAAATGTCATGATTCCAATGTTTCACTATCGAAATTTTTTTTTATTTTTTATTTTAGTAGGTTATTTTACGACGCTTTATCAACATCTTAGGTTATTTAGCGTCTGAATGAGATGAAGGTGATAATGCCGGTGAAATGAGTCCGGCGTCCAGCACCTAAAGTTATCCAGCATTTGCTCATATTGGGTTGAGGGAAAACCCCGGAAAAACCTCAACCAAGTAACATGCCCCGACCGGGAATCGAACCGGGGCCACCTGGTTTCGCGGCCAGACGCTCTAACCGTCACTCCACAGGTGTGGACTCACTATCGAAAAAAAACCGTATATAAATTCAAAATATAATAATAATAATAATAATAATAATAATGGAACCCAGTCTTTTTAATTTTTCCTGGTAAGTCAGTTTACCCAGTTCTTTACTGTTCAAAATTGCTTGAACAGAGTTCATTGTTTACGTTTGTTAAAAATTACCATAGTGCCATTATTTACAAAAGCGTGTGTTCAGTTATATATTTTGGTTCACAACACACTGATACACTATAGCCTATACCAGTACTGTAATCCCATTCGCATAGATTGATTACTATAAATACATGCCAGTAAATATTATTCTTAAATAATATACACTACCATACAGATACCCTTAAATTCATACCACTATATCACATTCTGCCACCACGTGTTTGAAAGCCAAACCATGGATAAATATTTACCAAACTATGCGATTATGCTAACACTGAGGTATAATAATTCACAAACTACACTCTCGTAGCAGCACTGTACACACACCCACACAAAGTAAACACTTCGACAGTGGGAAATGCTGACACCTACAGGCTGAAATACAGACTGTTAAATTTCCTCCTCGAGATATAACACGTGAACGATAGGCATCGATGCACCCGACATCTGTAGGATAGATTCACTTTTCACTTAACGCTTTGTGCTCTTGACGAGTCATAAGCGGCCAGCGAAAGACAATTTTCTCCCTCGCATGCGTGTAATTCCTGTAACATCCTTGAAAAGAGCACGGGTTGTACGTTAACGCATGTTGCCAAGTTTACATACGCAAGTTTATGGAAGATGCGGGAAGTTTAAAATACTCGATTCTGATATTATACATCCCCACTACGTCAATACGGTATTAAATAATAAAACTAGTCGTGCATTAATGGAAACAAGGTGTTCACGTGCTCTTGTGCTCTTATTGACGCACCGCCACTATACATGATCCAACATAATCATCTAGTGTCTCGCTCGACACTAAAATCTGTGAAATGCAAACTATGCAGAAAGAACCAAAATCGTAATTATAGTGTTTGCCTAAAAGCTCCAACAAACAAAATAGGCATACGCAGAATTCACGAGGAACACGTAGTGTGCGCCCCGCATATAAAGGCTCCAACATACAAAATATGCAGGATCCTTCACTACGATACTAGGCATTTGTTACTGTTTCAATTTTGGCAGCCGTCCAGTATTTTTGTAAGTACAGTAGAGGGTTTAAGAGTCCACTTCATGTACTTGAAACGGGTGTTTTGTATTATGATGAAAAATTATTGCAACATCTAAAATACTTTATTATGCACACTTTTATATAATGCGCAGTTTGTTGGAATATACTGGATCCGTCGCTGCGCGTATGTCTGTAGTTCTAATCCCGCTCAAGGCGTGTTTCATTCTGCATTGTCTTCTGCTTTGTAAATATTCATGTCCGATCCCGCATCCAGGGAATGCTGCAGCGTATTGTTGCGAGATGAGGAGAGCAGGAACAAAAAACGACAGCAGACCCAAACACGGTCTGACCCCGGTTGTATGGGTTTTCAGCAACCTGTGTTCCGCGGGACTCTTGAACTGCATCGGTTTTCATCACTACCGTTGCGTATGCTATAGTAGGCGAGATCCAGGAACACCTCTATCAGCCAATAGCTTCTTAGGAACGGAAAGCGAGGTTCTATTTTTTTATGAATAGACCGCCGATACAATAAAATTAAAGACTAAAACCAAATACCTTACTATAATAATATCGGACAGATAGCAGTTCTGCGCGCGAACGACGCTGGTGCTGCTACCTAGGCGGCCGGTGTGGAGATACTCGCGAAACAAGCTGTAATCAACTGCAATGTATATTGTTGCTGGGCTAGTTAATAGTTTTGTTAATTGGGGCTAAAAGGGATGAAGTTACAGGAGAATGGAGAAAGTTACACAACACAGAACTGCACACATTGTATTCTTCACCTAACATAATTAGGAACATTAAATCCAGACGTATGAGATGGGCAGGGCATGTAGCACGTATGGGCGAATCCAGAAATGCATATAGAGTGTTAGTTGGGAGGCCGGAGGGAAAAAGACCTTTAGGGAGACCGAGACGTAGATGGGAAAGTAATATTAAAATGGATTTGAGGGAGGTGGGATATGATGGTAGCGACTGGATTAATCTTGCTCAGGATAGGGACCAATGGCGGGCTTATGTGAGGGCGGCAATGAACCTCCGGGTTCCTTAAAAGCCAGTAAGTAGGTAAGTGCTGTGTTAAAATGTCAGGGTGTATATGTGCTCTTTATAATTGCTACAATTACAGCATTACAAATTGCTCCAAATCGTACTTTCGATTTCCGAGAGTTCATAAAACGTGAATCAACAACATTCTTTATTAGGCCTAATGCATTTGTCTCTGTGTTTATAGATCAATAAAAATTAGCTCTTTTATTTAGGCCTAATAAATGAATATAAGTTAAAATATATTGGAAATTTTAAGGTTTTAGCAAATTAAGTTTTATTGTTGTCCACATGCCTTTACTAATTATTACATGCATCAGATTACTATAAATTTTATCTTTGCAGTTGTCAGCAATGGGTATATAAATCGTTATTATAAATTAATTCTTAATGTCAGAATTAATTTTGTCTCACTAAAGCAAAGAAAAAAATACGCAACAATTAATTACGGAAAATAATATCCAGCATGCAATATTTCTCATAATATGCAGCTTTGATATAAAATAATGTTACATTAAATACAGTACTATTCAACATTTCTTAAGTGTCTCGTATATTATTCCACATTAGTATCTCACGTTTTAAACAATAGTCCGATTTCCGCTATGTTAATAGACCTATTTGTATTGTGGACGTAATTCCACGCCACTCCGCTAGATGGCAAGCCCGCGATATTTTCGCACTCACGTCAATGCTGCTAGTATACAGCTATCCGGTATTAGGCCTATTATAGTAAGGTATTTGCTCAATCCTTTCATATAAAGCAAATATTATCCATATTTATAAAACAGTAATTAAATTAATTACTATGGACCGTATTTTGTTCCAGGGCGTACGGATAGGCCTATAATGTTAGCTGTTCGTAGACTATATTGACGTGACGTCATATTCGACGCGTGTCACAGCATCTTGTTTGTGCTGAAGTTGACATTGTATTCATGATTCAAAACTAGACCTCATAGACTGTTTACAATGCATTATAGTGATACAGACTGAAATACTATGATGTTTCCTACAATTTAAATTATTTCTTCATTTATTTTCACTGGCAGAGTTAAGATCATAAGGCCTTTTCTTGAACTCAAGCAGTACCGTCATTTCCCATAACTATGGTCCTGAAACACAACTATGATCCACGATACAACTATTCAAAAAATATTGTAGAAGTAACATAGACCGTTCGTAGATGACTGCAGTGGCTTGATTTCAAACTACAGTACAGAAAAAATATAGATAAACGAGGTACTACGTTATGAAGTACAAAATTTGAATGGACTATAGTTGTGTTCCAGGACCATAGTTATAGGAAATGGCTGTATAAAAATGCACGGAAAACAATGGAATAATAATAATAATAACAAAATGTAAATATGTTTAGTTACATGTAATTCCAAGACTTAAACAATACAATTTAGTGTTAAATAAGACAATTTGTATCAAAGAAATAATAATAATAATAATAATAATAATAATAATAATAATAATAATAATAATAATAATAATAATAATAATCATCATCGTCATCGTCATCGTCATAGAAGAACGTGTGAAACTGAATTCAGAACTTCATTGCAATTAAATGCAATCCTGCTTATGTTTACAAGTAACTTACCTACGTAGAAAATAAAACTTGTAAGCGAAAAAAAAAAAAAGTGGCCTCGATGCAAAATTACGATGGCTATGCCTGTTCCACTGTTGAAAAAACTTTTATCTTGAGAACCTTGTTTAAAAAAATTTATACTCGTACAAAGACGAGTCTTATTGAAACCCTCTGCCTTCACAATGCGTACAAAATAGTGTGCAACCCATGGCACGCGACTCCAATGTCGCATGAAAGACGGGAGAAATGTTCGATATCCGGCCCCGGAACAATTTTTCCCTTGAAATTATTCAAATTATTTATAATTGATCTGTGCGTTATGTCCTCGAATGCTCCCAATAACTCGTAACATAGGCATGTAAATGTTTATTTGCTGACTTTTGTATATGAATCCTTGGCATCATTGGTTTAGGTGCTAATTTGAATGTAGCTTAAAGACGAGTCTTGCTCTATCTTCTTTGACACAGTTCATTGTAATAACTGTTTAGTTAATGAGATTAGACTATGTATGCTGTTTCTTGTGCCATGCGTACCATATGGCAAATTGATTGTTGCTACTTGTGAGAATGGACTGACCTTCCCTAACGGCGTAGACAACTTAGGTACGAATGGTCCATTATACGTCTCATAGAGTAGAAATCATCTCAGGAAAGCGCAGTGAATGACCAGCTTCACGATGCTACTGGATTTGATTTCCTGAATTTCCTCGGATGACACCATGTATTTCTCGAGGTATCGATGTCTGATATGCCTCAAACCTAGACAGTCCAGCAAAACGTGAGGTGATGATTTAACATCCAGCCCATATTTCTACAAGTTAGATTCTCTGTAAGGTCCAACATTTAGATGCTTATTCAGATGACAGTGTCCGGTCAAGTCCGGTTGTCCATCTTAAGTTTGTACTTAAGAGAGCAACGAGGAGTTGATTTAGACATTGATTTTCCAATAAGGAGTTTGATTCGTCTCATAGCCGGGGCAGATCATCAAGCTGCCAGTAAACCCCTCATCATGTACCCCTTTAGAGTCTGATTATACACTTACGGACACCGACATAAGATTCTGGACGATAATATTGGGTGGTAGATCCATGCTTGGCCAGTGAATCGGCTTATTCTTTATCTTATAGTCGTATACGCAGTGGCGGCTAGTGAACTTGTGGATTGGGAGAGCTGCAGTAGATTTTAGTACATACAAATTTCACTTCTTGATACCATTACTAATAAGTATAGGACAAAAATAAGTGCACTACATATCGAAAAATCAAAACTTCCTGACTTAGTTGGGAGATGTCTGTGGCATCATTTGCTAATCGCTAAAAAAAAACTAATACCATGAATTTCTGATCGGCAGACACTCAACTTGCAATCTACCAGTTCATTCTGAATTGTCTTAGAACTACCTTTAAACAGTGGCATGTTCCAAATGATTTTTGAGAGGCTCGTTTAGATTACTCACGGACTGTAGCAACCCACGAAATACACCAGGGTTCTTCGAATCCTTTTTTCATCATGTCCCCTACGGGGAAGTTCATATTGGCCACAAAATTTGATACAATCAATTTTTTTTTAAATAATTTCACGATTTTTTCTCACTTCTTGATTATGTTTGAGAATGTTTGTTCTGTTCGTTCCACTTAATTGCGCAGCAATATTAGTTTTACCTAACATAGGCAATGAAACAACATTTTTCAGGTGAAATTGCGAAGATTCGTGCTTTTTAATTTTTAGGGGCAAATGTCCTAAATCTGTCAAACCACATCTAGTCTATGCATTATCACCACCGAAAAGGAGGCAACCACAAATGCTCAGCGTAAATTTCATTGTTATACTTCCTTACATATATGCACTATTTCGGCTGGATGAAGCTTGAGTAAGATTTAAGTTGGGTAACGAACGACCCTTTAATTTCACTTCATTACATCAATTTTCTTCCCTAGGGAAAGTTGAGAAAAATAAAATTAATATTCTGTAATTCACACACACTCATGCTTGCACATTTGCACTGGTTAAGTTACGGTACTAAAACGTCACACCAAAGCAACTCTCAGATATACTGATGGTCGACAATTTTCTAAAACTGGAAAATAAGTCTTTTGTATTTTACGTGCTATATCAAAAGGATTATGCTCGTGCAATCATGGGTTAAGGCAAATATTAGGTTCTGCTGGAGGCTGGATATATACATAGACCCTAATAATAAGGCAAAAGAAAACATTAATTTCGTTATATTAACTCGCTAAGATTCTACAACAATAAGTATGTGAAGAGAAAATAAAAATTTTGTCATTAATTTTCAAGGGAATAGAGAATCCATTTGACATAGCATTACAATAGCGGTGTGGGAGGGGAGGAAAGATCTTCCCTTGTCGCCTGGCTCTGCAAGTCAATGCAGCGAAGTATGGGTTTTAAACAGCGGCAGTTTCCCCTCTGCTTCCCTTCACCTCTCTACCTCCTGACCTATCAAGACACACTGTCTATGAGCTGACCACCCTGCAGATCCCAGGACGACTTTGAATGCAGTGTCAATTCCAGTACAGTCGACGCTAAAAAAGATAATGCATAAGATAATAGTACATGTTCCCGGCCAGATGAAATATAAAGCAATTTACCAATAAAAGCTGTAACAATAATTCTTCTACAAATTAAAATAAATATTATTTTTATTTTCCTGTCAAAGCAGGGAGTGCTGCAGCTCTTATGGACGGGCCGCCCCTGCGTATACGACTGACTGACTATTCTGTATGTGACGAGTGAGAATAAAATAGGTCGAGGGTTTGATCCTCGGAGGTAAAAGAAAAAGAAGATAATGATGATGATGACGATTATGATGATATCAGTGACTGCGTTTGTCTTCTTTCGCTGTCTGCGAATGGCTGTCCTTTCATTGGCAACGATTCACTTGAAAGCAAACATTAGCCATCACCCAAATGCTTTCAGTCCCAGAACACCTTCACGGGAAATAAATATTCTGCCTGCCGTAAGGTTAATATGGATAAGTATAAAAGACTGGCTTGAAGAGTGCAGCCATAAATTGTAATATCAAGCAAAGTGTATTTCGTTGTAAGAGATGTTTCTGCTGCAAAATATCGAGGCTGATAGCATAAAAAATATATATATCTTAAATCAAATCACCACCCTCAAATATATATGCACGCACGCAAAACAAAAGCAATATCCATTTATAAATATACACGTATTTGTTTTGACTGTAAAAATGGCAGCATATATATTTAGAGACTGTATGGGAAGGTCCGCCTTTATTAACCCATACTGCCCACTGGCTAAAATAATTTCAGTCTTGAACCTCTGTCTACACAAGAGGATAATTAAAATTCATATGGACTATCGAGTATTAATGGCTCGCAGACGTAAAATCGATTGCTACCTCATCGAGATATAGTGACTATACTGCAGTTTTTGGATTGGGGTTTGGGAATTGGGAGGAAGGGGGGGTTGAATATATAGTGGGGTGGGATGGTTTTGACTCTACTAGCTCTCTCTTTCCCAATGACCAATGAATATTTCATAAACACCAAACGGGGTTCGGCATAAAAAAATGCGTAGCTTACTATGTCCCTTTTCTGGGTAAATTTATACAGTTGGATATTGGATGCGTGGACTTCTAAAAGGCATCGGCGTGAGAAATGACTCCCATATTGAGACCCCGCGAGCCATATTCCGCGTCACTACAACGCCTCCTTTACCAATACCAGTTCCTACTTATGATCACTGGGCTTTAGGTTTTGAGATCACGGAAAGAAGTCTGGAGCGAAATCACTATGGAAATGGATAATTATACAGGAACGTAGAGAGATGGACGGATGACAGGTGATTGCGTGAATAAAATCAATCCTGATGTCAACAAAATAAGTTTTATTCACCCGCAAGCGACGGATGTAATATTATTGAAGCCATAACGTGGGATACCGGTACTACTTTCAAATGTAATGTGATAAAATATGAGTTCTGCAACGTTAAAGTGACCTACAAGCAAAATAAAACTATGATTACTGTTAGATTAAGATTATTATATTAGATTCATTCATTCAAAGGTTAACTTTGCACTTTACACTGCTTACTTCCTTTAGCTTTTGGATTGGAGGAAGAGCCTGCAACCAATCTTCCCTCTTTTCCACCTTCTTCTTAGTCTCCTCATAGATTCATATATCTTAATGTTGTCTGTCGTATATCTAAAAATCTGTAAGTTAGAATTTATAAAACAGTTATATTACCGTTTGTTCTGTATGGTTGTGAAACTTGGACGTTCACTTTCAGAGAGGAACAGAGATTAAGGGTGTTTGAGTATACGGTTCTTAAGAAAATATTTGAGGCTGAGAGGGATAAAGTTACAGGTCACTTTAGAGCTTGAAATTTATTTACTATGGATGGTTGTAAGATATATCCAACATAAAACTTGCCGGTATGGAACTAAATCATAGTGGCGACCATACATGTTCGTTTGTTGACATCAGGACAGTGTTGCCAGTTTAGTGGTTTTCCCTTAAGCTGCGGTTTGTTTACGGCGATCATCTCCGGGCGCACATCGCTAGCGATTGTCGCCAGGAGTTGCTAGCAGTTAAAAAGAATGCGCACGGTTTCTTTACAACGATGATCGCCAATGTAGATCGTTGGACGCAACGTAGATCGCTGGAGGTTGGAGTTGCTTCTGAAGCAAGTCCAGGTCGCACATCGCCGCATATGTGTTCAATAATCGATATTTAGAGAAGCCATGTAGATATATTGAATCGAGTTATGGCAGCAAAACAAATGAGAATTGACAGCGATGTACGCTGATAAAGAAACCACTTCCTGACGATCATCATTAGCGTTTATAATTATCGGCGATGACCGCCGTAAACAAACTGAAGCTATAGATTTGGAACATTTCTGTGTTAGTTTAGCGAGAAAAATTTGTAACATTTGTAGGATTAAGCGGTTTTTAACCCAAGGGCGGAAAAATATTCTGTTTGCTTATACAGGGCGTCTCAGGAGGAATATAAAATACGTCAGGATAATGTAGTTTGTGTTAACCATCTTTTGCAAACGGCAGCATCTGAGCACCGCAACGCTTTCGCAACACACACAGTTAATACACGGTCACTTGACATTTAATTTGTGTATTCGCATAGCGAATACGCAGACATGCTTTTGTTTATGGATTTTGTGACGGCAATCCATTCATTGGCTGCTGCTGAGGAATACAGACGACGACGTTTTCTCAATCGAAGGGTTCCATCTAGCTGTGTGTTTTTCCGTGTTTACCGGATGTTACCTGGAACTGGCAAGCTACTAAATGTTTCATTGAGGTCGAAAAGAGATCCGGTACCGGTACCTAATATGAATTTACAATTCATGGAATCCATAAGAAGGACAATCTTAGTAATGTGTCTTGTGTAATTATTTTATTTTCTTACTGAGTTTGTAGTTAATTATAAAATAAACTTATTGGAACAACACAAGATGCAGCATTTTCAATAATGTATCATATCAAAGTGTCTAAGACGTAGAAAAACGTCTATAATGCATCTTTCCATTTAAAATTTCTTCCCAACCATTACGTTTCGGTCTATATATAATGTTAATATTATGTTTTATTTAACGACGCTCGCAACTGCAGAGGTTATATCAGCATCGCCGGATGTGCCGGAATTTTGTCCCGCAGGAGTTCTTTCACATACCAGTAAATCTACTAACATGAGCCTGTCGCATTTAAGCATACTTAAATGCCATCGACCTGGCCCGGGATCGAACCCGCAACCTTGGGCATAGGCCAGCGCTATACCAGGTCATATATATATATATATATATATATATATATATATATATATATATATATATACAGCCCGTGAAGGGCCCAGACCGACCAGCCGGCTGCTTGTCTCACGCCCACATGCCGAAGCAGAGGTGGACGATCATCCAACCAGAATGGAGGTATCGTGTGGTTAGCACGATGATCCCCCCAGCCGTTATAGCTGGCTTTCGCAACCGGATTTCGCTGCCTACCGTAGCTCCCCAAGTGCATCACGATGCTGGGTGGGCGCCGGTCCCATACACTGGCCGAAATTTCATGAGAAAATTTCTTCCTCTATGAGGACTCGAACCAGCGGCGCATTCCGTAACGCGAGTCCTAGGCAGGAAGCCATAGACCACGGCGCGTGACACACACACACACACACACACACACACACACACACACATATATATATATATGCTAACTCAAACTGCATTATCGTGAAGTATTTTACATTCCTCTTGAGACGCCCTGTATCAGTTTAGCTACTTTTGCACTGTTTGCGGGTTTTCAAGAATCAAGTATTAAACATAGAGTGTACAGACTGTAGGCAGACTGGCGTGCAAGTAGACAAGATATTTAAGTAGATTGATAAGTGCAGGTACGGAGATAGGTTGATTGAAATTGGTGGATCTATTTATCATTGATTCGTTCATTGAGTGATCGATTTGTTCAGGTGTTTGTAGATGTTGATTCATTGATTGGCTGGTTGGACGAAGGGACCGACAGACCGACGGACCTTACTGGGCTGACTATGCTGGATTGAGTGACTGAAAGTAGAACAGTTCCCGTAACTGCCATGTTAAAGACATCCAGTGACTTTAAAAAGTGATTTAATGTACTCATTACTGCTGTGCTTTCTTTACTTCCAAGTTTACCCATAATACTATGAAATACCTATGTAACTTATATAACTCGTACAGAACTCAAATATCACACGTCACCTCATTTTTTAACACCACTACCATTAAATTTTCTAATTCCTGCTATTGATGATTATGTTAACATTAATGTAACAAATACAACACACTTTTTGAATAAGCTAAAAGGTATTGTTGGCAAGGGTTTGCCATCTTATTGGCTGAATTTAATAAATATAAACCGTGAAAATTGTTGTCTAAAAGATATTTTCTTTGACATATATACCTTACTGATGTGTGTCAGTTTTGAGACAGTCATCTGACGTAATTTTTATACCAGGCCTGGGTACTATTAACTCAATTGAGTCACAGCACATTTCCCTTAACTCCCCACGTCATCTTCCCCAGCTGAGACCAGTAGACCGACAGTTAAGCATTGTTCAGTGACGGATTGCATCATAGCTTTTACGAACTTTCAGCTCTCGCTTGTTGCCTAAAATCCATCAGTGATGTACAGTGCCCACTGTGCATTTGTTTGTAAGCAGTGTAAGCGGAAAGGACATAGGAGGGGGTTTCAGAGTTCCATTCCACTTTCCCATTGTGTCCTGGGCTGGTTTATACAATGTTAAAAACTATAATTTGAACTCCATGCAATAACAGAGTGGTGTGTATGTGTGTACCCCTTCATTCTTTCTTTAAATATGCTTGGACATAATCCTGAATATACTTTATGCAATATTTGTGTATTCCAATTTCATTTCTTGGTGTCTTTGATTTTAGCTCATATGCCCGTTCAATTGGGCCCTACTGAGCATCTGCCCCTTCCCCCAGTGGGTTACCAGTTGGTTCGTGATCCCATTACGGGTCACTTTCTTCTGATACCAGCTACTAATATAGGTAAGAAACATGTGTACAATAATTATTTACAGGTACGATTGTTAAAAATTATGTTTTATTTTGTGAGTAGGGATGTTTGCGAAATGAGGAGAACATAGGCCGAGAGAAGCAAGACCTATGAACAAAATAAAACTATTTTTAACATGTATATCATTCACATTTTTAGACAGTCGTTCATTCATGCTGATCGAGAGACCATTCAACACATTACAACCACAGTCTAGTATATATAGTCACGAAGCTTGAGTTGTGAAGGTGCTAGGAACAATAGACTGTGCCGGTACTATTTCGCATTGTCTGTAATGAGGCGATATTAGCGATCCTACTGGTTAGCAACTATCTATGGATGCATATTTACTACGTATTGAGCTTCGTGACTGTATATATTAGACTTTGTTACAACCAAGCGGTGTTATAGCTCAGTTGTAGATCATTGAACTGGACATTGCGATATCCCCGATTTAAATCTTCATGTTCTCCAACTTTTATAATTGATTAAATTTAATTATTAATTGTTATATATAGTTATCAATAAAATAGTTGTTAAAGACGTTTAATTTGTGTACATTTCTTAACCAAAAACACTAATTTTTTTAAGTAGGCCTGCAATTATTTGAACCGCTTTATTCATCGGTTGCGATTGCTGCCATGCAACTTCTGGTGGGAAATAATTGATAATCAGCGCAAACAGTTGAAAGTCAGTGTTAAAAGTACTTTTCACACGCTACCATATAATAGTCATTTTAATAAGCTTGCCTAGATCTACCTTTAGGAATTATTGTTGTCTAAAAAACATTTATAGTAGATTTGAATACATTGAGAATGCTAAAGACGCGCGGTGTTGGGAAATAAATGCAAGTATTTTGACACACGATATATAAAATCAGTATGAAACTAAAATTCCTCTAACGATTTGTCTGATAACTACCAGTATGTGGAGCTAGCATGTAATAAAACATCTAAACGTTTGAAAGATTAGGATGTATTCAGAAGGCGTTGTTATGTCCTTTAACTTCTGAAAATCCTAATTTAATCAGTAGTATTCTCAGTTCGTTTGTCTGAAAGATAGACTTACGATACTACGAGTATTTAATGACAAATACACCCGATTTTTGCTGTCTATGAAAACATGACAAGATATGGTAAAATGCATAAGGAATTTGTATTCTTCCTGTTTCTATTTATTGCTGAAATTCTCATATGCTTATTTAACACTCTACATAATAATGTATTTAAAAAAATATACTTGATGTTTGCCTTTAAAGAGTTAATTTTTTTATGTTTTCTCCTTAAACAGTTAATTTCTGTATAAAATTCACTTCGTTGACCGACTTTTTTGAGAAGATAGCAAAAATACAATTTTTTAAATAATAAATCACTGGATTCTTCCTTTGACACTTTAATTATATATAGTTCGTAGCGAAATGTAATGTAGTTATTAAAATTTTGTTAAATCAATATTTATTAATCCAATTTTATGAAACTATAATTTGTTAAACTGCCTACCTGTGTATTTATAATGCAGTTGGCCCTATTTGATTAATAATTAATTTGAGATACTTCTGTTGAACCGTAGAATGACTTTCGATACAGAATATACAGAATTTCTCTTTCACTTTTGCGTCCTTATGGTGTATTGTGTACTCTGTTTGCCTCTGTACCTAAGTATTGTGAATTACCTTAAAACTAAGTTGGGAGCGATGAATTTTTTAGACATAAAACATTCAAAGCGTATCTTTCATTGCATGACCTCACATAATAGGTTTACTGCTTGTTATAGCTCTCTTTGCACTTACAGTACATAAGACAAAATTCTATTATTTATAAATTTCCATTAACCCATGTTAACGATGTTAGTATCGGTACCGGTACCCAAATCTCTGCTGTAGAATAGTGGGATCGTCTGTGTAACGAATGTATTCTGCGCACATGTACGACACATTTTAACTTGGATATAATAAAGTCAAAGAAAAAGTAGGGATTCTTCAGTTCATCTCCCACTGTCATGTTTGATAGTCCACCATGATGTCTTTCTTCGCTCATAGTCAGCTGATACACAAGGTCACCAACACAAAGACGTTATACGATACATTTACAATTCTACATGATAGGAGAAAATATCCAATTTTTATTATTTTATTTCACAGTAAAATACTATTTTTTTTACTCCATTTGTGTTGTATTTTTTGTGTAGGGAAAAATACTCGTCTTTTTAGGAAATTTCAATAGTAAAACGATAAAATGACAAAACAATACAATTCTACATCACACTGTTGCCAACACAATAGTCTTCGGAAGTATACATGCTGCAAATTAGATCGAGGGGAAAGTACTCCATTTTCATTATTTTGGTCTACCGTAGAATACTAATTAATTTTTATTCAATTTGTATTTCATTTTTGGTTTAAGGAAAATACTCGTATTTTGACGGCATTGACTTTTCTTCATAGTTCCTAATTGTGCATAACGTCATAAAGCCAGTCAATGTAAAAAAAAAAGTCACTCGTATATTCTATTCACCGATTTATACTACAATTTGTTTGTCCAGGAAAACATACTCATTTGACGGCATGGACTTTCCTTCACAGTTAATTGTGCATAATCGACATTTAAGCCAGTCAGTAGAAAATGGTCTGAAGAACACCCAGAAAAGCCTAGTTGTGAAGTAGGTGTAATTAATCAAGCTATTGAGAAGAGTACCTTGATACGAATTGTTGTATGTATTGCAGAACACCTGCAGCGCGCAGTTCTGTGGCCTGGCTACCCCACGACAACAGCAACCGTGCAGCCCTCGCTGCAGGTAACAACAACACAGCAGCCTGCTGCTCAGCACATTCAGTTGTTCGAATCGGCCGAGCCACCCGACTATCTGGCAGCACCAGCCACGCGCATCTTGGTGCAACCACAGCTCACGATAGCCACAGCAGCTGCTGCTACTGCCGTCACAGTGGCCACAGACACCATCCAGGGTGTGGCGAAGCGCACCACCAAACAGCAAGCCACGACTCTCATCAAAATCGAACCAGCTCACACGGCAAGTGCCCTCATTTTGTTAGCCCTACCATTACCTTCACCATCATACCTCTACTATCATTACCACCAGCACACTTAACTATTACCATCACCATAATCACTACCTACTTCAATCACCACCACACCATCACTATGACTTCCATTATCATCATCATCATCATCATCATCATCATCATCATCATCATCATCATCATCGCCACCACCCTCCCAATTCCTCCCCTCCCTCTCCCCCTTCCTCACCATCATCTTCATCATCCTCTTCCTGTCACTATCACCACTACCAACTTACTTCCATCATCCTGTAACATTATACAATGTTACTTTTGTGTAAACTTGTGTGCTATTTATTTTACTGCCCCACACTGTAGCATTGTGGTCTAAGATATAATGCCTACTCCCTGCTGTTCTTGCTAGAAAGTAGAAGTAAATAAAAGTAGTAGGTACTAAACTCTCTCATTGGCTACCGGAAAAGTAATACAACAACAGAAGCATAATGTACGTAGTTCCCATAATAATTTGGTTTGTTTTTAGTCATTTAATGCTGCATGATTCACAGTTGAAATTCGATTTTAATATTTTCAAATAGTGAATGCCCTGATATGATACTGATTTATTGTCACTCAACCATTTGGCCAGCTGGCCCTTCACATTCCTGTATTCAGGCCAGCATTCCTATTCTTACACTACTTAACATCAATTTTAAACTTAGTGGACGACTCATTCACTTATCTTCCCTTATTCAATGCTGTGTCCTTCCATGCCAATTCTTTTGCTTAACACTTCATCTGTTTCGCACTTTGTTCATCATTCTAAAACCTATCTAAAATTAATTTCCCTATCCATACCATTACGTTTAGGCTACTATTTCAGACTATTTTAACTATACATACTTTTCATTACCGTTTCTCTTATTAGACTCCTATGATATAAAACATATTTTTTCGTAAATGCCCTCCTTGTAATATTCTATCTATAGCTTCTGATTTGTTGTTGTTGTTGTTCAGTTAACTGTACATAGACAGAATCTGAACCTCACAAGTGATACCAACATAGCACCACTTATGAGGCAACTAGGCCAGGAGATAATGGGATAGGGTGGCCAGTTCCTTTTCCCCCTCCATTGCATACAACGCCGACTAGCTACATATTACACTAATCAGACTTCAGATGCATACAAACATTTGTTCTTCCTCTGACACATATCATCAAGTGAGGTGTACTTCCTGATAATAGATGTAGGCCTACTGTACATATGAGCCAGAACTTCAATCAGAGGATAAATGCTGACTATAAATTTGCAAATTTTATTATATATTATTATATGACATGTACCTTGTGTTGATGATGCAGGCTTCTGACTGCAATGGAGGTACAGCAGCAGGAATTGTGTTGGACAATAGCAACATGAAACCATTGCATCGCATGTCGCCGGTCACCACATCCAGGTCCACAACGACAGAGGTCTCTGTAGCAACCAACACAACCCAAGCACCACAGACTGTTGCAGGACAGACAGGGACGATTTTCCCTGCTGGCGCAACCACTGCTACCACGGCGCTGCAAGCTCACTTCTATTACGAGCACCACACCCACCACCCCACGTCCACAGCCACTGCAGCCATCGTTCAGCTGTCACAAACATCCCAGCCCTCCGCATCCGTACAGACTGATAATGGAAAGAGGTCGCAGGTGAGTAAGAAAGGGTTTCTTTCTCTTCTCTTTTCTATTTGAAGTTCTTTTCTCTCTCCTAAACTTTCTTGTTTTTCTTAGTCTTCTCTTTCGTTGTGGTCATACCCTCTTCTTCTATTTGTTCTTACATTTTTGGCTCTTCTTCTGCTTCTGATCTTCTATTTGTTCTTCATCTTTTTCTTACCTTCTGCTCATCCTCTCTTCTTCTATTTCTTCTTAATTTTTGGCTCTTCTTCTGCTTCTGATCTTCTGTTTGTTCATCTTCTATCTTTTCTTCTCTTATATTTCTTCTTCATCTTTTTCTTACCTTTTGCTCATTCTCCTATTTGTTTTTCATCTTTATGTTTCCTTCTTCTCATCCTCCCTTCTTCAATTCTTAATTTTTGACTCCTCTTCTGTTTCTGATCTTCTATTTGTTCATCTTCTATCTTTTCTTCTGCTCATACTCTCTTACATTTGTTCTTCATCATTTTCTTACCTTCTGTTCATCCTCTCTTCTTCTATTTCTTCTTAATTTTTTGTTCTTCTTCTGTTTTTGATCTTCTATTTGTTCATCTTCTATCTTTTCTTCTGCTCATACTTCTCTTACATTTGTTCTTCATCTTTTTCTTACCTTCTGTTCATCCTCCTATTTGTTCTTCATCATTTTCTTACCTTCTGCTCATCCTCTCTTCTTCTATTTTTTCTTAATTTTTGGCTCTTCTTCTGTTTCTGATCTTCTGTTTGTTCATCTTCTATCTTTTCTTCTACTCATACTTCTCTTACATTTGTTCTTTATCTTTTTCTTAACTTCTGCTCATCCTCTCTTCTTCTATTTCTTCTTAATTTTTGGCTCTTCTTCTGCTTCTGATCTTCTATTTGTTCATCTTCTATCTTTTCTTCTGCTCATACTTCTCTTACATTTGTTCTTCATCTTTTTCTTACCTCCTGCTCATTCTCAGCTTCTTCTCTTCTTCGTCTTTTATCATTTCTTATGCTTATTCTTCTATTATTTCTTCATTTTTAGCTTTTCTTCTGCTCATCATTCTCTTTTTGTTCTTTATCTTTTATTTTTCCTTCTGTTCATCCTCATCCTCTATCTTCTGTTTGTTTTTCGTCTTTTAACTTTCCTTTTGCTCATCCTTCTCCTTCTATTTGTTCTTCGCCTTTTATCTTTCGTTCTACTCATCATCATCCTTTTCATTGTTCTCTCATATTTTTCTTTATACTCATCCTCATTTGTCTCCATTTTCTGTTATTGTTGTTCCTTCTCCTCCACTCCATTTTAAATTTTCTTTTTTTGTCCTTTTCATTTTCCATCATTTCCTTAGCTTCATATTTCTTCTTTGAATTTTTTTTCTTCTATTTCCTGTACAATTTACTCTTCTTCCTATGACCTCATATTTCTATTTATCCCTCCATATTATACTTTCTTTCTCCATATCTTCTTTTATTTTTTCCCTCCTGCTTCTTAATAAAGATATCAGGATTCAGTTCTTGTAAACAGAGTGAGTATCATGGTGGACAGAGTACTGTTGTTTGCTAATTTCGCCTAACTCTGCACTAAAGATTTCGAATGTCCCCAGCTGGATTTTTAAGCGTTATTCTTCTATAGTAGATGAGTGAGGTTGAAATTAAAGTAATTACAGTGGAAGCTCTTAAGTTCCACAGAAAACAAGTTCGACTGCTTACGTGGGAGAAATAGACATGCCCCTATACTGGCACTAAGAAATGTGTTTGCCATTTGAATGGGAATTGGTTCTGTGTCTTGTAGTGATACTTATGTTAAAGGAAAACAGAATATTTAATCACTGATTTTAAATTAATGAACTCTTCTTTTTCTATTTGAGAATTGTGCCGTTTGTGAGACAGAATTGTCGAAACCCACTGTGGTACTAGAAGCGCACACACAAGTCTCGGGGCGGGCAGGAAATGCAAGTACAGTACTGTATTCGTTGATGGATAACCAATAAGAATTTGTATTCATTTCACCTGCCACACCCACTACCCTTAGTGGACTGAACTTTCAATTCTGTTCAGTCGAACTTAGGAGAGTCCACTGTACATTAAATAATTTGACAGGTTAAGTCAGGTTACTAATAACACACTAACTACACACAGCAGTGTTATTTAATCGTTCTTCATGGTTGTTCAGGCGACATCGCCTGTGAATCCTGCTGAAACGTGCCTGACTCCACCTCCTGAGGCTACAACCAGCCAATCGGAGTGTGAGGATGCGAGAGGCAGTTCGACGGCCACCCCCGTGGACCAAGGAGCCTCACAGCAGCAAGCCTCTACACCCCTTCAGCAAGTGACAGTGCAGGATGCCAGCAACCAGACTGACACTCCTCCTGTTAGCGAGGATGAAAACTGCTGTGACTCTGTGCCTCCACAAGAAAAAGTGCATCCACTTGACCTGCAGGTGAGTCCTCTAACTATTGATTAGTTCATAATAATTATCTATAGCTAGAGGAAATAATTTTAGCTGATGGTATTTCTTCTTGCCACAGTGACATTTATCATGTGACAGACACGTGGACAGAATTCTTTATAACTTGCTCAAATCGTATTCCGAATCTCAGCACTGAGCAATCAAATGGCATCACTGTGTTCCGAATTTCATTGATGCTCCAGTGCTGTAGCAACGCTTTCATCAGCCTGGAGAGGTGGTTGCAGTGTCCATCAGCCGCCATCAATGAATCTGATTGGTTCTTATAAAGGGCGAGAATTGGCAAATGAATGACATCTTGCACTGTTGTGTTCTGCTGTTTTGTTTGTAGTGAGCACAATATCAGAAAGTTAAGTTAATGGCTTATGAACGAACATCTCAACGGGCCATTTATTACTATTGGTTCAAGAAATAAATTGTGCTCTCTTTCAGTAGGTTTTTTTTAGTAGGTTATTTTATGGTGCTTAATCAACATCTTAGGTTATTTAGCGTCTGAATGAGATGAAGGTGATAATGCCAGTGAAATGAGTTCAGGGTCCAATACCGAAAGTTACCCAGCATATGCTCATATTGGGTTGAGGGAAACCCCGGAAAAAACCTCAATCGGGTAATTTTCCCCAACTGGGAATCGAACCCCAGCCACTTGGTTTCACGCCAGACACGCTAACCATTACTCCACAGATGTGGACCTGCTCTCTTTTATTTGAGTGAGATGACAGTATGAAAATTTAGCAAAGTCTTACTAGTGTGGCACATACAACAACTTTCACAGCTGCCATAATAGCCCTTGGACCTTCCAGCAGTTTTGTTCCTATTTCACTGCAGTGTGACATCATTATTCACCAGTCCGATGAGATTCGGAATACGCTGTCAGACTGGAATGTACCACATGATCTATGTCATCAATGCAAAACACCTAAATAAATGGTTCCTGAAACGTCATCCATGGCCCATTGTGCCAAGCTGCATGAACAGTGTTGTCAATTTCACTAAATCCGGTGAATTTTAACTGTTTTTGGCAATAATTATTTTTTAACTTTTCCAATGCTTAAATAGGGATTCAGCGACTTTTTCAGCACCTTACAGCAATAAAAGTAAAACTTTCTCTATTGATAATAAGGAATCTAGCGATTTTTGAACTACTGTTTGGCAACTTTTTGTACACTACAGTTGACTGCACTGTGCATGAGAAGTAGGGAAAAATAGTTTTGATTACGGAGGTGGTAAATAATAATATTAACGTGAATTCAGAAGACATTGATTCTTCTTTTTAGCTGCCACTTCTGGCTAGTCATAGTTTAGTAGACTATATTTACTGCCTCAGGTTGTTGATTCAGTAATATTTGAGTACAGTAACTTACTTATTATTAGATTTTTACCTCCACATCACCAGACAATTCTTAGCTGCTGAATATCCTTATTACATGCCAAATGCAAAATAAAAAAAACGACAGATGCATACCGGTAGCAAAGCTATGCTGCATATCATGAAGTAGACATATGGGTGGGTGCAATTAGCTGTGGATAGGTGCTTTACTATGCAACATATCTTTACGTAGAATTACATGTGGGTGGTTCGAGAAATGAAACAAGGTGAGTACAAAGATAAGAAGAAGAAGAATACGAGAATAACTGGAAGATAAGGAGAACAAGAAGAATATAATGGGAGGAAGGAGAATATAATGAGAACAAGGGAAGGTTTTGCATTTCTATGTGGCGTTCAATTCTCAGACTACCCTTTCCCCATATCTGTGAAGAGAAAGACTTAGTTTTATGCTAAAAAATAGAAATAGATTTTTTTATGACTGTATCAGTTTATATATTCTTAACCATTTTTGTTTGAAAAGTAAAATTACAGGCAAATTGCTGATACAATGTGATATGTTGTACCACACCCAAAATTTTCACCTCAATTACAAGACATTCTCACATATCATAATAGTTATTTATGCAACAAGTGGATAATCTTGATGGTTATGACATGAGATCGTTCGTGCGACAATTTTCACCAGTGTCATAATAAGATTATCCACGAGTTGGGTATAATTCTTTATGGGATCTTAGCATTATAAATTGTAGGAAAACTATGAAAGAAATTGGGATCCATAGCTGACAATTTGTGTTCATAAGTTCGTATCAATTGACATTGAGTAAAGAGGAATGGATGACCTTGCAGGTTGTGTTACAAAATGTCCCTTTATTTTGTTAATATAGTTTCTCTGAACCACAGAACTGTTTTATGTGATATTACAAAAGTGATAAAAATTGTTAAAGATTGGAAATAAATGATACGTTATCTTGTGTTCTGCATTTTATTTCTTGCTACATGGTGCGTAGAAGATATTTAGATGAAATGCATGCATCCTGACCCAAGCGTTTCGGTATTACGTCATAAGTGAATACATCATTGTTTTTATCGGCACCCATGCCATAATAAGCCAGTTATGCACAATATTCGATGTAGTAACAGTCTGTTTATAATGTTAGGATGGCATAAAATAATATACATGTTTTTTTTTTTTTCTTTCTTGAAATATTAGCCAAAGCAGGAAGTACCTGAAAGCTCTCCATGTGATGTGAAACCACTTTGTAATGAAGTGTCACCTGTATTCGAATCAAAGCCGCAGCCAGATGAAAGTCAGGTGGACATAAGTGGGCTTGAACTATTGTCGAACAGCATTGAACAGTTTGAGAATCACCGCACGCATCTCAGCGATGCGTCAACACCACAGGGTGATAGCAGTGTGAGTGCTGATTCGACCAGTGTCTCGGCCAAGTTACCAACGTCTTCGACCAGCCTGTTAACCGACACTAAACAAGAAATCTCAGATCTACGACCTGCAGATGAGAAGGCAGCCGAGACATTACAGATGCTTTGTCAGCAATCGTCAGTTCATCAAATGAAATCTTCTGTCGAAAGGTTAACAGTGAGGAAGGATCTAA
Organism: Periplaneta americana; assembly: GCF_040183065.1. Taxonomy (NCBI): domain Eukaryota; kingdom Metazoa; phylum Arthropoda; class Insecta; order Blattodea; family Blattidae; genus Periplaneta; species Periplaneta americana. The sequence continues at coordinate 129,570,025 of NC_091122.1, read as the reverse complement.
GCACTACGTTTAATGATGGTGAATCTACCTTCAGTGAAAACTGTGATAGCAAAGTCTTGAATGCAACTTCCGGCCAGATTTGCACGGGTGATTTGAATAATGGTTCAAATGACAGTGCAGAGTGTGGTAAGGTTTCGGGTGATATGTGCGTGAACCAGACTTGTGAGAGTGAAAGCCTTGCTTGTAGAGTAGAAACAATTGGAACAAATTTGAGCAGTGGTACCAATATGCTCGGTGGCTTAGGCCTGCTGTGTGCCCTTGCAGAACAGCGGTTTATGGAAGAGGTTGGTACCACTGCAGAGAATTCTGCCCCGGCATCCGAATCGTCTGAAGCAAACAGTGACGATGTCTCTCATTCCACATCTGCGAAATTGTTGAGATCCTCACCTGAAGTGAGCGGAACGGGTGTGGATGTTAATCGTAATTATAAGACGCGAAAGTCGGAACAGGAGTGCAAGAAGTTCATTGCAAACAAGGTGATTAAATATTATCACCACCACAGTGGTAACGGGAACAACAGTGGTTCCAGCAGTCCTCAGCATTGCCCCCAGCAGCTGTTGCAGCCTCAGCAAGTAGTGTCTTTGTGTACGAGTCCGTCCTCGTCTTCTGCAGAGATCATGGATGCTATGGAACTGAACATGCGCATGAAGTTAGCGGAACTCCAGCGCAAGTATCGTGAAAAGCAACGTGAACTCTCGAAACTCACTCCCAAGAAGACGTCGATTCCCGACGCCAGTTCAAGTGATGTGTCAGATGCACCATTGTCTGTCAGTCCCATCAAGAGAGGTCCAGGTCGACCGAGGAAGAAGTGCAACAAGTTGTGTCTGGACTCACCGCCCTTGTCACCTCCGGGAACTGCAGGTCTTGCAGCCCCCAGGCCGAGGGTTGGACGACCACCATTGCTTAAGAGCAGAGACGTGCATGGTCTAGCTTCTCCTCGAGAATTGCCGCCACCAGTGCTGGAAAAGGTATGTTGTAATTTTTGTTAACTTTATTGCATACTTGGGATATCAAATCTTTGAAAACAAAAATCGAAAGTATTGCTGAAATTTATGCATCATGTGCTTACATTTAAAAATCATCACTGCACTTCCAAAATTCGCTATTTGCATTTAAACATATTTTTCAAGAGGAAGAAGAAATCATTATCACTCTTAAATCCCTTGATTTTCAAAGTTACTTTCAGCATAATTTCAATCATTACATAAAAAATGGTGAAATTATGCCGAAAGTGTCTTTGAAATTAAAGGAAATTAGAACTGAGAATGTTGTTTTCTTTCTCCTGGAAAATCTACATAAATGCACATAGCGGATTTTGATGGCATAGTGACTAAATGATGCAAAGCTGTTACCCTTAGTAATAGTAAATAGCCATCCCACTAAGTTACACAAATATTTAAGAAGCTTATTTTTGGGATTATTTTGAATAAAACAAATTTCCTATTAACATGAATCTAATTCTCTGAAGGATGGAGTTATAACAATTTGAAGCATAAAAACTATGAAACAGTGTGCACATATAAATAAATACAGTCGATCTTGTGTACAATGAAAACCAATATAAGAATAAACCCTGTTGAAAAGGTAAATTTTATTGGCCCCAGTGTATTTCCTATATTGTAAATATATTTTTTTCCATCGTTACAATAATGGTCAAATTTTGAAGAAACCCCGATGGAATGATAAAAATATTATAACCAGTATATACATTTTTTTTTTTTTTCAGTTTCCTGAGTTTTTATCTTCAGTATTTCACTTTTCACTTGATATCATCCTCTTAAACATGCTTTCTTGTTATTTCGTCTACCTCTTTCATTCTTTTGTTTACTGTTTTGTGCAAGGAGTGTGTTACAAGTAGAACTGTACCTGCTTCAAGGGCACGCAATCTTTAGCAGGATTTGCCTTTATGGTTCCTGCCGTCTTCCTGGCAGCTTTCATATTCTAGTGTTGGTTGTTAATAATGACAAGTGTAACATGAAAACTAAAATCAGTTTGGAGACTAAATTTCTTGATTTAGATAGGAAATTGAAGCAGACTGAAGTAGCTAAAAGGTATGGTTTGCGCAGAACACCCACAAGAGTCATAAAGAAGTTTGTAATTCATTTTATGGGTATGTTCAGATAAGTCTGTGATCAATAATATAAGATATAAGGTCATAAGGAAACCAAGTGATTAATAAAGGATAACAAGTGCCACTTGGGAGGCGTCTGATTAGATATTGGCATTCCAAAATATTTCTGTTACATTTTGAACCCTATTGGAAAACCAGCAGAAGTGATTAATTAGGTTTGTAGTAGTATCTTGTAGGATTTGTTTCTTTTCTCATTGGCCACAGTTGGAGCTTCATGCATCCATTTTATCTACCACTATTTAAAATGTATTTGATATCTGTTGCAAGTCCAGATTGGGAAAACATTTTATCGTAATTTAATAGCATTCTGCAGGAAGTAATTAACCAACATTGTGCTAGTTTCAGAAAGATATTAAATTAAAATTTCAATAAAGAAATCATTGTTCTTCACAATTAGTTTCCTATCAGACATCCTTCATAAAGTCAGTTTAATTTGCTAAGAAAAATGACTCCAAGTGATTTCAAAGGAATGAACTAGTGTGACTACTTTAGTTTTATAGCTTTGTCATTTGATTTGCTTATGCAGAATATTATTTATATTGTTCATTAAATGTGGAACAGTAATTAACAATAGAGTTTTGCAACTTTGTTTGATAAATTTATTGAAAAATCAACAAGTTAGAGTTCGTATCCTCTGTTTATCAGTTAAATCCGGGTTTAGAAAGTTGGGTTTGAAAATTTTTTATTTCGGATTTCAACAAAACACTGCTGCTTATGCTGCTGTACCTCAGGTGGTGCCTTGAAGAGACATTGTCTGAATTACAGTTGCGTTTGAAATTTACTTTTGTCGTGAGGAGGTATGTTGTGTACTGTCTTCAGGTTACTGATCTGTCTGCACGTCCACGTCCAAGGTTCGATGCTGATGACGATTGTGCTGCCCCCAAGTTGAAAGCCTCGAAACCAGACATACTGAAACCTCCAACACTAACAGCCAATCGAATCTTGACGTGCGCCAAATTCAAACCATCTCCAGTTGCTGGTAACAATAATAACATTGTTACAAAGGGCCTCAAACTTCCACAGTGCAATGTTAACCTGGTGAAACTTACAACAAACCACCACGGGAATGTCACAAAGGTGAAGGAAGCCTCGGGCAAATTGGGAAGTGAATCCTGTGGTTCTCGGAAGGGTGTTGGTGCCTCTCCCTCCACGACCTCCAGCGAGGTTAGAAGCAAACACACGAGCATTGCAGTAGCTTCAGATATCAGTGCCGTAGAAAAACAACGGAGTGGTAAGTAAAGATTATATTTTAAACACGTATTTAATTAGTAATTGTAGTAAAAACAAGCTTCATGATTATTATCAGTAGTACATCTGTTTTAATTTTTGCTTCTTGTATGTTTGAAGCTTTCAGTAATTTAAATACTCTTTCACCTAACATTTTCATGCTACATTTTAACCCCATAACTAACATTGATAGGCAATATACAATAGGCTGAAATGCATTATGGCTTTTGTTGTAGATGTCTTCATAGTAAGTGTTGTAGGTTTGCCTGAGAATTTGTCATGGACTTGAAATTTCGGTTGTTGTCCTCGGCAGTCATTATGCTAGCTAGTGAATCCGAGGTTCATGGGTTCACACTCAATCGAGAATGTTGGATTTTGAATGGCGATAAAATAGTTAGCATGATTTTTTTGGGAGGAAAGTAAAACTGGGAAGTTCATGTCACGTAAAAGAGCCTGCCCCCTGATAGAGGGCTCCAGACAAATTTTGTCACCCATTTCTCATTCACATCGTAATTTGAAGATAGGACAATGCATCCATAACAATGACCTAGTACTGCAAGTTTGCTTGTCCCAACTACAATCCATAACATATCAGATTTTGGTTCAGGTAGAGAACACTTTATAAAGTAGTTCAATTAGATGGCACACTATTAATAAAACAGCTAGATGGTTAGGTTTCCAGACTAGAAATCCAGGTTCAGATCTGAGGAATAATTTGTGAACAAAGATGATGTTTAGGGCAGATTTCACAGAATACTCACTGAACAAATAGCTGGATAGTTAGCTTTCCATCCCAGAGATCCGAATTCAGATCTTGGTGTAGTGATTCGAAGATCTGTGATTTTGCTTGCTATGACAGATTTGTTGCTGGTTCTTACTAACTGTAATTCGAAAATCACATCTCCAAGAAATCGCCATCTCCACTTGATACGTGACTCATAGCGATGACAACTGATGTGGGTATATGTGACCATATGTGACAGCTCCAGACAACTGGAAGTCGGAAGATTCATACTAACTTGAATTAGTGATTGAGTGTGATTTGCAGACCTGTGATTTTGTCACTGACTACCAAAATCACACTCCGAGAAATCACCATCTCAGACTGATATGTTATTCATAGGTATGGCGACTGATGTACGTGTATGAAAGCTCCAGAGCCCCAATAACTGCAAGTCAGGAGATTAACTTGAAGGGACAACGTGTCTGGAATCTAATGAACTATCATCCCACTCTAGTGGTTAACGAGGGCAACTCTTTGATACTGAAGCTAGTATTTATATATGCACTGCTATCGGTTATATTCTTTCACTAATTACTTACCTTCGTAAACATTCTTAGGACACATCGCAAATAACACAGGCCAAGTGTGGTTTGTTTTTAGCATACTCACCTCGCTAATCACTATTGTTTATACAAGACTCGCAGAAGAGAGTTGAACATAAATAACTGTTGACTCGAGATGTAAAACATTGAAATGTTTTGATATTGCTAATTTATACAGTCATAGTGCTAAAGACGATTAATTTAGAAGAATGTAACACTCATTACTGATGCTATAAAATCTGAAATAATCTAATGTTATGGAATATGCAAAAGAAAAGACTGAACACATCACTGGTCACCAGTTAGAAGTAATGGTTTTGGTCTCAAAACAGAGATTTGTGTTTGGTACATTATAAGCTGCCTTTTGATTGTAATGTTCGGATTCATTTAGGTTTTGTTCCAATATACATTCCCTTGCAAAGAACGTGTTATATTTCTTAATTCTGTAAAATGACCATGAATTGAAGACTTGAAGAACCCAGATAAACTGGAACTTGTAGCAATAAAAAACTTCTACATTGGAAAGTGGCATGTATTGCCTGCCATCTTTAATGAATGACTCTGTGAAAGCCAGGCGTTACAACATCTGCAATCGCCAAGAACCATTCAAATACGAAAATCACACTGTGACAAAATTGCTATTATCTATCACAGCGATTTTTCCGGAGCTGTCACTGTTTGGAACTGTGATGGCAAAATGCTGACACACTCCCACCTCTAGCTTGAATGACAAGGTACCGGTAACTCGGATCTTATTAATTATCGTCCCATTCAAAAGTTAATGTCGACAACTCCTTGATATTCAAGCTATGTCCACACAGTGCGCCAAATGCACTTGTTATATACATTCCTGGGCGAATATACATGCCCATCACAGCGTGTTTGTTGTTATACTTGCTATGCTTGTTGATGTAATACTTATGGCACCAGTATACCAATTCGCAGAACAGCTATCAACATAAACATCTATTGGTTCATGATGGGAATCATTTGCAATCACTAAGAATCGTGTGAACACAAAAACATCTTGTGACAAAATTGCTATTATCTGTCACGGCGATTTTTCCGGAGCTGTCACAGTTCGGAGCTGCTGTCACACTGCACATCTATCTCGGAGTATCCAAAAGGAATTTGTGGACAAAGATGGTGTTTAGGGCAGATACTTCTATTGCACTTGAAAGAATTCCATTGTTTCTCGTTTGATTATCATCCTAGTGTAATATTAGGTCTAGATCACTTCACATGGTGCTCATGGGACAGTGCCTATGCTGGCATAATGTTTTATAGTTTCAGCGTGTTATTGCTAAAGAGGGATGGTTGAATTCGTGATGAAATTCAAATAACCTAGTATTGTGAAAAGAATATCATTAAACTTTTAGAATATGTCAGCAGTTTTTGCACATGTTGGTTAAGGGGTTAAGAACTCTCTTTTGGGAAGGAGTTGATTATGCAAAGAAACAAATCCAAACTGAACTCTGTTTGGTCTTAAATATTGTAGCCTATGCATTTAAAAAAATACACTAATGTTTTATTGAAGTTAATTCTTGACATAAACTTTCTTTATCACTTGTTTCTATTACCTTTTTTAAACTGAAGTCCCATATTATAAAAGCGGAAACTAGGGATACCTTAAAGTTTAATTTTGCAAAGAATAATATAGGTCTTAGTAAAAATCTTAAGTCTCTGTTAACATCATCTTTCACAAATATTGGTAAACGAATGTAATCTTTTATTTCCCCTTGAGTAGTCCAAAATTTATAGAGGTAAATTCTATCATTCATTCTTGCAACTTATTAAATTCAGTTATATTATATCTGTTGATTTCGTAGAGAATTGATGTGATTTCTAGTTCCAGTAGAATTTCGTAATTTCTGTTCCGTCACTCTAAAATCGAAAATTGGAATGCCAGCTTACATTGTATTTGTTTCATTTGAACTTTAATGAGGATATTTTGGACGAAAGAATAGGTTAGAAAATAAAGTGAGACGTGAGGAATGATTTTAAAGTACAAAATGGAGAAACAAAGTAGTTCTATTCATATCAGTAGTATGGTTACCACTACTTTAAAAAAATGAAAAGGAAATATGATTTAGTACAACTTTCTATGTTGGAAGTTATATTTAGCTTGTAACAATGAAATTCGAGATTCGAACACTGAAATATAATTTCAGGAAGAATATTTGACAGTGTTAGTGAAGACATACATAATATCGAAGTATTTTTCTTGTATGCACTGCATTTTTTTCTTTAACATTTTAAAACTATGCTTTAAGTGTAGTACTATATTTGACCTTGTGGGTTTGTTTCTTAAAGCCATAAGGCTCCGTGTTTGTTTCTCACTGGTGTTTGCTCCTCTGTACTGAACTACTACTAGTCGCTTCATGGTCTCCTGCTCATGCCTTGAGTGTCACTCGTCTTTCAATATTCAACTCTGCCATTGCAACATGGTAGCTACATGACCATATTGAAAAAAATTCGTACATGATCGACTGAAATAACGATTTTCGAATCTGAGATTTCACTAGTCAATGACAACTCATTGCAGGAAATTATTATTTAAATAAAAGTATGAGATTAATATATTTATGTCAAGATATATGAATCATTTATTTTAAAATATTAACTTGTGCTAATATTGAAAAGTGCCTATAAGTTAATATACATTCTATAATCAATGAAATATTACTAAAATGTATCATTATTTGTGATTGGCTTCTCAAATTTAAAGGGATCATTTAGTGAAGGATATTGTTCTATTAAAATTCGCAAGAATGTAGAATGTTCTAATCAGGTAGGATATAAACCTCAATACAGGAAAAAAAAAAAAAATCCCTTAACATCACATAACTGTTTTGATATCAACATCTTTGTACATATTGCAGTACAGTAATACTAGTACACGTATGCAAAGGTTAAAAGAACTCTTCATATAGAAAATAAGTTGTAAACCATGATGACTGAAGATAGATTATATTCATAAATGTACTTGCAGAAAGGCATGTATAACATGAAATACTTGCATTTCTCAGGTATTGAGTAATGTCTGTTTTGTGATAGTTTATTTTTAAAGCAATACCAGTTGTGAAAACATTACACTTCCCAATGAAAATTCAAGAATAATTCTTACCATTGTTAAAAGTTAAAAGCAAAGAGTTAAGTGTCTTGAAGCTATCATCAATGTGTAACCATATAACATGACCGTGTTATTATAAGCTTATATGGGAACAAATGATGCACAAACTGTATTAATTAAAAGTAGGTTTATACTCCCCCCCTTACATGAGTTCAAAAACTATAAATAAGCGACTTATGTAAAAACTTTGAATGATATGTTTTAGAAATATAGCACTTGTTTAGTGTAGTTTATTTTATCATTTCATTTGTCCGTAAATCTGTGCTTTTGTCATTAATAATAATTTTGTTCGGTGTTTGCAGTCATTACAGTAATATCGCAAATCATACGAGTATAAAATAAGCATATGTTTTATGTATTCTTCATAATCCGTACTTTATCAGATAGCCTTGATTTCCAAAGTAACAACATTCCAAATGCTGGAGTTCTATACCTATCGAATTGCTACCACAGAACAACATTGAAAAATGTCACCCTCAACAACTACATACTTCCATTTTTTGCTTGCAGATCGAGAACTCTAGAGTTGAATAACTTTGTCTACCAATGGAACAATAGCTCCTGCGTAATTTTATCAATGGCAATTGTTTTTCAAAACCAAATATTTTTTGGAATGTAGAGTCTATAGTGGCATATTTGACATTATTTCTTATACAGTGAAAATAAGGAGGCAATTTTGAATAAATATCCATTTTGTTGTTTTGGTATAAGTTTGGAAAAAATGGAATTTGGTGTGCCGACTACTGTATATACAGCAGTTTTTCCTGAACTATTGGAAAGATTTTTGTTCATATTCAGTATTAACTGATCAATTTATCCAATGATGACGAACTCATAATAGTGATATACTCGAAATTAGTTCTGATCTTCCCTCTTTTTAATTTTGTCTCCTATTTTTAATAACTTAATGTGACAAATCATTTAACTATGGTCTGTCTCAGGAATCTGTGGAGTAGAAAGACGAATCAAGACCTCTGTGCAAGTATATGTGGGAGGGCTATGGCCAATGACTGTTCTGGGGAGAGGCATTGCTTGAACGAAGCGAGCAATCGCTTGCAGTGAGGGCATAATTTCTATCTGAACTCTAT